>NC_057807.1:604265533-604605278 GCF_018294505.1 Triticum aestivum
AGCACAAAAGGAAGGATCAATACAAAAAACTCCAAACACCGATGGAAAATTGGCCCTACTGAACCAAACAGGACATAACTAAACTTCCCTACAAAATCAACCATTATGTCAAACTAATACTACACATTGATTAGTAGTAAGATATACCATAAAAATCTCGTATTAGAATGGTTCCCCAAATTTCTGGCGTACCTACGCAAGATTGCACCATAGACCAAAAAATCATTCACCAAAGTTCTGGTTGGCCACACGTCCAAGTCATTTGACTCAAACCAGACACACCCTAAAATCTAAATGTGTACTTGGTGATTAGCCTTTTGTGTATGTATACCAATATATATGTGGTTGGCCAGCAAAAAGGTTGATCTCTATGTATATGTGGAAATGGAAACGTAAAGTAGTGGTCGTTGAAGCTTGAGTGGCCCATGCAAGGAGTGCTAGATTCCATGATGCCTCTGCAATCGGCTACATGATAGGACAAGGATTTTTATGGTAAGATTTAGTATATTCGCAGCGCAATCATGCACACGGAAGGACTCCGAGGTTGCATGCTGCTCTACATAATCATGGCCGTTGATCATGCAATTGGATGACTAAGAGCACGAGGTGCGCAATTCATGGATAGTGAATTTCCCTCTTACTTTATAGCCAAAAGAAATGATGCTTTGGTTCCATTTAGCTAGGCAGTAGACAAGAACGCACCAACAAGTCTACCAATGAATAGTGATTAACCACCAGTCGCACTCCAATGTAAAAATGAATAAGTAATTCAGTCTATAAAAAATAGAGATTGATCTCAGCTCAGTATCATGACACCACTTGTTGGGAGATGACTGAAGGTGACCGCACTAGTTAGAGAATAGGAAAGTTAGGGTGCTCTTGCTTTGGTTTGGGGGATAATACAAATGTCCCTGCAACAAGAACCTTTTGAGAAATTTTATGGGCGGGTTAAGATTTCTTATCCATTTTGCATCATGGCATGCATGATTCATGACTACTCATTGCATACAGAACTAGGCGTGTCTACGCAGAAACTGATGTGATAATTCATCTGAAGGCTGCCCAATATTGTAAGTCCTATTCTATGAAATGGCAGTGTAGCTAATTACTTTCGGAGACGTTTGGTGTGAGTAGGGCTCACCAATAGTATCACCGACAGTCGGGTGTAAGCTACGGCACAGTGCAGTGGTTATCGTCCAAAGTGCGCACGGGTGGAAGAGTCGGGCACTAGCTAGCTAGATTGGTCGTTTGGAGTGAACCAACATGTGGTTGGAAGGTTAGAGGGACCGTGGTATCCCCAACCCAGCAGGATTCAAATCTTGGTGCTCGCATTTATTCCTGAATTTATTTCAGGATTTTCGGCGATGCGCATTCAGCGGGAGGAGACGTTCCCGTCGACGACGAGGTGTCAACGGTGACTTCGTAAATCTCAAGATGATATGCTGGCTCAGCCTTTCGGAGGTGCTCATAGGGATAGGATATGCGTGTGTGTGTTCATAGAGGTGAATGTATGCGCGTGTATATGAGCACTTGTGTTGATGTTAAAAAAAAGATTGGTCGTTTGGATTTCCTTCGGCTAGTTTATGTAACATTTGAAAAAGCGAGAAACCAACAAAGGCATGCGCACGTACGCCAGCCGCACTTGTTAATTGAGGTGATGGTGCCGGTCGGCCGCACCCAATAATGCATGCGACCTCCAAAGATCTGCGATAATTACGTGCAGAAGTTTGTTTAGCAGATCAAATGAGAGCTGTCCCTCCTATCTACCTGATTACGCTTCGTGTATATCATGAGCCAGGAGACCAGTCAGACCACTAATCCATCGGGCGGAATAGTTTGACCCGATTATAGGCATGGAGCAATAGCAATGAGAGGCAAAGTGCAGGTTCTTCATTAATTGGATTGGATCGTCTGGTGGTGGCGACCAACGGCACAGATAAAAGATGGGGACATAGCCGAGGTTCTAGACCACACCGTTGTCTCTTGTGTTAGATTGTCATTAGCTACAATACCACTAATTCCCCTCACGTTAGGGCTCCTATCCTCTCGCGCGACCTCGGCCGCCGTTGAGACCTACCACCGCGAACTTCCCCATGTCGCTGCGTTCCCCTCCCCTTCCCTAGCCTGGTCGAGATCGGGCTGACTACAGGGTGACCTGGTGTTGCTTCCCGGCCTTGCCGCACTAGGTTAGGCTAGGGTTTTGGAGTCCCTGTGCCCACGCATCTAGGGTTCTTAATGGCGGGTGTTGAAGCGAATTCCGTAGTGTCGGAGGACAAGGAATTGGCGGAATTAATGGAAGAGCTTGGGATCGTTGAGGAGGATTTTGATGACTTGGTCTACGAGGAAGCAGTGGAGGAGAATTCCCCAGATCCTCGTTGGTTAGCAATCGGTAAAGTTCATACGACTCATGAGTATGGTGACTACTGGTTCTATAAAAACATGAGAAGTGTGTGGGATCTAGCCCAGACTGTCAAATTCCGCTCCTTGGGTAATAACCTGTATACCATGCAATTTACATGTCTGGGTGATTGGATCAAGGTGATGGAAGGGGGACCTTGGGCGTTCCGAGGGCAACCGGTGCTGCTTGCCCCTTATGATGGTTTTACTAAGCCATCTTCTATTGATCTCAACACCTTCAAAATCTGGATCCAAATTCATGATCTTCCGGATGGCTATGAAAAACTGATGAAGCCTTTAGCGGAGAAGGTGGGTGTCTTTTATGCTGAGGACAAGGAGGCTGGTGACTTTGCGGGGAACTTTTACAGAGCTCGGGTCATTCTGGATGTAAGAAACCCTCTCAAGAATCATGTCTCAATTGTGAGGAAAAAGAAGAGGCAGATCTTCAAGGTCAAATATGAGAGGCTTCCGGACTGGTGTGCAGTTTGCGGAATGATTGGCCATCTTCATACAGCGCACGGTGACGGCGTCCATGCTGCTTCCAAGTTGATTTTCAAGGACCTGAATGCCTACTGGAGTGGTCGCAGTGGTGGAAGGAGCGTCATGCAAACTCAGGATACTATGCCTCCTGGTGATACGGGGGATGGTACTGCTTTAGTGGTGCAAACTGAGATGGAAGTTGACAAAGGCCCTGTTTGGTTCAGCTTTTATCGAAGGATTCCGCTGACGCACAGCAGAATCTGAACCAAAGGGCGAACCCAGCAGAATCCGATTCCAGAAATCCGCTGCCAAAATCTGAACCAAAAGCGGAAGCAGCCCAGGACGTGCTTTCCAAAATCTGATTCCGCTGCGGGCCACAATCTGAAAAAGTTGTATCAGCTAGTTTGCCAAACACCTACATCTTTTCACATCAGATTTTCCACAGCTGTTTTTCCACAGCAGATTTTTCACAACTACTTCTAGAAATCAACAGCCGAACCAAACAGGGCCAAAGGAAGAGGTGTTTTAGGTGCTGCAGATGAGGCTGATTTGAGAAGGAAAAGGGATGCAACTGATAGACAGAACCCACCAGGGGTGGTTCCTACCAACCAAGTAACTTCGGTGGGGCTGCTGTCATACCTCACAGTCCATCAGGCAAACAAGACCCTAAGAGAGTTAGAACAGCGGCAAATTCAGCTACAAGTGGACAGAACAAAACCAAGAACTTGTTGACATCGGCGGGCTCCCGGGAGGGGTACCGCCGGGAGCAATGAATCTCATCAGTTGGAACTGCCGGGGGGCGGGGAACTCCCGGACAGTTCGTGAAATTGCGACGATTTCCCAGTCGCATTTCCCCATGTTGATCTTCCTCTGCGAGACTAGGCAAAAAGCTACAAGAATGAGGAGGATACGAGCTCGTCTTGGACTGAAAGGTTTTGAGGGTGTCGATAGTAATGGTTTGAGTGGTGGTCTAGCACTCTTTTGGCATGAATCATGTTTGGTTGATATTTTGGACAAGGATGACAGATACATTGATGCTTTGGTCAGGTTACATGCCGATGCGGAGCAATGGCGTGTGACTTTCGTCTATGGAGAACCGCGTGTGGAAAATCGACATCTTACGTGGGCTAAACTCCAGGGTCTAAAGAATGTTTGTGATCAGCCTTGGCTTGTAATCGGAGACTTTAATGAGGCCCTTTGGGACTTTGAACATCTCTCTGCTAACCCGAGGTCGGAGCAACAGATGGTCGCTTTCCGAGATGTACTGGAAGTATGCGGATTGGTGGACCTTGGCTTCTCTGGCATTCCGTTTACCTATGATAATTTGCGTGCGGGGGCGAACAATGTCAAGGTTCGTCTAGACAGGGCTACAGCAACAAATACATGGCGTAATATTTTCCCGTTTTACTCAGTTCAACATGTTGTCTCCCCTTGCTCTGACCATGTGGCACTAGTGCTGAAGGGTGCTCCAGATTCAGGGCGCCAGGGTCCCAAAGTGAGGCGTTATGAGGTGTTTTGGGAGAGAGACATGTCTTTACCAGATGTAATCAAGGAGGCATGGGATTCTATGGGCTGCGTGAATAATCTGGAGAATCTGCATGTTGCCCTAAGCAAGACTCTGGCTACTCTGAGCGCTTGGGGTAATAAGAGTACTTTCAAGGTATATTCACGGCAGATAGTATTGGAGTGGTACATTCTAATTTTGACGAGATGGCCACTATGGCAAAAGAGTACTTTCAAGGTATATTCACGGCAGACACGACGTTGGATGCTTCGTGGGTGCTCAATTTGTTTGAATCAAAAGTCACGGACCAGGATAATGAACGTTTGTGTGCCCCTTTTGGTGACAAGGAGATCTCGGACGCATTATTTCAGATTGGCCCATTGAAGGCACCGGGTCCGGATAGTCTTCCGGCGAGGTTTTTCCAGCGTAATGGGATGTGTTAAAATCCAGTATAATTGCAGCGGTCAAGGAGTTTTTTGCCACAGGACTTATGCCGGAAGGAGTAAATTCTACCTCTATAGTTCCTATTCCTAAAATTCCTAACCCTACAAGTTTGTCTCATTACAGGCCAATTAGTCTATGTAACGTCATCTATAAGGTCATCTCTAAGTGCCTGGTGAACCGTTTAAGGCCTCTACTTGATGATATTATTTCCCCGGAACAGAGTGCCTTTGTTCCCGGTCGTATGATCACTGATAATGCTCTGGTGGCCTTTGAGTGTATTCATCACATTAAACAAGAAAAGGACCCGACCAAAAGTTTTTGCGCATATAAGCTCGACCTCTCGAAGGCATATGACAGGGTGGATTGGAAGTTCTTGAAGCAGGTGATGGAAAAGTTGGGTTTCTCTCACCGATGGGTGGACTGGATAATGTCTTGTGTCACGTCGGTGAGATATTCTGTCAAACTTAATGGGACCCTCTTGGATTCATTTGCACCGTCGCGTGGGCTTCGGCAGGGCGATCCCCTTTCCCCCTTTTTGTTCCTTTTTGTGGCCGACGGTCTATCATCTATTCTGAAGTATTATGTGTCCATTGGCGATATTACTCCGGTGAAGGTGTGTAGAAGGGCGCCGGGAATTTCACATTTGTTATTTGCCGATGACACTATGTTATTTTTTGAGGCAACTCGTGTTCAGGCAGAAAAAGTAAAGATGGCTTTGGATCAATATGGAAGGGCAACAGGCCAATATTTGAATGTTGATAAGTGCTCTATTCTCTTTGGTACTGCTTGTCCTATTGCGGATCAAGAGGAAGTTAGAGGAGTACTCAATGTGACAAGTATGGTATTTGAGGAAAAATATCTTGGGCTTCCAACCCCGGACGGTCGCATGTCCAAAGGACGATTTCAAAATCTCCAGATGAGCCTAACTAAGAGATTGATTCAGTGGGGGGATGGTCACCTGGCTCAACCTGGAAGGGAAACACTCATCAAGTCAGTTGCTCAAGCCTTACCCACTTATATCATGGGTGTTTTTAAGCTACCTTTCTCGGTTTGCGATGAATTGACAAGAATGGTTAGAGCTTTTTATTGGGGTGCTAAAAAGGGTAAGCGAAAAGTGCATTGGAGATCTTGGGATGATTTGATGCAACCAAAAGATAAAGGAGGAGCTGGTTTCAGAGATTACCGTATTTTTAACCAGGCCTTATTAGCTCGACAAGCTTGGAGATTGATCTCTAAACCCGGTAGTTTATGTGCGCAAGTTTTGAAGGCCAGGTATTATCCGGATGGCAAGCTTGAGGATACTGTTTTTACAGGTAATGCATCTTCATCGTGGCAAGCTATAAGCTATGGGCTTGATCTTCTTAAGAAAGGGTTGATTTGGAGAGTGGGCAATGGGAGAAGTATTAGAGTTTGGCGCGATAACTGGATTCCAAGGCCATTCTCCTTTAAACCTGTCACTGTGCAAGGTAGATGCAGAATTAGATATGTATCAGAATTGCTTAATGAGAATGGAACATGGAACATGGACGTGCTACAACAGTATTTCATACCGGCTGACATTGAGCAGATCATCAAAATCCGAGCGTCTCCACGACTTGACGAGGATATACTGGCATGGGGTCCTGCTAAATACGGTATTTTTTCAGTAAAAAGCGCTTACCAGTTTGCTTTTGAAGAAGTACACAGAGACACTTCTACGGGATCCAGTACACGTCCAGATGGCAGTCGGAGCTGTTGGAAAATTATTTGGTCCTCGGATGTCCCCCCATCAGTTCGTAATTTTGCATGGCGGGCAGCAACTAACTCCTTGCCTACTTGGCAGAATAAGCATAAACGGGGGCTGGAAACATCTGAAGTTTGTCCGGTCTGTGCAATTGAAACTGAGAACTGTTTTCATGCGCTTTGCCGCTGCACTTTTGCTCGAATTCTTTGGGACGTAATGGGGCAGGTCTGGACTCTGCCATCCGTTGATGCCATACAGAACAACGGTGATGAATGGCTTATGCATGCTCTCGAACCGCTTCCAGATATTGAACGATCTATGTTGTTGATGACTTTGTGGAGGGTGTGGTTTATCCGCAATGAGGTGGTCCATCATAAACCAGCGCCACCCATGGAAGCATCTAGAAGGTTCTTGATGAGTTATCTGGACTCTCTTATTGGAATTAAATTTGATCCATGCACTGATCCTAGCAAGGGTAAGGCTATCATAACTTTCGATACTGCCCCTTGTCGACATGCAATGACAAGCGAGGCTAGTCCCAAGTGGGTTGCTCCTAACGCTGGTTGGGTAAAGCTAAACTCCGATGGATCTTATGCGGAGGATGATGGATCGGCAGGTGCTGGTATGGTGTTAAGAGATTTCAAGGGTGCTATTATTTTCTCTTCATGTAGGCAACTATTTTCGTGTCGAGATGCGCTTGAAGCTGAATTATGTGCATGCATGGAAGGACTATCCTTCGCCATTCAAAGAAGTGACTTGCCAGTGGAGATCGAGATGGACTCGTTTATTGCTGTGAAACTGATCCAAGCTACGGATGTTGATAGATCGATCTACTCATCGCTCATCAAGGAGATTAGATATCTCATGTCTATTCGTGAAACATGTATTACTCATGTAAGTCGTAGCCAAAATAAAGTTAGCGATAGCATAGCAAAGTTTGCTCGTTTAGAGGCAAGAACCATGACTTGGCTTGGTTCTGGTCCTCAGGATGCTATCCACCTGGCTGTGATTGACTGTAAAGACCTTTTGAGTTGAGTAATGCATGTTTTTCCCGCAAAAAAAAAGATTGTCATTAGCTCGTGCATGCGTCGTCTGACTTCTCAACGGCAAATTATGACCAAAGCGCACAAGGAGGAAGAGACTAATCAACTGCCTAGGCTCGCACAAAGTACAATCACTCTGATGGACAAGGCCAGGAAAGCTAGCCTTGATGGCCGGGGAAACCAGAGAAACCACAGGTGAAAACGGCACCACCGAGCCATGGGTGTCGGTGCCCCGGCGAATACGCGCGCGTGGCGCTAGCTATTATGGCGACGTCGCTGGGGTCTCGATTGTAGCTCCTGCCGCTGCCCCAGAGCCGTCCAAATTCTTACCGTCAGTGGCAGTGGGAATGTGGGATTCGCTGCCTTCATGGTGCAGCTAAATTCCGTGTTTTGACCCTTTTCTGAAACTTGTTTGAGTTCTGACCTAGTTTGGTAAAAAAAATGGGATCTGACCATTTTTCTTACCGTCAGGGTCCATGGCGGCACGCTATAACTTGCGTTAGGGCGTGCAACCCAATCGCTTTGAACACGGCTGTTAGTGCCTTGTTGTCACCGCCGTCGGCCCGCGAGTGATCGGCCACGTGAAAACGCTCTCAGAAAACGAATCAGTGTTTTTTGCCACTGTCAATTCTTCGTTGTGGTGCAAAGTGTCACGTTTTGTAAAATGGTGGTTTTCCGAGAGCTATGACGCTAATGTGGTGGTTCTGTGCATTTTACTCAGATTCACCGCGCCTCCATAGCCCTAAGGCTACAGAAGACGAGGTAGATCGGCAGCGGCACTGACGGGAGGTAAACAAACCCTAGTCTCCCTCACGAGAAGCAGAGGCGGAGACTTTGATTCTGTTGTGTTGAAGAAAAAGGTGGTGCGATGCTGGCCGCAGAGTTTCTTAGCCTGAGCTCAAATGAGTTTGGGTGAACAGTAAAATAAAATAAAATAAAAAATAATACAAAAAATCTGAATATTTTGTGAAAAAGATTGACAAATGTTTCTAGTGCCTGCAAAGATTCGTCATGGAGTACCTGAAGGTGTGGCAAAAGAAATTGATACTTCAAAGATGCTACTTTCAAAAGCATTTTAGAGCACTGATTTATTTTTTTTGCCATGACTTTCATAAATGTGATTTCATGATGAAATTTTGCAAACTCTTAGAACATTTGTCAAAGTCTGCCAACAAAAAAAATTCAGATTCTTTTGAACTTTTTTTCAATGTTTTTTGATTTACTGTTCACCCTGAGTTCATTTGAGCTCGGGGTGTAGAAGAGAACTTTTGTGCAGTGCTTTCCTGCTTTGCTTTCTGGCATTTCGACATCATCTATTCAGCTGCCACGTGTGTGCAAGGGTCAAGGGTGATTAATGTTGTCGATTCCATTCATGTCACGTTGCCACTTTGCTTAACCTCTATTTGCCATCAACTTTTTTAGTTATTATGGAAAATAGAATCAGAAACCTAGTTTAACTTTTTGTTGGTAGCTTACCAAGCAATCAGGAACCTAGTTAACATATGTGTGTGCTCCTCGCTTCAAACAAGGTCATGTCTTGGTAATTCGTGACCGCAATAGATAGCCATACCAATTTTCCATCACAAAAAACCCGAACCGGGTCATTTTATGGTACTTCTAATCGACATGGGCTATCCATTTCAGTGGAACACTGGACCAGCTCAACCAATACTAGAGGAGTACAACACATTTCTTTAGTATTCAGACTCGGAACAAATCTTGCGAGCCTGAAGGGTATTATGGGGAGAAAAAAACATGGAGTTGGTACTACGAATGAAGGAGAGTTGAGACTCCAGCGAATCGCCAAATCATTTTCCTAACTAGACACCAACTCCACTAGTTGTGTAGGCGAGAGATGACCACACTTGGTTTTGTCACGGTGACGACGTGGCGGCCATCTTTTTTGTGCCCTTTGTCCTCCGCCCGGCTGAGACCGTCCCATCCCGCATCGTCCCTGGCTTGGCTCCTAGACCTCCAATGACGAGAGCATACCAATATTTGAACCCAACAACATATGTTCATAAGTAGAATGAAGTTGATCTATGAATACAAAGACCATTGCTTCATATTCACACATTCAGAGGACACAAGAAACCTCATCTACATGAATCAGTGAATCATGCTTGAAAAAACTGAATCAAACCGGTCATGCTTCAAGAATATAATGATTCAAGCTACGAACTTCCTTTAACACCACAACTAATAAAAATAAACTGCGTGATCTCAATTATGTGAGATGTCAACCAAGTTGCGGAAGTCAAACGACTGGCCGCATATGCAGATGGAGGCGAAGTAGAAAGTGGGGGAGCGAGATTGCGGCCTACGAACACAAGGATGGATCAATAAAAAGAACTCCAAACACCGATAGAAAATTACCCCTACTGAACCAAACATAAATACATAAACCTCTCGACATAATCAACCGTTATACTAAACTAATACTACACACCGATTTAGTAATAAGATGTACAGTAAAAAAACTCTCATTTTGGATGGCTTGCCAAATTTCTGGTATGCACTCACCCTATTGCATACTAGTTTAGTTTTCTTGCAAAATATTGGCCCGACCATGGACCGACAAATCCTTCACTAAAATTCCGGTCGGCCACATGTCCCAGTCATTTGAGTCAAACTAGACTCACCCTAAAATATAAATGTGTACTTCGTAATTAGCCTTTTGTGTATGTACTACCAATATATAGGCGGTTGGCTAGAAAAAGGTTGATCTCTATGTATATGTTGAAATGGAAACGTAAAGTAGTGGTCCTTGAAGTTTTTTAGTGGCCCATGCAAGGATTGCTAGATTCCACTCGTCTATTCAGCTACGTGTGCATACGAGTGATTAATTTTGGTGATTCCACTCAAATCGTACACACGCTAAAGTCAAAATATGCAATTTTTAATCTAGCCTTTTGTGTATGTACTACCAATATATAGGCGGTTGGCTAGAAAAGGCTTGATCTCTATCTATATGTGGAAATGAAAAATTAAAGAAGTGGTCCTTGAAGTTTGAGTGGCCTGTGAAAGGATTGTTAGATTCCATGATGCCCCTACAATCTGCTACATGATAGGACAACGATTTTTCTTTCAAGATTTAGTATATTCGCGAGGCAACCATGCACAAGGAAGAACTCTTTGAAGCTAAGGTTGCAAGGTGCTCTACACAATCATGGCCGTTGATCATATAATTCGAAGAGACGTTTGGTGTGAGTATGTTTTTTTAGTAGGGTTCAGCAATAATATTGTAGACTGGTTGCAAGGACAATGTGCACGGCCGGATGACTAATACGGTACAGTTGCAGCGTCCAAGTCAGTCTATGATTATCGTCCAAATTAACAAAGTGCGCACGGGTGGAAGAATCGGGCACTAGCTCTAGATCGGAGTTCTAAATTTTGGCCAGTTTAATTAGGATATAATCTGTTGAAAAGATGAAAAGGGGGAAACCAACAAAGGAATGCGCACGTACGCAGCAAAGAGTTGTTAATCGCGGTGGTGGCCGCGCCGCGATGATCACGAGCACACGACACGAGGACGCAATAATGCATGCGACCTCCGGCCACACGTACGTGCGCTCGAGAGAATATGAGCGAGAATTGCGTACGTCCGAAAGTGCGAGCGTTCGTTAACAAAATTGGAGCTGTCCCCCATCTCCTGATCACGGTTCATGTAGCACGTACTCCATCAAGCGGAATAGTTTGACCAAGATGAAAAGTGTGGAGCGACCGCAACCATGATCGACCGACAAAAGTATGGAGTGTAGCAAGGAGAGGCAAAGTGCAGATATCGTCTGGTAGAGTGGTGACCGGCCGAAGGAAGGAAGGCAGGGACGTGGCGGCACAGGGAAAAGAGGGGGACACAGAGCCGATGGGGTAGACCACACTGCTGTCCGTCGTGTTAAACTGTTGTTAATATCTTATAAGACAACTTCTCTCAAAAAAAAAAAAACTTAGGACAACTCGTCGAGTGGCTGCAGACAGTACTCCCGGTAGCATCAACATTTGTTCTCTGGGTGTACGCCGATGCATGGGTGAATGAAACTCGAGAGATACCAAGTTTTTTCCTTAAAAAAAAAATCACACCACTTATAGAAATCCTGGTTCATTTGATGGAGCCAAGTAGGGTCAGAGCCACAGAGGACAATCAATCAGTCTGCATCCCTAGTCGGCTCAGCGCGGAATCAAGGCATCGTTCGGCCCGTCGAGGACGAATCAAGGCGAAAGCGAGCGTGGACCAAGAGACTGACTGATCAACCTACCGCATAGACGCTCGCGAGCAAAATCGGTCCATGGAGGACAAGGCCAGAAAAGGCTAAGCCCAGTTCCAGTAAGCCATCGCGTCACAGGAATCGATGACATCGACGGCCTGAAAAAATACATGTGCATTGACCCTGAACGCTCGACTCAAAAACTGCATATGCATCGCCGGGAAACGCTCAGCAACTATACGAACACACGAACGTCAGTGGAGAAAGTAACCCGTGGAAACCCAGAAACCAAATTTTGTTGCTGGAAAAGGCTCAGGAACTCTACGGAAGTGCGTCGCGTCGACCCGGAAGCTCTTTTTCTCTTTTCTACAACGGTTGTAAATAAAACCAGACTGAAAAAGAACGGAGACATACAAACATACAGGCACCGGAGTGTGCGTTTTGCACGTGTGGTCACAAGGTAGAGAGGCCCTGTCAGCTGACGCACTTCCGGGCGTGAACGAACAGGGCAAAGTACCTACTCCTACTTGGGCCATAAATAGGCGAAAGGGACAGCCCATCTCCCCAGACCGCCTGCCTCTTCACTCTCAGGCATACGCTCGCCGGAGACGATCGCTCAACCCGCAGCACCTCGGTACAGAGGCCAGCAGGACAGCTCCCCGCTCGACTCTGCACGAACACTAAAAGGACAGTCAATCAGATCGTCGCAAATGAATAAACCCGCTGTGATAGGAGCGAGATCACGAACGCTGCACAGTATGCCTAGATGGAGTGAAACAGGGTAAATCTGGGGGCTACCTGCCTTGGAGTAAGACGGCGGCAAGTCGTGATGAATTCATGTTCATGGTGTCCACATGAGCCACCGTTCCGTCAAGTGCTTTGCCGCGTGCGCCATGAAGCAGACACCAACGCAGTGGGCTTTTGGGAAGCGCGTCACCACTGAAAAAAACCACCAGGACATTCAGTTTTCACAGCGTTGTGATCGGTTAGAAGAAGACAGTGGGTTCGGGTCCTTTTCAGTGTTATATACTCCCTCTACCAAAATAGTTGTCGCTGGAGTAGCTGAAGTCAGCTACTCCAGCGACAACTATTTCGGTACAGAGGGAGTAGTAGGCATGGGAAGAAATTTTAACTACGAACACTGAAAGGAAATTAACCAGTTTCAGTTTCAGTACAATCGGTCGTTTCTCAGCGCAATCAGTATTGAAAGCTAGGGGGAACCAACAAATCTAGTACACCTGTGCGCGTATATACCAAGTATGTATTGACAGGCGCTCTGCATCGAAGGTGACGCTTTGGGAAATTCTAGAAGTTGGGCATGATCAAGCCGAGGCAAAGATCTATCAATCAAATTCTGTAGGATACAATAAGAATATGACACAACTCAATCATGTGCTGCAGAGCTTGGGGCATCTGTCTGGTCCAGTCGCAGGAGATGGTCCCCACATAGATGCCTCTTTCACACAACCATCTTATAAATGTTCAAATACTGCCACGGCTACTTATTACCAGTCGACGCCATACAGGGCCATGCCATAACTATATGTTTATTTATACGTTGATTTGTGCTGAACAACCATGAATCTTGTATTCTTATTGATGTGGAAGAATCCTAACGGCTAGAAAATATGAAGACTAAGAAAATACACATAGAAGGGTAAAAAAAACTCATGACATAAATAAGCAGTGCTTACCTCTCAGGGCTACAACATTTGATGAGAGAACAAATGTTTCGACAATGAATATAGCAGATGATGGAAACTCCCAAACCTGCAAATTTGGTAATCAGCTAGAAAGAAAATATTTGATAAATAAATTCACAGGAAATCATTGACATAAGATTCTTCTATACCATCATTGTCAGAAGAAATAACTTGAAATAGCTTGAAATGATGATGGCTAACAGAATCTGTCGATACCTGAGTAATGGAGAATGCAACAGTGAGCCAAGTATAACACACAGATCTAGAACTATGACATGATTTAACCCTCTTTTTATCATAGGAAAACTGTAGGGGAGGCCCCGATAGTAAACTCTTATATAATCTCATCCTCTTCGAAGATAGAAATATACTACTACAGAATTCCTACTGGATAACTACCTCTGTACCAAAATATCGTTTTCGCAGTTCAAATTTGAACTGCAAAAACATCTTATATTTTAGCACGGAGAGAGTACATTGACAACACTTCACACAGAATGAGATAACAACAGGTGTACTTATTAGGAACGATAATTTTATTATGAGAACTGAAAAATACCACCTCAGAGGTATTAGATATTTTATTTTAAAAAGGATACAAGCATACAAGGATACCTTGTAATGTCAAAAGAAAATTTGAGGATATATCGTACTCCCAGGAGTAACATGGCCGTAAATATGATGTTCCCCAGCAATGCATCACCCAGAACCTGAAGAAAGGCAGAACAACCAACACACTGCTTGGGTGACGAGATGTGGAAACATTTGGTATCTGAATGCAGTCAACTTTAATCACCTCGCTGCAATTGCAAATTGTGGACAATGTGTTCCTGGACGAATCCCCATCAGCTTTGTTGTTTTTTGAAACTGATATTCTGACTACATAGTTATGGGCAGCTTAGGTTGAATGTTGGAAACTACCAGAATTAAAATAAAAAAATTATAAATGAAAATGGATACAAGCATCAAGAACGATATGCATCAGAATGAACTGGCACAGTATTCCCTGCAAAACGAAACCACAACCAGGCACATAAGAGAAAAGGAATATTTGTACTTAGCCACTAAATAATTGTTGAAGGCAAAAAGCAACATATTATGACTTATGATTAGGGAAAAAATATACAAAGGCAGAAAATATTACAACATGAGTGCCAAAATGCAGTTTGATCTTAGAAGAATTATGAATAGATAGCTATATTTTCCATGCCATCAGCTTATATATGCTCTTGTTGGATGGACTGCCAAGGTATAAAAGGCTGAAGGTGTCATATGATACAGGTACAATATGAACAAGAAAAATGGCAGGCAGATCTAGGACAGATGAAACTTCAAATTCTGAAGCATTGGGACTCATAGGAAGTAGTGAGTAAATCGTGAAACTAGGAAAGTATTGATGATGCTAAATTGTAATTGTTATCGCCCTTTATTGCTTGAGTAAAACAAGTAAAGTAGATATGGCAAATGAAGTACTTATGATGTTAATGCAAAGGAGGAGCAGATCCAGGACAGATGAAACTTCAAGTTCTCAAGCATCAGGACTCATAGCAAGTATTGATGATGCTAAATTGCTAATTATTATCACCCTTTGTTGCTTGAATAAAAGGTAAATGAAGTACTTGTGTTATTAATGCAAAAGAGGAGCATCCACAGCAATTCAGCTTCCATATTTAGATAGAGCACACACTGAGTAAACTGTATAGTTTAACTCCAATGATCATGGTAGCAACAAAAAGCATCACATCTAAAAATTAACTGCTCTGCATGTTAGAGCATTATTATTGAAAGCTCAGCAAAAAAAAAAAGTGGCGAAGAACGTTTTACAAGCTGAGTCGGCCTTAGGGAGTTTGAAAAGGCGGAACAGCACTTGCGTGAGGTTGCATGGTATCATATGGTTCCCACCTTGTCAATAGATGAACCAATGTGCAGCTTATTGAACAGTAGATGTCGGTATGCCCTGGTCTTGTGCAGAATCAGATCGATCAAGATAATCTACAGTGGTGAAAGAAGAGTGAGAGTTAAGGCCACGAAGCGCATCAGGCATGCAATATATAGGCGCGCCGGACTCAGACAAACGGTCGAATAAGGGTGCAAGCGGCGCACCCGCATAAGCCCGCCAAATCGACCAGCCAGTATAAAGTGAACTGACTCCATGTCTCCATCACACTAAAGCTGCAACCGATTTGGCCGATTTAGGACAACGAAGCAGGAGTAAGCAGCGCGCCACTTGCACCCCTACGGGTCAAATCACACATATGGCAACAATTTGAACCCTTGCATCATTGATCATCATATTCATACCATACCATACCATGAATTCACACTCGATGTAGGGATCGGCGACCGCCTTGCAGACATCCTACACACCAACAGCAACCATGGTTAAAATGGGATTGCACGCAGAAGGCAAAATGGTGACGCAGACGATGCGGCGGGAGGGGGGCTGGGCTCTTACGCATTTCATCAAACGGATGTTGCCCGGGGAGTACTGCACGAAGAGCGTCCTCACGCGCCGGCCGCAGCCGACGCAGCGCGGGGCCTCCCCTTCCGCCCCGTCGTCCCCCATCGCGCCGAACCCGCCCGCGCGAGCTCTGGAGACATCCAATCACAATTACAGCGAGGGCCGAAGCACGGGGAGGGTGGGAGTGGAGGCGGATCTAGGACGAGGAGAAAGTCGCCGGGGGTAAAAAAGCGTGGCGTACCTGCAGCGGGCCGCGGGGGCAAGAGCCGCAGCTCGTCGTCGGCGGCGGCGGCGAGCAGGGCGGCGCTCGGAGGGGGCGAGGCGTGGCCGGCGGCGTCAGTGAGAAGCAGAGTGTGCTGCCGTCGTCCAACTGCGGAATGCAATTGACGAGCGGCCGGTGGCGATGCCAGGCGGCCTGGTGGGCTGGCCAGCAACAGAGCCCGGTTTGCTTCTCAGGATGGGCCTACGGGCCTGGATCTAGGGCTGGGCTGGGCTGGGCTGGGCCGGCCGGCCGACGGGACGGGTCCTACCTGGCGCACGCGGAGAAGATACTAGTCTCGGGTCGTTGGGTTTCGGTTCTGGTATCTCCGACCTGCTCCGCCTCCGCCTCCGGCATCGGCACGGTGTCCCAAGGCGACGAGATCACCGTGAGATCCAGAGCCGCCGCCGCCGCCGCATCTGCTAGCGCCTCACTCCCTTCCGGCCTCCCTTCCCGGTGAGCAACTCATCTCGCCCGCCCGTTCCTTCCGTCCGATCTGGGGAAGGGTTGCCGTCACGGCCGGCTCGAATCCGACGGAGCTTGCCTTCCGCCCTCGCGCCCCGCGGCCGAGTCGCCGAGGAGAATTTCGTGCTGGCTGTTGTATATTTGAAGAATCGCCGTCTTCTTAGGTCTAGGAGCGCTTGTTAACGGAGAATTCCCGTCAAATCTCGAGTCTTCCGCTAGATTTTGTGCTGCCGCTTGCTGTAGCGTCTGACTGAGGTTGGTATGCTTTTGCGCCACAGCTGCAAAGATGGGGAGGATACCGTCTCTGAAGAACTTCAATGCGTTTCCGCACGCCGAAGACCACCTGCTGAAGAAGACTTACTCGGGTGCTATAGGTACATAGATCATGCTGCTCTGTGAACTGTTCTCTGCTAATGGATGCTTGTATTTTTGGAGATTTATGTTTAATTCGCGTCATCGTTGGTATGTCCGGCAGTGACGATTCTCGGGCTAATTGTTATGGTTACACTTTTCGCGCATGAGCTCACGTTTTACCTTACAACCTATACGATGCATCAGGTACGTTTCGTTCTTGTTGACCTTTTCTTGTAGTACGGCTAGCATATGCAGCTTATTGTGACGTCTATGCTGTTCTGTCCATTCTTCTCCAACATTTATGATTCTCGTTTGTGTTGGGAATATGCCTGTAGATGATAGAAATTTCTCCTGTTTAAGTTTATTAACTTCGACATAGAAAACCAATCTGTCCAAGGAATTCTCATGATGACAAAGGATGCTTATGAATCGAACCGATCAATTACATTTATATAAAATAATTTGCCATTTGATAGTCGGATAGCTGTAAGTATTTGCTAGTTGTTATTTTCATATCATGGAAAACTCATTTGAACATGATAGTTTTATTTGCCTTGATTTGGCTGCCAGCATTAGGATCATGAACCTGTCTCAAGTTTTTCTTTTCAATGTCTGCAGATGTCTGTAGATCTGAAACGAGGAGAAACTCTACCAATTCATATAAATGTATCATTTCCATCTTTACCATGTGAAGGTCAGCTATTGATTAAATATATCCAGTATCAGTTTCTGTACAAGGTCCATTTGGACATCCCTTTGCTTAAGGTTCATGCTTTTTGATATTTATTTCACTATCTTCTGTTGTCATACAGTCTTGAGTGTGGATGCAATCGACATGTCCGGCAAACATGAGGTTGACTTGCATACAAATATCTGGAAGGTACCATCTGATATCAAAAGTTTGTTAATTTCAGTGGATGCAATTCAATATGGTATCGGATGCATATGCATGTATGCTCTACTATGACACTAGCTGCAGTAATAATTAATAATTATCTGTATTGGCTGTGATTGAGAAACATTATGTAAATGCACATTCCTCGTTTCCTACCATCCGTGAAGCAGGCCGATATGCTAGCTTATTTTGGCCAGTTGTTTTCCTAGGTTAGTGTAGGTTGCAGGGAACATGCACTTTAAGCTGTGGTTCATGTCTTCATACTTCCAAATATATTTTGTCAGTAAAGTTGCATGGTAGTTTCTTTAAATGGTGCATTTTTTAACTATTCAGTATATGTCTGTCATGTCTAATTATACTTTGCATCCTCGTTTTTCTGTTGTATGCAGCTCCGTTTGGATAAGTATGGCCACATCATTGGTACTGAGTACTTGTCTGATCTTGTTGAAAAGGAGCATGGAACTCATGATCATGGTATATTCTGTTTTCTGTTTCCTCTATAAAAGGAAAACCAAACGTAGCACTAGTACTAAGTTGTCATACAAAAGAGTCGCCTTTTCAATCCATATTATGCATCCTTTTTCCTCACTATATAAAAACCGTGGCCGCTACTAATCGTTATTTTCTGTTATAGTTATTATCCTTTGGATTATAATTTGGAAGTACTACCTCTGTAAAGAAATATAAGACTTTTTAGGTCACTAAAGTATATAATTGAAATGGATTATTGCTCACCAGCCTTGTTTATGATGAAAAAATGTCAATACAACAACATTGATTAATTTGATGGACAAACATGTTGTATAGTTAGAAATTTTATTTGTTGCCAAGACATGCTTTAACTAGAAGCCTAGAATGTTCGATGTGTTCTGGAATAAACCCAAACATGGGAATAGTAGTATCTCTGTATAGTTCTGGGCTTTGCTGCTATACTGTACACATGACCATGTACTGGAAAGATCAAAGATGTACCAACGAACAGGAGATGATTGCTGCAATGATCTCTCTCAGGTTAGCATTGGTAGAACTAGGGCATCAGACATAGTTTCAGAGAAGACCAAAATGAGCAGTCAACTGAGTCCTGTATTTAGTAGTTGCAGCTTGTCGGCTTACTTCTTTGTTCATTCATAAAATCACAAAGCTAATTGCTTTCATAGATTATTAAATAAGTACTTCCTGGGTTTTATTGTGTTCTCAATGTGGTAGCTGTTGTTCTTTTTTCCTTCTGGAAAATTGGCTTGTTGTAAGATTATATTTGGTGTTTAGTTCTTCTGCATGTAATATGCTGATGCATTAAAGTTTAAATCAGACCATGGCCATGAGCATGATGTAGAAAAGAAGCCTGAGCACACCTTCAACGAAGATGCAGATAAAATGATTAAGAGTGTCAAACTTGCAATGGAAAATGGCGAAGGATGCCGGGTAAGTTTTTTCTTCACCGGTATTAGTTCATTTTACTAATGATATTAGTGCTGTGGTCTTCAAGTATATTCTGGTGTTTTTAACGAGTTTATGGCTTCAAACTTTACAGGTGTATGGTGCTTTGGACGTGCAGAGGGTTGCTGGCAACTTCCATATATCGGTGCATGGTTTAAATATTTTTGTTGCAAATCAGGTTATTCATCTAAAACTGCAGATACTCTAGTGCTGTTCTTCAAACTGTATATTTTCTGTTATGAAGTATTTAAGCTTTTAGGAAGCTAGCTAATTCGTAATGTATGAAACTGAGACAATTACTTACATTTTCTTCATAAGGTATCATTTAAGTTTTTAGTTGAGCATATATCCGAGCTGTGGCTAGGTGTAGTCATATAGGGAATTAGGCATCTAAATCCCTACAGAAATCACTGAAACAGGGCGTTCTCAATCTCATGGTAATTTTGCCAGTGGCATCATATGGTATTTCCCACGGGCCTTTTCATTGGTATATTCTGATGATAAGTTAGAATGGATCGATTTTCTTTGAGGTCTGTTTACATTTCTTTATGTAAGTGATTTCTTCTAATGAAACAAATTGTTGTTGTTCATTTTGATCTTTAAATGTTCACACACGGTCTTTGTTTTCTTCTCTTAAGTCTTGGTGCTGAGAAGGCTCTGCCTGTGCTTTCTGTATATATTCTTGAATCTTTTCATTGCACTGTCCTTCAGCTTCCAGCTGATCATTTCCTATAGATGATTTTTATTCATCTGGTGCATGCAGATTTTTGATGGGTCAAGCCATGTCAACGTAAGCCATGTTATCCATCGACTGTCCTTTGGTCCAGAATACCCTGGAATTCATAATCCACTTGATGATACTTCAAGGATACTGCATGACACAAGTGGGACATTCAAATACTATATCAAGGTTAGTGGCCATTCATTCAGTAGTTTCCCCATTGTTATCAATAATGTTCAGACAGCCGCTTGTAGTTGCAACATTTAGGGAGAATAATAAATAAGGCCCCTGCCGAAGAGAATATCCATGAAATATATTTGTACAAATATCCTTTGTACGTGAGGTCATCAGCAGGCCAAAAGGAAGTGTTCCTTTTTTCCTGACAACCTATATGAAGTTGGTTGACTGGATCTGATTTGTCCACCAGATCAACGAAACATCATCTGCACCCCAGATGGAAATCTAAGACTTATATTCTCTGCAATCAGTTGCTTTTTGTGGGAGACAATGTTGCCATCTGTTATTCAAATTTGATTGATATGCAGGTTGTTCCAACCGAGTACAGATACCTCTCAAAGGGAGTGTTGCCAACAAATCAGTTTTCCGTAACAGAGTATTTTGTTCCCATTCGCCCAACTGATAGGTCCTGGCCAGGTAACCCCCCTCTCTCCCCATCTTGCTCTCGAAGTATGTAATGCTCATCTGGTTTTAGGTCTAATCTGTTTTCGTTTTGCAGCCGTTTACTTCCTGTATGATCTCTCACCAATCACAGTCACCATCAGAGAAGAAAGACGGAACTTCCTACATTTCATAACTCGCCTTTGTGCAGTTCTTGGGGGTACATTTGCAATGACAGGTTTGCATCCAGCACTACAAGATTGTGCTTTTTATCTTATGCTGGTGTTAGGATTGGCTTCAGTAATACTTCTGTCGTATGATTTTCCGAGTTACACACATGATCCTTCTGTCGTATGATTTTCCGAGTTACACGCATGATCTGCATGTTACATGAACAAGCAGTAATTTTCTTTTCTACAGTTTAACGTTCTTCTAATTGACATCGACTTTTCTTCCTTCTTGGTACAGGAATGCTTGACCGGTGGATGTACAGGATCATCGAGTCTATCTCAAGCTCAAAACCTAGGAGCGGCATGCGGTAACTGGGCATCCCATGCCGAGCGAAGGAGGCTACTAAAGCCTGTGGCCAGTCAAGTGGGTCGTCGATGATGTTGTTGTCTCAACCAAGTGACCATAGCACGGTCACCCCCCTGCGGGCTTTCATGTTTTGTCCAGTCCATGCATCTATAACTTAAAAGATATGGTTCTAGTCCTATGATTAATCATGTTAGATTGGCACTAGTGGCAAGTATACAGTTTTGTTATCAATGATGCAACCGGAGGCGCCAATGATGTCGTGTGGCTGAGCAACATACTTTGTGATACTTTTAGCTTGTACCATGGGGGAAAAAAGCATGTCCTCAGTATGACAGTATGACAAATAGCATCAATTGGACTTTGAAACGGAATTAAAAGCGTAAACGTTCGAGCAGTATTGCTGTGTACTGACTGGATAATCATGTTAGCATCGGTCTCGTAACGTTTTTATTGCTTGGGTCACTCGCATCCCCCTCATGTTCATCTTTTAGTTTGGGTGCGCTTGGTGGTTGGTCTAGGTCAGGTGGTTTTTGTTTCATTGTGCAACACCCTGGCCTAAATCCGCTTGATGCCCAACCCATCCGAGCGAATACCACATGGAACACCATGTCTTCATTTGCTCAATGTCCAACCCCTCCATGGGGCATCGGTGGGGCGGACTCCCTCTGTTCGCTTCGTGTTGAAGGGTCAACTCGGAGATCTTACTCCCTCTGATTGGGTTTATAAGTTTGATACAGGGATTTAGGTCTTCAGATCCTCAAATGAAGTTTCTAGCCGTAAAATCTTTGTGGCTTATTTTACATGTTTTATTAGTCAAAATCGAAGACATAAACCCTTTGTCTCACCTATAAACCCAACCGGAGGGAGTAGTTCATACCTTTATTTTGCCATTGATTTACCATCATATCAAGCAGTGGCGGATCCAAGATTTCATGCTTGTGTGTTAAAAATTAAAAAGTGGGTTTAATTTTTGTGATTTAATATCTAAAATGTTCAAGCAGCAGTGGCTTTTTTTCCCCATCAAAATGACTACCTTATAGAAATGACGAAAGAAATAAAGAGTATCTACTACATAACCATCAAGGTTTTCGAGTCGATGAGTCGACGGGTCGCTCGTGGGGGGCGTCTCTAGACTAGTCGTGACTAGTCTAGACTCACGGTCGACGGCGACGAGTCGACGTGAGTTAAGCAGTAGGTAGCAGGGGAGGAGCACGCAGCAGCAACCAGGGGAGGAGTGGAGGAGCACAACAGTAGCAGCAGCAGCAACAACCAGGGGAGGAGTGGAGGAGCACAACAGCAGCAACAGCAACAACCAGGGGAGGAGTGGAGGAGCACAACAGCAGCAGTAGCAACCAGAGGAGGAGGGGAGGAGCACAACAGCACCATCAACCAGAGGAGGAGGGGAGGAGCACACCACCAGCAGCAACCAGGGGAGGAGGGAAGGCAGCCGCCAGGGAAAGGGTTAGGTCAGGGGTGTGGGGGAATGGATCGATCTATAGGTTTTCTGGGGTGGGATGGGCCGATGGGCCAAGCAAATACTATAAGAAAACGTGTGGGGGCCCAAAATAAGTGAGTCGTTTGACTCAAACACAGCGACTGGTCATGACTAGTCGAGACTAGTCGCTCAGAGTCGCTCGACTCATACCAGGAGTCGAGTCGAGAGCCTGAGTCGCTCCTGCAACTGCGACTCGTCGGCTAGTCGATGACTAGTCGCGACTAGTTAAACGACTCAAAAACAGAGATAACCATACATTTGGGGATCACATAGCCATTATAATACAATGCATCTGAAACAACGAGCAAGAAGAATGCTAATTACCTGTGCTGGTGTAGACTAAGGCATAGCCTAGTGGTGAAAAAGGGTTGATGCCTTTTCCACCTTCAATGCATGGTACTTGTAGTTTGGGTTTATTGCACAAAGTAAACTCCTTTACAATCTTTTTATCAATTATTTTTACATGTGCTGGTGACATGTGTAGGTGTAGACTGATGAATAACTCGTGCTTTAGGTAACAGCCGTGATGCTATGGCACTAGCGAAAAAGGTCATTTGGGGGCTGAAAGTCTTAAAGTATACACCATATATAAAAGTTTCTAGCCAAAAAAAAATTGAGTGTACATCTGTACACCCATGAGCAACCGCGGATCCGCCCTTGATATCAAGACATATATCCACACTAAAACAATCACCATACAGTTGTATCTGTCTTCTGCACCTCAATCCTTGATGTTCATGATCCACAATTTTACGCGCATTTGCAACGCCACCTTGATTCGTACTCTTTTTCACTTTACTGAACTCATGTTTACAATCATACTCAACAGATAATGTTGATGCTTTCTGCCCAGGTGACACTGTCTCAACATTTCGATGAACTATCATGGCATTGTGTCGTGGATGCCATCGTCCTTAGGGCCGGGCTATATGCTGCGCAAAAAAGGGTGACCACATCGAGCCCCGAGGGCCATAGCCCCCCTCCCCCGGCCAACATCCCATTTATACCTCCATTTCACCACTGATTTGCCATCATATCAAGACATATATCCACATTAAACCAATCACCAGTTGTGCCTCTATCTTCTGCACCTCAATCCTTGAGATTCACGATCCATGGTTCACGCGTATGTGCAACACCATCACTCGTTTCCGCAAAGCTTGCCGAACAAATTTAAATTCATACTCACGAGATATGTTGATGCATTGTGCTCAGGTGGCACTGTCTCAACACTACGATGAATTATCATGGTATTGTTCCGTAGTTGCCAATTTGGCATCGTCCTCAGGGCCGGCCATATGTCGAGCAAAAAGGGTGACCACACACACACCAAAAAAGAGAACATAATAATTGTGCATATCAATGATCACACTATTTTCTCTTTGTTAGGGTTTAGGAGTAAGAGGCTAGTAAATATAAATTAAATTACATATCTAGAAAAAAAATGCTCAATTTGCAGTAGCAAGCCCACATCATAAATCAATAGTGTGCAGCACGTAGAAACAATCAATCTGATCACTGGCGGCTAGTTTACTCGCAACATAACAAAAGGCACTATATGCAATGCAAGACTTAACATTTCTGAAGTTTTACGAAGATTATTTTCAAAGTGCCTAATTTACAACAGAAAAAAGAGAGACAAACTCCCACAAACATAACAAAAGGTGTTATAGGCAAGACTTAATATAGTATGTCAAAAATTCCGAAATTGTAAATGACTATGAGCACCATGTGCACAGTAAACAAACTACATTCCCAACCTGTAACCATCCATGATCCATGATCCACATGAAGGTGCTTATCTGGACCTATATATACTATATACAACTGCAGATCAGAAGTCAAGCGCCGGTTCAATCACTCTGAATTATACAGGCATGTGAAAAATCAAGTCTCAAGCAGTGCTCATGATATACACCTCATCTACATCTGGAGTCACATGATTAAGCACATGAGCCCATGCATCAGCTGCATCTACCTAGCATCTTCTGGGTCCTAAGCCAGGCTCAAGCAAATCCAAATCCCTGCATTTTCCATAACAACGGCATAGTCATTCAATAGTCAACAACAATATATAGCTGGCCAAACGGGCCGTGCTAACTGGGCCGGCCCGGTAGCACGCAGGCCCGGCACGACCCAGGCACGGCACGGCCCGGGCTAAACGGGCCAGGTCCGGCACGCGGCACGCCATGGGCCGTGCCTGGGCCTGGAGGCTAGGCACGCGGGCCGGCACGGCACGGCCCGTTTATGTTTTTTTGAAAAATATAAATATATATGTCCTATATAAATACCGAATACCCTAATATGTTTAATATTTTCATAGTGCATGCGTATTTTATTAGTGCTTGAATCTAAGTAGTAGTAGTGTTATAGTGTAGTCTTTGTATTTTTTATCCTTTTTGTAATTATAGAGTATGTCTTGTATTCTTTTATTCTTTTAGATGGGAGTTTTAATGATGTACATGTGCTAATAAAACTCTAGATTTATCTCACATAATAGTCTACCAGATTTTGCAATTTTCTAATTTTTTTGGCCTTTTTTTTTGCTGTTTTCAGAGGTATTGCGAAGAAAAAGAATAAAATCGCGCCAGACGGCCCAGCGTCCTCCAACGGGCCGGCGTGCCTGGGCGTGCCGCGTGCCGGCCCACGTAGCCTACGTGCCGTGCCTGGGCTGCTAGCTCCCGCCCGTGGGCCGGCACGGCACGGCCCGGTTATTATTCGTGCCGAGACGGGCCGTGCCGTGCCAGGCACGTTTACGGCGGGCCGGGCCGTGCCGTGCCGGGCCGGCCCGTTTGGCCAGGTATACAACAATACACTATAATGTTCCACAAGGAACAATGTACGAAACTATTACAAATGTCGAAACCAGGATGTAACCCTTTTTAAAGAAAAAATGGCAGTAACATTTTGATGATTTTCAAAAGAAGTAGTACAGACAGCAAAGGCTTGCACTAGTCATTGTTTTGAAGGTTTTACTACTTGTGAGTTTTTACTACATCTTTCTAGTGAGGGTTGTCTCACCTAGCTGCACTCATATATGCTGTTTCATCTTCATCATGTCGACTTCTCAAACCTGCGACAAGCTTGCATGTCTTCAAGAAAGCATCCAGCAACTGCATACGAAGCACCCATGTTAAAATTCAGCTGTTCTGGCTGTTGAACATATCAACACATGCAGGCATATGAACAACTTCTAGGAATGCCAAAACTTTCCAACATGCTGTCAAAAGGTTAAGCACACAGACAGCAACTTACGACAGAGATAAGAACAATCGACACCTGCGACATGGACTTGCAGTACTTACCCCCGGGTATTTTTGCAATGTAGGAGAGTAGTGATCAAGAGTTACATATATCTTTTCGAGAAGGCTCAAATGCGTATTAACCTTGTCGCCCAAAATGACAACCTGAATCACATAAGCAATAATGAGTACATAATGATATATCGCAAGTTATTGCAAGCATTACAAGTTTAATAAAATGAATGAACCTTTCATTGCTATGCATGTCTATGAATTAATCTGTGAACAAGGAATACTCCACAAATGCTACTGTATATGAAGAAGAAAATACAGTGTCTGACAATATAACCCAGGAGATAGACAGTGTAAACAAGGAAGGAATACCTTGGCTTCAGCCTTTTGGAGCTCAGAGCGCCTTGTTTCAAGCATTTGCTTGTACCAGAGGCCTACTTTTGTTAGAACCACGGCTTGTTTGACCATGTGACTGCAATGATCAGTCAAATCCTCTGATCTGAAATAAATAAATAATAACCACATCAAGTTATAATGGGTTATATTAAAAAGACATTTCTGCGGAAGTTGCTGCCATAATCAGGATTTGGTAATGCCTAGTCTGTAGTCTTCGCAAGAAATTTATGAAACATTCATGAAAATAAAATAAAAAACAGTTAAAATATGTTAGATTGGATCTGCATTTTAAATGCAAGATGGACTGACCTGTTTTCAGTTTTTTCCGTTGACAATTTTTGCTCAATCTCCACAAACTCCTTTGACAACTTCATGATAGATACCAAAATGTACTCCAATTGCTTTTCTTGCCCGTTCTTAGTGAGAGAACCATCGTAATCCGTAACTGAACCGTTCAGTTTGAGAAGTTCATCATACTGCAGATCTTGCTTGGGAGTCTCACATGATCTTCCTGGTGATGTGTTGTTAGGCTCCACCTCGATGTCACGCAGAATCATTTCAGCACTCTCTTGCTTGATGACTTCCGGATCTTCCTGGTGCTCTTGGAACAAACGCTCTTTCTCTAGCGCTGCTAGCTTCTCCTTCAACTTCCGGTTTTCTTCATTCGACAGACACAGGGCCTTCTCCTTCTCAGAGATCACAGCTTCAAGTGAAGACAGTTTTGCATCAAAGCTCAGTGCAGCTTCACGCATGTCATCCATAGAATCATCAAGTAAACTTCTTGTAACAGTACGGTATAGCCCATCCGTCACATCACCTTCGATTCGGAGGTCCTCCTGCTCTTCTCTGCTTTTCTCAATTTGCCTCAAGAGCTCTTGTTCTGAAGATAACTGAAGTGAGATGTCTCTGCTGGCTTCAGACAGCTGAGAGGATAACTCCTTAACATCCTTCATATTATCTACAAGCAAACCTCTAAGATGCTGATTGTCATAGTATAAGGAATCAATTTTGCTTGCCAGTCTGCAGCTTTCATCGAGTTCATCGTGAGTCGTGTGAAATGTGGGTGCCTTTATATTCTTGGACATGATTTGGTCCATTCTAGCGATGATCTGTGGGATTTTCTTTCTTAAAGGTTCAAACTCCACATCATTCTGAAGAGCAAGAGACCCCTTCTCTCGTTTCAATTTGAAGAGCTCCTCTGTCTTTTCTTGCAAGGCGAGTTCATGTGCCCTCTTCAATTTGCTTATTTCAGACTTAAAGTAGCTTATTGTTTCTTCCCTGGTCATAGCATTCAAATGGCGGAAGTCAGATTTTTCCGAGATAACCATGGATTTCTGTTTCCTGAAACTCTTGCTTTCCTCGGTACGGGCTGCAGCATGATCCTCCTTTGTTTTCTTTCCAAATAAATACTTCCACTTATTGCTCTTGCTACCTGAACTTTCTTGCTTACTGTGAGAAATGTGTGATTCTGGTACTGAAGGCAACATCAGCTTAGAAAGAGCACCCAGGTCCTCGCGCATCGCGGCAAACTGAGATACTGCTTCCTGCCAATTCTTACTCATGATGTTTGTGACAGAAATTTGCTCATACAACTTCCTCTCTAGCTCCTCCTGCAAGCCAGCAATGCATTCTCCGACCGTAATGCCGATGATTTCCAGTTGCAACTCATGCTCCCACTGGAGATCACTAACCGACGGGTTGGTCAGGCCAGGCATGTCCCTAGCTTGCCGGAACACGACGGCCAGCAGCAGCTTCAGTGCGTTGAACCTTTCGTCTATCTCGATCAGCATCACATCAAGAGACATGCCCAGGTGCGTGCCGACTATGTAGCCATTATCCGGCAAAGCGTAGTTTTCCAGACCTGTTACATCCCCCTTGAGTTTATCCAGATGTGTGTCTACTTCCAGTTTCATCATATCTAAGTACTCTAAGTAGTTGGTCTCTGCATTTGGGGCGCAAATGTGTCGATTTGATCGCGACAGCGATCTTCCAGACCCTTCGAGGTAGCTCTCAGTGCTGGAGTTGGACTTGAAGGACAACCTCGGCGTCAGTGAATCTTCGGATGTTACAGACCAGCCGTCTGGAACGGTTGGTCTGTTGGGCAGAGAGGTCATTCTTTCACTAAACACCTGCAAACGGATTTTTAAATTTAGTTTAGCATCAGATGGGAAGGTTAGCAGTTTGACACAAATTTGAATCTTCGAATTAAATTAAACTAACCGGCGGAGGAATAGTCTTAAACTTGAGCATAAGAATGATGATTTTACCTTCACTGGAAGTAAAATTGATGAAACCGATAAATGAATATACTAGCATCATTTGATTTCAGCATTACATCCACATATGTAATCAAATGGTACGGATCAGACATGAATTCTTTGTGAGTTCTGTTGAACTTACCAACAGCCAATCGTTGGACACAGTTGTTTGAGAATATACTCACTGGACACAACAGAAAACTGGTACGTAACTGATTGCCGCGTATTTCAGGAGTAGCACGACGATGTTGGATTATGACTGCAACCTTAAGGGAGAGTGGGTGAAAACTGAAAAACTACTCAAACTCTATGGAAACTTTAAAACTGTTTGGTCCAAAGAACCAGATCACTGGACACAACAGAAAACTGGTAACTAAACAGTGGAAGAGAGTTGCTAATTCGCAAAATACTTCCTAAAAAAGATTCGATAATCAGGGGCAGTGGCGGCTCCAGGAATTTGCAACCGGGTATTCATGAGTATTCATTTTGCCAAAATCATTGTTGCTTTTCGAAAATTGTCACTCTTCTGCCAAAATCAACACTGTTTTGTAAAAATAATGGGTATTCACATGAAGACCCAAGAATACCCCTAGTGCCGCCCCTGACCACCTGACCAGGGGCCTCCCCTCCGGTCCCATTTCAATACTTGCTCAAAATTCCAAGTTCAAAATCAGTTCCCGTCGAGAGAAACTGAAAACAGAAATCCCTGACATATTCATGCTTATAAAAACTGACGAAATGGAGCATAAACGCCTGACCTCGACACCATTCATGATTATTCTGTGTTTGGGAAAAAAGGAAGCTTTGGAATCCTCGCCACCTTATGTGTTAGAACGGGCAAGCAGGGCATGAGCAGAGAAACAGAGCAGCGGCACGGACGGCGCATACCTTGGTGATCGGATGGCTCGCCCGCTGGATCGCCTCCATGGCCGCCGCGCCTGCGTCGCCGATGGCGGTTTAATCGGCTGACTTCCTGCGCGGGAGCACCGCAGCCTAGCGCTGATACGCGGCTGCTCCGGCGTCCAGGTAGGCGCTAACCGGCACTAACGAACTACCCGGTCGTACAGGAGACAGGGGCCGCCATTATTGGACTGGGGACTTGGGGAGGAAGAGGATAGAGGGGATAGGCGGAAGACGGGACGCGATGGCGACGGAGAAGGAAGGGAGTGAACTCGCGGGGTTAATGCGGGGGACAGCGACCGCCGGGGCCGGGGAGAAAGCGTATGAGGATAATACCGGGAGGGTGGGTAGCCCGGGGGGGCGAACGGATCGCCGGCGCGTCGCCAGGTAGGTGGCGACGGACGGACGGGGCTGGCGGCCGGGGAGGGGACTCGAGCGGGGTGGGATGGTGGCAGCGGACGCCGGCGGGGCCCGCCTCCGTCGAGATGTGACGGGAGGGAAACAGTCCACTCAGTGGAGCCCGTTCTGATTGGCGGGGGGTTCGCTACCGTTTTCCACGGGATGCATCCGGTCGTACATCGCCATGCTCATCACGCCTGCCCCGCGATGTAAGTACATCGCCACCACTTATTTAATCGTTGGTTAATTAACTAACAATTGATCGTTGTTGATGGTGTTTTTTGGGCAAAAAAAACGGGACCCTTTTTTTTACCCGGGCCTACTATAAAGGTTCACCATAAATACAATATTTTTTTACGGGAAAAACTTCTGATTTATTCATGTTTTATAATGGCAGTACAACGAACACCGGAACCCTTCCTCGCCAGAGCCAGACAAAAGTTATTGCAGCACAAAATTGATGGTGTATCAAAATAAGATTGATTTTGTATCAAAATAAATTGTATTTGTTGGTCAATGTCTTGTTTTAACCAACCAAATAGCCCTTTGTAATCATTTTCACATGGGTAAATCTACAATCTATCGTATACCTCATGGATCATGAGACAAGCATTTTATTATCACTAAACACAAATGTGTGAATGTGATACACCGTTGCATGCTCGATCCAAGGATATTGAACCCGACGGGGCCGGCTGCGCAACATCGAGTCTTACCCATGAGCCGCCCATCGAGTCTTACCAACGAGTAACAACACATGGCGCCGCTACAAAAGATCGTAGAGAAAAACAAATATTGTTGAGCAAAATGCAAAATAATACGTATAGATTAAGATGTTGTCTGAGGAAAATGAATCGAATTCTTGTTGAAATTTCCTTTGAGATGTTGAGGAGACACAAGAGGGACCACGGAAATAAGGGCAAGACAGAAAGAGTCGATTGTAGATTTTTAGGATTATGTTGAGGTTGGAGACTACTTCAATTCAGGTGGTGAAACTCTTCCCGTAAGATTGCCCAAAGACTTGTCACCCTGCGTTTTTTTAAGAGAATCGTCCTACAATTTTGTCATAGTCATGATTTGACCATATAGCCCCGCAGAAATAAATAGGATTTAACCATATAACAAACTTTATCAACATCTATGACATTGAATCGATGATTTCATCATGAAATATACTTCTATGATGCATGCTAATTTTTTAATTATTTTTCTGAAAAGAAAGGTCATCCCTCTATAATGTTTCTCTGACAAAACATATTTATATAGAAATTCATGTTGAAGTGTAACTTTAAGAACTATATCATTCCGAAACAACATGAGTTTTTGGACGAATGTAGCACATCATCTCCTGTTGTTGGATGTGGAGACACGTATGCTAATGCGGTGCTGGCGTTTAGGTGAGGAAACAATAACAACCCATATAACCGATCCCACATGAGACAAAGCATGTGCGTAGAATGAAACGAACAGATATTCCTAATTTAAAAGGGGGCGCTGATAGGCGCCGGCGCACCGGCCGAATAGCTGAGCCGGTCAACGCGCGAGCGTCCGATTCAGCATATTTCACCCGTTCGATCTGGGTCTCGCAATAAAAAAAAAGTGCATCCCGCTCCGCTATCGATCTCGGTTCCTCCTTCCTCGCGCTCCGCTTTCGATCTCGGTTCCTCCATTCTCGTGGGAACAAAGCGCTGCCGCCATGGCCTGCAGCAGGCGCTCCGGTCTTGCCGGTCCCCGCCCTTGCCGCCAGTTTCCGCCCCTCGCCGCCGCAAAAACTGGAGATGGGGGTAGCAGATTGGTAAGCTGGTTCCAGCATAACACACAATACGGTAGCAAAAAAATGACTGGTTCCAGCAAAAAATGAAGACCATGGTAGCAAAAAGAGATTACGGTTGTAGCAAAATCATCATCACCAAAAATGCAGTAGAAAAGCAGAGTAGCGCTCGCCATGGTCACCATGGTTGCAACTCTGACACCTGCCGGTTCCAGTCCAAGGTGACTACGGTTGCAACATCAATAGCATCATCGCCTCCGGCTCGCCGCGGGTCGGAGTGCCAAGCAACAAAAATCTTTAGTTGGTCGGTTGAAGCAAAAAATTACTAGGTTCCAGCAAAAACAAAAGCCGATTCCAGCAAAAACAAAGTTAGCAGGAAAAAGCTCCCAGTGACGATTGTAGCAAAAAAATAGCTAGTTCCAGCAAAAACACACAGTGGTTCCAACAAAAATAAAGTTGTCGCCGGCGGCAAGGGCCCGTTGGGATTTGCCGCCATGGTTCCAGCATCTGGAAACATTTCTAACCGCTGGGTGTAGCACCGCAGGAGCTGCTCGATGCAATCGCCGTTGAATCCCGTCGATGCAGCCCACTGTCGACGTGGTGCAGCCGCCATGGGAACTCCTCTCACTCTTTTTTGCGGCAAAAACAACAAGGATGGGAGAGGCGAGGGGATTCGGTGAGTGGCCATGGCTGGCTCCAAGTAGCAGCAGCCGGTGCTAAATCTCATGGAGGGGGATTTCTCTCGCTGGGAGAAAGAGAGAGAGAGAGATGTGGAGGGGATCGGGGTGAAGGGAGGAAGAGGATAAGGGAGGGAGGTGGAAAGAAGAAGATAAGACAGAGAAAAAAAGCTGGGCCTGCGGTGGAGTCACGGGGCGTACGATTGTGGTGGGATCGAACGCTGCGCATGGGACCGGCCCAATGTTCCGCCGGTGCCCCGGCCCCAAACGTTTTCCTTTAAAAGGTTGGTACATGTACAGGGCTCGATCTGAACAGTTGGCATTCGTCATTTTGACAATGTGGCCAGTGAGCTGTCACAGGGGGCAATCATAGAGCAGCAGCAAGGCAAGTCAATGATGGGAGCATTCTTATCTGAGGAGGGATTTTGTTAGGTCAGAGAGAGACGCAGCGCTGCTGGCTTGCTCTCGCTCTTGCGACGGCCGGAAAGGGACCATCTGCTCTTGTAACGCTAGTGTCATTTATCAATGTCGTCAGAGGAATTTTAACTGACCATATTAGGTTGGGGATAGAACTAAAATTAAGATCGATTTTGGGTTCAAGTCACATTTTTATCTTGTTATTTATGCCTTTTACCAAAAGTTAGTCTCACAAGAAAGTAATGTATTTGTTTATTTATGATAGATCCCACGTGTGAGTAAATTACATTTGTTTATATGTCTCTTGGAGTCCCTTTGAGGACATTTGATAAAATATATGTCTCTTGAAAGGTTGCTAGTTCCAGGGACTCATATATGAACTTACCACCAACTCCAATCTTTATAAGTAGGAAAGAAATTGAAAACAGAATCTCAAGGTCTGTCTTACAACCTGGTTCGGACCATGACACGAGGATATTCAAGGACACATTGGACAAGTACAAAGAGAAGTTTTCTCATCCTTCGTAGGGTATTTCCTTCAAATAATCATGCAACTCAACTTGACAAATGTATTAGGTTCCTGTTTGACATAAACATTCATTGTGTAGGAAAACGCTGTCTTGTTGTTGTTTCTCTACCTTGAACTTTGTATCACGGGCATGACTTAGCACAACTAGGAAAGCAAGAGAAGATAAAGATACGCAAGACTAGAAAAAATATTCGTCGGATACCCCAATCAGTTTGGTTATCTAGCACCATTCAGAGGAACAAAGTACCATCTACTTGAGTTTCTACTTGGCCCTACTGCAAGTGGTAGAGAAGAAGTATTCAATTATCTCCATTCTTCACTCTGAAATATCACATAGTGTTTCTTTGGTGTGTTGAAGCAGAAATGGTGCATTTCTCAAACAAAAGCCCAGCTATCTCCCCACAAAGCAAGCAAGGATTAGCGCTGCTCGTATGACATTGAAAAAATCCATAAGAGACAATAGTTTGTATGATTATCGGGCGATGATGATAACTACTTCCTCCAGAGCATGTGGTCAACACTATGTGGGAGGTGAAACTACGACCATGGACACAACTTGGAACATGATTGTCGATGATGTGTTAGCGACAGAGAGTGGGTTCGTAGTATAATTGATGATACTAAAAACCATTAGTAATCCCAATAGGATGGTGTGCAGGAATGGAAGTACGAGAGGGGATCACACAAGGGGGGTTTACCCAGTTTTGGGTCCTCGTCATGGAGGTAAAACCCTACTCCTACTTTGAATTTGATTAATGAGGGAAACTCCCTATGTGAGGGGGTTATAATATGTGTGGAGATGTTCCTAATCGATACTATGGCTATGATATCAGAAGTCTCGAAGTGCCCCTGATGGGGAGCGTTGCATGAAAATCAAAAAAAATCCTATGAACACCCAAGATCTAATCAGGAGATGCATAACAACGAGAGGGGAGTGTGTCTACGTACCCTCGTTGACCGAAAGAGGAAGCGTATTTAATGCGGTTGAGGTAGTCATAATCTTCACGATCCAATCATGATCCAACCGATCTAGTGCCGAACGAACGACACCTCCGAGTTTAGCTCACGTGCGGCTCAGTGACATCTCCTCCTCCTTGATCGAGCAAGAGAAGGTGAAGAAATAGATGGGATCACAACCAGCACTACGGCGTGGTGGTGATGATGGTGGTGGAGTCGGAATACCGTCACGGCTTCGCTAAGCGCTACACGGGCGTGTAGTGTGCCGAAGGCAGAGAGGGGGCAGCGGGGTTATGGTGTGCCTTTGGTGCACCCCCTCCCCTCAATATATAGGTGTGGATGGGTTAGGAGTCCAACCCTTCTCCTACTAGGTCTCTTCTTCCACCTCTTCCCTAGCCGCATGGGCCTTTGGGGGTTGGTGCGCCTCCCCTCAGCCCATGCTGACCCTAGGGATGTGGTGGAACCCTTGGTGGACTTCTAGACTCCTCCGGAAGTCTCCGGAACCTTCTGGAAGTTTCCCGGTACAATAACAGAAAAAATCGAACTTTTTCCGGAACCCTGAAAACAACTTTCCATATATAAATCTTTACCTGTCGACCATTCAAAAACTCCTCGTGACATTCGGGACTCCAAACATCATTCCGTCCCCAACATCAAATATCCCAACTACTCTAGCATTAACGAACGTTAAGCATGCAGCCCTACGGGTGTTGAGTTTCGTAGTAATTTCAAAAATTTTCCTACGCACACGCAAGATCATGTGATGCATAGCAACGAGGGGAGAGTATTGTCTACGTACCCAACGCAGACCGACTGCGGAAGCGATGACACGACGTAGAGGAAGTAGTCGTACGTCTTCACGATCCAACCGATCAAGCACCGAAACTACGGCACCTCCGAGTTCGAGCACACGTTCAGCTCGATGACGATCCCCGGACTCCGATCCAGCAAAGTGTCGGGGAAGAGTTCCGTCAGCACGACGGCGTGGTGACGATCTTGATGAACTACAGCAGCAGGGCTTCGCCTAAACTCCGCTACAGTATTATCGAGGAATATGGTGGCAGGGGGCACCGCACACGGCTAAGGAATCGATCACGTGGATCAACTTGTGTCAACTTGTGTGTCTAGGGTGCCCCCTTGCCCCCGTATATAAAGGAGGGAGGGAGGAGGAGGCCGGCCTAGGGAGGAGGCGCGCCATAGGGGAGTCCTACTCCCACCGGGAGTAGGATTCCCCCTTTCCTAGTCCAACTAGGAATCCTTCCATGTAGTAGGAGTAGGAGACTAGGAAGGGGAAGAGAGAAGGGAAGGAAGGAGGGGGTGCAGCCCCTCCCCCTAGTCCAATTCGGACTAGGCCTTGGGGGGGCGCGCGGCCTGCCCTAGGCAGCCCCTCTCTCTTTCCCGCAGGGCCCAATAAGGCCCAATACTTCTCCCCGGCGAATTCCCGTAACTCTCCGGTACTCCGATAAATACCCGAATGACTCGGAACCTTTCCGAACTCCGAATATAGTCGTCCAATATATCGATCTTTACGTCTCGACCATTTCGAGACTCCTCGTCATGTCCCCGATCTCATCCGGGACTCCGAACTCCTTCGGTACATCAAAACTCATAAACTCATAATATAACTGTCATCGAAACCTTAAGCGTGCGGACCCTACGGGTTCGAGAACAATGTAGACATGACCGAGACACGTCTCCGGTCAATAACCAATAGCGGGACCTGGATGCCCATATTGGCTCCTACATATTCTACGAAGATCTTTATCGGTCAGACCGCATAACAACATACGTTGTTCCCTTTGTCATCGGTATGTTACTTGCCCGAGATTCGATCGTCGGTATCCAATACCTAGTTCAATCTCGTTACCGGCAAGTCTCTTTACTCGTTCCGTAATACATCATCTCACAACTAACATATTAGTTGTAATGCTTGCAAGGCTTATGTGATGTGTATTACCGAGAGGGCCCAGAGATACCTCTCCGACAATCGGAGTGACAAATCCTAATCTCGAAATACGCCAACCCAACATCGACCATTGGAGACACCTGTAGTACTCCTTTATAATCACCCAGTTACGTTGTGACGTTTGGTAGCACCCAAAGTGTTCCTCCGGCAAACGGGAGTTGCATAATCTCATAGTCATAGGAACATGTATAAGTCATGAAGAAAGCAATACCAACATACTAAACGATCGGGTGCTAAGCTAATGGAATGGGTCATGTCAATCAGATCATTCTACTAATGATGTGACCTCGTTAATCAAATAACAACTCTTTGTTCATGGTTAGGAAACATAACCATCTTTGATTAACGAGCTAGTCAAGTAGAGGCATACTAGTGACACTTTTGTTTGTCTATGTATTCACACATGTATTATGTTTCCGGTAAATACAATTCTAGCATGAATAATAAACATTTATCATGTTTATGAGGAAATAAATAATAACTTTATTATTGCCTCTAGGGCATATTTCCTTCAACGGGTTCGAGAACTATGTAGACATGACCGAGACACCTCTCCGGTCAATAACCAATATAGCGGAACCTGGATGCCCATATTGGTTCCTACATATTCCACAAAGATCTTCATCGGTTGAACCACGATGTCGAGGATTCAGTAAATCCTATATGCAATTCCCTTTGTCCGGCGATATCTTACTTACCCTAGATTCGATCTTCGGTATCTCCATACCTAGTTCAATCTCGTTACTGGCAAGTCTCTTTACTCGTTCCGTAATACAAGATTCCGTGACTAAACTCATTAGTCACATGAAGCGTCTTGTGATGTTGTATTACCTAGAGGGCCCAGAGATATCTCTCCGTCACATGGAACGACAAATCCTAGCCTCGATCTATGCAACCCAACGGACACCTTTGAAGATACCTGTAAAGCACCTTTATGATCATCTAGTTACGTAGTGACGCTTGATAGCACACAAGGTATTCCTCCGGTGTCCGGAAATGACATGATCTCATGTTCTAAGAAACAAATACTTGACACGAAGAAAGCTGTAGCAAATAACTAAGCGATACGATCTGTTGCTAAGCTTATGGTTGGGTCCGTCCATCACATCATTCTCCTAATGGTGTGATCCCGTTATCAAATGACAACTCATGTTTATGGTTAAGAAACCTTAACCATCTTTGATCAACGAGCTAGTCTAGTAGAAGCTCACTAGGGACACTATGTTGTCTATGTATTCACACATGTATTTAAGTTTTCAATCAAGAGAATTCTAGCATGAATAATAAACATTTGTCATGAACGGGAAATATGATAATAACCAATTTATTATTGCCTCTAGGGCATATTCCCAATAGCCCCTTGGTCTCATCTTATAAGGGGGACCGGACTTATGGTTACATGGTTTGCTAAACGGCCTAGAGTCCCGATCGAATGAGGGGTTCTTGACTTGTACGCAAAGATGACAACCTTCTGGAAGAAGGACTTCCAGCGGGCCGAGGGACCCTGGCCATACCTTGTCCTACTGGCCCAAAAGCCGGCCAGAGACTAGCTTCCTGGCTACCCCTGATATCGTACGCTGTTAGTAGCCCCCCTATAGTTCGGATAGAAAAATGCCATGAATTCAAATCTAGAATTAGTTTATGCCATTTTTCAAGCTAGCCCCTCACTTTTGTAAATTTCATAAGTATTTCATTCCTTGCTCAATTTTTATAAACTTGATGTCGATTCCATATTAAATCTTGCATGGACCCGAATATGAACTTGGATTTCTTATTTTGGAAATCTATAAGTCGGTTACGTACTGTTTTTCTAAAAACAACACTCTAATGGTTTTATTCATAACTTAAGCTTCTTTTGTCCAATTCTTATGAACTTTATATCCATTTTGACTAGCTCATTCCAAATATTCAGAAAATGCACTTGGTTTTTCAGGTTGGTGACACAATTTTAAATTCATTCTGGTTTTGCACAAACCCCTCTGAAATTTGTATAGATCATAACTTTGACTTCCGTAAATCCTTTGCTAACAAAATTTAAATGCATTTCTATTCAGAAAATGTGTAGAATATGATTATCTCATGCTCATGCATCATAAATAACTTGAATATTCTATTCTTTTCAGAACCATTTTGATTTAATAAATGCACACAGGGACACACTTGAACCATTTCACTAATTTAAAATCGCTAGATGTTTAGCTCCTAACATATCCTGTTTAAACTTGTCATGAATGCATATGTTTGAGCCTTTTCCATGAAGTCTTGTTTGTCGAGTCATTTGGTTCTTTCATTTTGGTTAGTGTCCGGTAATTAGTAAGAGTACAAGGGTCGGAGCTACGACACTTCAGAGGAGCAACCTTCTCGTGAGGATAAGGGGCAATTAGGCAAGGATGATCATACCTCAATACTAATACTAGCTTTGCTTGCTAGATTTCCGATCTTTCATGTCTCGTTACCATCCATATATTTAAGCCTACAATGTTACCCTGATAAAGCCATGACTTCTACCTCGTAGGAAACCTTGTGATGGCTATGTTATTACTTGCTCCCTTTGCTTAATATCATCCATAGGGTTTTGCACAGTCCGTGAAAAGGAAAAAGAAAGGAACAACAATCAATCAGAAAAGGGGCGAATCAGTATGCTCGCATGCATACATGCATGGGGAATAACACTTAGATGGCTTTACGTCGATTAGTAGATTCTACAACCCGGCAAATGTAAGGCAATTTGATTGAAACTGAATCTGAAGTACATACGCACACTGGACATGTGTCACATCTCAAAATATGCGTACCAAAAAAGTAAATCAATATGCTAGTAATAGAAAATTGACTAATCTCCACTTGTTCTTGTTCAGCCGTCGTGTCATCCCAAAAATTGACGTCCTAGGCCGCTATGGCTCCTTAGCTAGGCGCCTTGCCTTGGAGATGCTGCTCTTTCCGCCGGACATATCAACTCTCTCGGGAGGGTGGATGACCCCACCTCGGCCGCCGACGCCTTCTATTGGGGGGCGTGGCCGCAACAGCATGGAGGCTGCGAGTAGCAGACGAATCATCTTGCCAGTGACTTCCCTTGAGGCGGAGAGTTCGCCTGTCTTCATCTGGATGAATTGGCTCGGAGGGGATGACACACACGTTGCAACGGATGAGGATGCATCCACATTCGTAAACATCCCCAAAGCCAAAACTAAACTAATCACTACCACTCTAGTAATCATGCTAACGCAAAATTGATCATTGTGCGCCTCCATCCCTAGCGTACTAGCTCGAGGAGGAACAAAGGGAAAGCCACTTGGAAAGAATGATTTGTGGTGAATTGCCTCATTGCCTTCTATTTATAAATAGGATCATAACTTGCACACCAAGACAAGATCATAACAAAATAAATCTACAAGATCCTAGAATCCCTATACAATCTGTTACGATGCAAAACTAATCATGTACTGAATAACAAAAGATTTTCCATAATCTCAAAGATATTTACGTTAATTTTTCCTAAATCTGATGTCAATTAAGAGTTTTTTTACGAACTATGTGTGACACGTTCAATTCCCTAGTACGAATCTCAAAACAAGACACATGGAAATCATTGTTCACTCATACACATCCTCTAAGCGAACTACGAGCTGACGACATGAAATAGTTTGCTCGGGAATCTGACCGATGTTGGAAATTTTTCTTTTTTGGGCCGACAATTCTCCATTTTGCATCATGGCAAATCCGTTTAAATGCATGTTGTCGTATGGAAAATTCCTGACAATCTTCCTACTAGCATGGCAAATTATTATGTACAACATTGCAAATCATTATACAACATATGGCAAATGTATGTGTTTTTAGCATGGCAATTCTTGAGCGCTGGTAGCGGTTTTTATTTTTGAGGGAACACTCACAGATGGTGGCATTTGCTCAGATGACCTCTCATAGGGTATGATAGTCCGCTCGGGTGACCTTCTTGAGCTGCCATTAGCACATTATTCGTATCCTAACATTTCCCCTCAAGTCAACCAACCACAAGGTTGAAATTGCGTCCTAATTTTTCTAACATGATCTTTGTAGTAGGTTTAGTGAAGGTATATATCCACCACTTGATCAACAGAGGACACAAAATGGACATCCCAATGCCCTGAGACCACCTTTTCTTTAATGAATTGGAAGTCCACCTCGATGCGGCTAAGTTATCACAATATAAAATTGGTGGTCGTGACTAAAGTACACCGAGCTTTCGAAGTACAACTTGCACCCCCAAGTGACTTTAGCTACACCATTATTGCAAGGGCCTTGTATTCTACCTTGTTAATGGAACTTCACATTGTTGGCTATTTTCGGGAACTCAGTGAAATCGGGTTAGGTCCAAGGAAGACCACAAAGTCGCCCATGGAGTGTTTATCACTGGCACATCCCACCCAGTCAGCATCAGTGAAGACACTCAAAAGTGTGGAGCTTGACTGATGGATGTGAAGACAGGTAGCCACATTACATTTGACATATCTCATTATGCGCTTAACAACTTTCCATGTGTTTGGAAAGATATTGCACACAAAATGTCAAAATGGGGTACTGCAAACCTCCAACCACACCGCGGTAGCTGAAGGCATCATCATCATTAAGGGGAGTGCCAATCAGCCTCGATCTTGTTGGTGAATAATATGAGTTCAGGGTACGTGCTTGATAGGTCTCACATGTCTATCTATCTATCTAGTATCTATCTATCTATCTATCTATCTAGTATCTATCTATCTATCTATCTATACCTATTCTAATTAGAGACTACCCAGGAAATACAAAGTTAATCAAAAAATACAAGCCATTCATTTGGCGGGACCGAGTTATTACGGTGCTGATTAGCCCATGTAAATAAATACCATGTGAATAATATGAGTTATTACGGTCTATCCTTGTTTTAAAAAAATGTTTGCTTAGATTGCCCACAATGGCACAATCCTTTTACGACCGTAGGAAAAATGATAGTCTAACACGTAAAAAGGAATAATAATCATTTAAAAAGACTGTAGGTATGGTTCTCTCTAAACCCCCACAAACCAATCACGTATGTGCCTCAAGGTTGAAGGATATATACCTCCCTTTTTTAGGGGAAAGGATATATGTGCCTCCTTTTTTAGGGGAAAGGATAATATGCCCCCTAAAAAGGAAGTCCAGCGAGATAAGGCCATGGTCTCTTCAACTCTCCGCTCAAAAACAACAACAAACTGAAGGAAATCTTACGGCATTAGATCTCTAGGTTACAAATCATGTAGAGTAAAAAATAGAGTGAATTCCACTTTTTACCCCATATTTATACATTTGTGACACTAATTACCCCTTCGAGTGAAAATTCGTCTAGAATATCCCTTTTGAAATCTTTGGACCCTTGTTTTTTGATGCGTGTCCATCAGGTAAGGTGTGAAGTGACGCCCTGTATCCAAAAACATGTGGACGGCCACAAGGAGTGGAACAGATAGACAAGAGAAGCTTGGACAAGATCGCCAATGATGCCCTCCGATCCTTACAGTTTTTTTACGAATCAATGACGCAACATGCCGATCCTATCGACCATAAACAAACAAAATGTAAAACTAGGGTAAAACCGTGTTAAAAGTCTCCAAAATTTGACATTTCGATAAAAGTTCCGCTAAATAGGGTAATATGTGTCACAAATGTACAACTACAAGGTAAAAAATGGAATTCACTCTAAAAAATAAAGCAGAAAGCAATCATGAGAAAGTTCCCGTGCAGGCTGCAAGAACTCTCCGATCCCCTTCCCAAAATAGCCTTCACATCGCCACACCTCTTGAATGGCACTATTCAAGAGTGTCCTACGAGAACTAATCTAAAAATAGGGTACGATCTAACCCAGCTTCTCCATCTTATGTGAACTGATTCCGCCTCAAGCTTACAAACCTTGCAACTGAATCCCATCAGCATTCATGTTTAGACCACTCGCCGGAGAAGTTGCTTATCTGCAACTCATGTTCTCTCAGCCTTATCCACTAGCAGGTCGAGCCAGTACGCGTTGTCGTTGGCACCACCTTGTGGGAGATTCGATCCATCGGCCGCACAGGGGTTGGACTGCCCTTATGGTACAACATTGCACTGTTCTCAAAGAACTATTACCTCCGTCTGGATTTATTAGTCCCTTTCATATTTTATGCCCAACTTTAACCATAGATTTGATTAACAAATTAGAACTTGTATGTCACAAAACTTATATTGTTAGATTCATATTCCCTCCATCCCAAAATAAGTGTCTCAACTTACATATGCTAAAAATAGTATCAATGAAAACCTCTTTCAAATACTCCTTCCGTTCTAAAATAAGTGCCTCAACTTTGTACTAGCTCAAGACACTTATTTTGGGACGGAGGGAGTATTTGAAAGAGATTTTCAATGATACTATTTTTAGCGTATGTAACTTATTTTTTAATAGTTAAATCAAAGGTTAAAGTTTGACCCAAACTACAAGGAGGCTTAATAAATCAAGTCGGAGGTAGTACACCACAGACTAAGGTAGAAATCTTATTCATCTGGAAAAAAAATGAATCTTCTTATCAGGGTTTCTTCGACGGTGCACACGTCTGTTTTTCAATATTATTGCCTTCGTGTCTCACGTGACTATATGTCTATACATGGATACCATCACAAGAATGTATCCAAACCACGATCCATGAAGACTGGTAGTGTAGTAATACATCAATGTGATACTTCAGGACCATCACGTGAAGAAGCAATCCTTTTGGTTCCTAAATTTTTGGTGCAGAAGTCAAGGCAATGTAGCAACTCGGTCATGATTGTTTTTTTTCCTTAATTAGTACTTCCTCCGTCCCATAATATAAAAACATTTTTGACACTAGTGTAGTGTTAAAAATGTTCTTATATTTTAGGACAGAGGGAGTAGTATATGTTTATTATCTTCAATTTTTCTCTAGTATACGCCATACCGGTCCAAAGAAAAAGAAAAAAATACTTCTTGAAGGGATAGGACACCGGTGAGGAGCAAGCACAGCCACCGCCCGCACCCACCCACCCACCCACACAAGTACAAGCAGGTACAAGCAGGACCATTCGGGTCTGCCGGAGGGCAGGTTTGAAAGTGGTTTACCTTCCCGATCCCACCGAATGATCCCAAACTTTATGCATACACTAGGATGATCATGGCATGCATGCATGACAAGTATCGTTCATTTCCGACACTCGATGCATTTTCTAGGGTTTATCCGGCAACAAAACCCTACAACACTGCCCCCACGTGACGCAACGTGCGTTTTGTGTCCGAATTTGTGCACACCTTGCCTGGGGGACCACATTGGCCATGCCCACATGGTCCCAAAAGTTGGGGTCATCTCATGCATGCCTCCACATGCACCATGTACAAGCAGGACCATTCGGGTCTGCCGGAGGGCAGGTCTGAAAGTGGTTTACCTTCCCGGTCCCACCAATTAACAAGTCATAAATAGGAAAACATCTAATCATACATATTTGATATGAATTTGAAAAATATGATAAGAAGTGATATGGAATTATGAAACATGAAAAAAAAATTAGGAATAAGAAGGAGAAAACATAAAATATCAGGAAAACCAAATTAAAAGGGAAAGAGGAACGGTACATTTGAATATATAATATTGCAGAAATGATAGAGATACTATAAATATTGTTGAACATATACAAGTATACAATAACTAATAGGTGTCACAAATATTTTTTATTGAGGGAAGAAACAATGATATTAATTTTGAGGAAAAAACAATGTAGAGGTAGGTGGGCCGGCCCAGACCGCAAATAACTGTCGGATCCATATTGTGGGGGCCCACCACGCTGCACTTTCCATGCACGTCGATCACATGCACGTCAATCACGGGAGTAGTTGCCGTTCTGTTACACAATTCCAGGATCGTGCTAATCCATATGTTCCTAATCCCTACGATTGAGGAGCACGTTCTACCTCGATTCAACGGAGGAAAATATAGATCGCGAGATTGGCCACAGGGAAGTTACGACAACCTAGGAGACGACCTCGTATATAATCTCAACCTCCTCGCACATGTCGTCGTCTAGATCGCCTCCTACCGGCGAGTCATCGACAGCTCCGTCCGCCGCATCCCACACGCCACAAAAACCCCGAGAAGATCAAGGTCGTCTGCACGTGCTGGCCACCCTCGACGAACTACGTCGACAACGCATCGCCGACTTCTTTCATCTTCGTCGACCGATCAAGTAAGTTGTCCTCCTTACCTCGCGCCTTCATAGCAAGCTAGTTCCTCCGTCTTGTTGCTTTCATGGACTTAGGTTTACCACATAGTATCAACTCGACTAGATGCATTCTGACTAGAAGGCGTACATGAACTAAATCTTTCATATCAGGGTAGAATAAAGAAAAGCAATTCTCCCATGCACGGGAGGTACCGTGCATGGAAGAGCCATTGATTTTTCTTGAAGATCCGATGCATATTTGTGTTTATGACAACGAGAACTTTAAAACGAGACCACTTTTGAATATATTTTAACAAGTTTGAAGATTCATGTTCTGAAACATGATGAAACACTGTAAAATTAAGAAGAATCCATTTGATACACATCGGCAGACAATGTAACATTATGATACACAATGGAACACGGCGAGCCATAGTGTTAGTTAGATTTTTTTTCTTTACGAAATAGAATGCAACATTATTAAAAAAAATTGCATGGAACTAAAACAATTATACAAAACAAGTTTGAAGCATGGTTATTTAGTTGTCTAAAAACTAATTTTCAAAAATATATTCTATATTAGTCTTGTTTTAAAGATCTTGTAGACAAAAACAATTATGCAAACAGAATGTAAATCAAACTTTCACTTCGAGAAAACAATTGTAGTTACTTTTTTATTGCCTCATATCAGCACACACTTGGGTGCATGTTGATGTATAGATGGTGCTAGTTTTATATTTGCACTAGTGTTATTTTTGCATTTTTGTTTGCTGCTGCCAGAAAGTTTTATATTTGTGCATGTCTATTGTTATTTTTGCATTTGTGTTGACAAATGTAACGAATTTTTATATTTTCTTTCTATAGGATGGACGAGCTGAATGGAGAAATAGTGCGCTCCGTTGAAAAATGGTGCAAGCTTGTTGCCGCTCTATCGAGCGATCAACGCGCTAGAGTGGCTGATACAACATTGTGCAGCATGCTGCAGATACCATCTATTAAGATGCATACCCTTCTGATTAGGTATATGATTGAGAATTTTAATGCCAGCAAGTCCAGATTCATTATACAAGAGCAGGTTGGGGAGGTGACTCTCGGTGTGATCGATGTCGAGTGCATCTTTAACCTCGAGAACCAAGGACTCTCCGCTTCGGACATTCTGATTGAAGAAGGAGAGGACATGAAGGAGCGGGTGACGCCACAATTTCTCAGTAAGACATCAGAAAACATAGTGATAGATAATCTCATAAAGGACATAATTAAAAGTAAAGCCACCGACGACGATTTTCTTTGGAAATTAGTCCTTGTCCTGTTAGGAACAATTATTGCTCCCATGTCGAGCAAGATTGTGCCAAACCAGTACTACGCTTTGGTCCATGATGTGAAATGTATTTCAAAGATTAATTAGAATGCCTTCACCCTGCGTGCTCTACTCGATTGCCTTCGCATAGTCAAGAAAGGCAAACACCTACGCCAATGGCCGAAAGGCAATTTGGCTCTGTTGCAGGTACACAAATGAGGCCTGTTGCATAATGTCAATTATTATATCATTACAATTTTATGTGATGTATTGAACTAACTCTAAATCCTTATATTTTTTTGTAGTACTTGTCCTGGGAGAAGGTGCAACCCGTCGAAGGCGATTGCGCCTATAATCCCAACTTGTCCATACAACCTCTTATGAGGAACTGGACCGAAGGTCCAGCCACTAGGAGAGATCGGTTCGACTATGACAATGGGCGCGGCCGTGGTAACATCAAGGTAAGTCATTGTGTTCTGTCTTTCTTAAATGTTTTGTAACTAAATAATATTTATTTTTAATTCATCACATGTACTTCAATTTCGCATGCAGATCGAAAATAATATCACCCAAGAGTATAGGGCGCAGGAGCCCAAAATCCCATGTAATGTGCCTACCATGAACCCAAAAACCAAACCTGCAAATGGAAACGCAAAGAAGTCGACGATAGCCCCAATGTCGGAAGATTTGATGGAGCTTCTAATGAAGCGGTGCATGGACTTCATACACACCCAGATGAGGCAAATCCCTGATCAAGTTGCTGAGGTGTCACGCCATAACATAATAGTTTACAGTTTGTTCCCTGTTTTAAACCATGCAAGCATTCTTAACTTTATATATCTATTGTAGAGGTTGTTGGAGAAGATGAACAAATCAGGTGTCATGTACAAGCCGGCTGCTGCCGTGCCATCCGTGGACAATGATGTGGATCAAGAAGTGGATTCGTTCGAGAACGGTCCATATGAAAAGAAGGAATTCGTATACAAGGATGACATAGACTCACACGGAGAGCCTGTCATTGACATGACGCAGCCTGATGAAGTGGTTCCCAACCATAAAACCGTACCTGAGGTACTATGTATATATATTTCTGTCTATAATTTTCTCCTTCAATTTTTTTATGGGCTGAAATGTTCACACCATTTTGTTTGCCAAACAGAAAACCCCAGCAAAGATGAATGGACACAAGGAAGCTTCACCTATTAAGCGTAATGATGAATGTGGCGCTACACCCGAAAACCCTTGGGTCATTAGTAATTCTACACAAGCACCTTCGTGGGACATAGACATTTGTCCATCTTCTGTCAGCAAGTTAATGGCTAAGGCGAATGGAAAAAAGGGTGCAACAGTCGATAAGGATGAAGAAGTTATGTTCGGTAAGCGGAAGCGGACCGTTCCCAAGAAATTTGAATCCCCCTACGCACTTGACAAGCCCAGCAGGCGTACCAACCGTGGTCAGAAACCCTCCAGTACCCGTTCTGCTAGTAGAGGTATCGTAACTAACTTTCTTGGTTTGTTGTATACTACGAATGCATATGATCACCATTGTTGACGTTCATATTATTTCATGCAACTCTCTTTTCTGAAATTGATGAGCCAGAGGGTGTAGCAGATGAGTTGACGCCGGAAATAATTGATGCAGCTGTTTCATTTGTCGAGTTAGCTTCTAGCACCGACAAGAATAAGGGGAAGAAATTTTACTACAGTGAAGGGCGTGGCATATCTCTGACTTCCGAAAGGATTTGGCCGGTACTAACTCATAGATGGCTCTCGGACGATGTAAGTACTAATTGCATGTTTTGTTATTTAAATTGCCAATAATCTATGTCTCAACTTTCAACATGTAATGCCCTGATATTCTATGAAGGTTATTGATGCTTATATGGGACATTTGGAGCTGCGTGTTGGTCATGATCGTTACCTCTGACCAGCGTGGAGGTCCAAATTCCTTGTAGATCGTGCTATCGCACGAGACGATCCATTGCCGTCGAGCTGCAACATGGACAGTGCTCTGTCCAAAGCTGGAGCAATTAATAGAGTTACGAAAGAGTATACTGTGCGTGATAAGGTATGTTATGTTTGTAATTCTTCACTTCAGGATATTTCATCTAGTATTACGTTTGATCCATAATGGGTTTTTGCACTATAGACATATATCGCGTTGAATATCGAAAATGCCCACTGGATGACCGTGGTCATGCACTTGATCAAGCAAGAATTCCATGTTCTCGATTCACTCTTGTTGTAGAACGTAGCAGAAATTCAAAAAATTTCCTACGTAACACCAAGATCTATCTATGGAGAGACCAGTAACGAGTAGAAAGAGAGTGCATCTACATACCCTTGTAGATCACTAAGCGGAAGCGTTCAAGTGAACGGGGTTGATGGAGTCGTACTCGTCGTGATTCAGATCACCGATGATCCTAGTGCCGAACGGACGGCACCTCCGCGTTCAACACACGTACAGCTCGACGATGTCTCCCACGCCTTGATCCAGCAAGGAGAGAGGGAGAGGTTGAGGAAGACTCCATCCAGCAGCAGCACAACGGCGTGGTGGTGATGGAGGAGCGTGGCAATCCTGCAGGGCTTCGCCAAGCACCATGGGAGAGGAGGAGGTGTCACGGGAGGGAGGGAGGCGCCAAGGGCTCAGGTGTGGATGCCCTCCCTCCCCTCCACTATATATAGGGGCAAGGGAGAGGGGGGAGGCGCAGCCTTGCCCCTTACTCCAAGAAAGGGGTGCGGCCAAGAGGGGGGGAAGGAGTCCATCCTCCCCAAGGCACCTCGGAGGTGCCTTCCCCCTTGAGGACTCTTCCCTCTAGGGTTCCCTAGGCGCATGGGCCTCTTGGGGCTGGTGCCCTTGGCCCATGTAGGCCAAGGCACACCCCCTACAGCCCATGTGGCCCCCCGGGGCAGGTGGCCCCACCCGGTGGGCCCCCGGGACCCTTCCTGTGGTCCCCATACAATACCGATGACCCCGAAACTTGTCCCGATGGCCGAAACAGGACTTCCTATATATAAATCTTTACCTCCGGACCATTCCGGAACTCCTCGTGACGTCCGGGATATCATCCGAGACTCCGAACAACATTCGGTAACCACATCCAAGCTTCCTTTATAACCCTAGCGTCATCGAACCTTAAGTGTGTAGACCCTACGGGTTCGGGAGACATGCAGACATGACCGAGACGTTCTCCGGTCAATAACCAACAGCGGGATCTGGATACCCATGTTGGCTCCCACATGTTCCACGATGATCTCATCGGATGAACCACGATGTCAAGGACTCAATCGATCCCGTATACAATTACCTTTGTCTAGCGGTATTTTACTTGCCCGATATTCGATCGTCGGTATACCGATACCTTGTTCAATCTCGTTACCGGCAAGTCACTTTACTCGTTCCGTAACACATCATCCCGTGATCAACTCCTTGGTCACATTGCGCATATGATGATGTCCTACCGAGTGGGCCCAGAGATACCTCTCCGTTTACACGGAGTGACAAATCCCAGTCTCGATCCGCATAAAACAATAGATACTTTCGGAGATACCTGTAGTGCACCTTTATAGTCACCCAGTTACGTTGTGACGTTTGACACACCCAAAGCACTCCTACGGTATCCAGGAGTTACACGATCTCATGGTCAAAGGAAGAGATACTTGACATTGGCAAAGCTCTAGCAAATGAACTACACGATCTTTTGTGCTAGTCTTAGGATTGGGTCTTGTCCATCACATCATTCTCCTAATGATGTGATCCCGTTATCAACGACATCCAATGTCCATAGCCAGGAAACCATGACTATCTGTTGATCACAACGAGCTAGTCAACTAGAGGCTCACTAGGGACATATTGTGGTCTATGTATTCACACGTGTATTACGATTTCCGGATAATACAGTTATAGCATGAATAAAAGACAATTATCATGAACAAGGAAATATAATAATAATACTTTTATTATTGCCTCTAGGGCATATTTCCAACAGTCTCCCACTTGCACTAGAGTCAATAATCTAGTTCACATCGCCATGTGATTAACACTCACAGGTCACATCGCCATGTGACTAATACCCAAGAGTTTACTAGAGTCAGTAGTCTAGTTCACATCACTATGTGATTAACACACAATGAGTTTTATGTTTGATCATGTTGCTTGTGAGAGAGGTTTTAGTCAACAGGTCTGAACCTTTCAGATCCGTGTGTGCTTTACAAATCTCTATGTCATCTCCTAGATGCAGCTACCATGCTCTATTTGGAGCTATTCCAAACAACTGTTCTACTTGGAGCTATTCTAAATTATTGCTCCATTATATGTATCTGGTCTCTCTACTCAGAGCTATCCGGATAGGTGTCAAGCTTGCATCGTCGTAACTTTTACGACGAACTCTTTTACCACCTCCATAATCGAGAAAATTCCTTAGCCCACTAGTTACTAAGGATAACTTTGACCGCTGTCCTGTGATCCATTCATGGATCACTCTTGTACCCCTTGACTGACTCATGGCAAGGCACACTTCAGGTGCGGTACACAGCATAGCATACTGAAGAGCCTACGTCTTAAGCATAGGGGACGACCTTTGTCCTTTCTCTCTATTCTGCCGTGGTCGAGCTTTAAGTCTTAACTTCGTACCTTACAACTCAGGCAAGAACTCCTTCTTTGACTGGTCCATCTTGAACACCTTCAAGATCATGTTAAGGTATGTGCTCATTTGAAAGTATTATTAAGCATTTTGATCTATCCTTATAGATATCGATGCTCAATGTTCAAGTAGCTTAATCCAGGCTTTCCTATTGAAAAACACCTTTCAAATAACCCTATATGCTTTCTAGAAATTCTACATCATCTCTGATCATCAATATGTCAACAACATATACTCATCAGAAATTCTATAGTGCTCCCACTCACTTCTTTGGAAATACAAGTTTCTCACAAACTTTGTATAAATCCAAAATCTTTGATCATCTCATCAAAGCGTACATTCCAACTCCGAGATGCTTACTCCAGTCCTTAAAAGGATCGCTGGAGCTAGCATACCTTTTAGCATCCTTAGGATCGACAAAACTTTTCTGATTGTATTGCATACAACCTTTCCTTACGAAGACTGGTAAGGAAACTCGTTTTGTCATCCATCTGCCAGATTTCATAAATGCAGCTAATGCTAACATGAATCCGACGGACTTTAAGCATCGCTACGGATGAGAAAATCTCATCGTAGTCAACTCCTTGAACTTGTGAAAAAACTCTTCGCCACAAGTCGAGCTTCATAGATGGTGACATTACCATCCACGTCCGTCTTCTTCTTAAAAGATCCATTTATCTCAATGGATTGCCGATCATCGGGCAAGTCCATCAAAGTCCATGCTTTGTTCTGATATATGGATACTATCTCGGATTTCATGGCTTCTAACCATTTTTCGGAATTCGGGCCCACCATCGCTTCTCCATAGCTCGTAGGTTCATTGTTGTCTAGCAACATGACCTTCAAGACAGGATCACCTTACCACTCCGAAGTAGTACGTGTCCTTGTCGTCCTACGAGGTTCGGTAGTGACTTGATCCGAAGCTTCATGATCACTATCATAAGCTTCCACTTCAATTGGTGTAGGTGCCACAGGAACAACTTCCTGTGCCCTGCCACACACTAGTTGAAGAGACGGTTCAATAACCTCATCAAGTTTCCACCATCCTCCCACTCAATTCTTTCGAGAGAAACTTTTCCTCGAGAAAGGACCTGATTCTCGAAACAATCCCTTATTGCTTTCGGATCTGAGACAGGAGGTATACCCAACTGTTTTGGGTGTCCTATGAAGATGTACTTTATCCGTTTTGGGTTCGAGCTTAATCCTGAAACTTTTTCACATAAGCGTCGCAGCCCCAAACCTTTAAGAAACGACAACTTAGGTTTCTCTAAACCATAATTCATACGGTGTCATCTCATCGGAATTACGTGGTGCCCTATTTAAAGTGAATGTGGTTGTCTTTAATGCCTAACCCATAAACTATCGTGGCAGTTCGATAAGAGACATCATGGTACGCACCATATCCAATAGGGTGCAACTATGATGTTCGGACACACCATCACACTATGGTGTTCCAGGCGGTATTAATTGTGAAACAATTTCCACAATGTCTTAATTGTGTGCCAAAACTCGTAACTCAGATATTCATCTCTATGATCATATCATAGACATTTATCCTCTTGTCACAATGATCTTCTACTTCACTCTGAAATTACTTGAACCATTCAATAATTCAGACTTGTGTTTCATCAAGTAAATATACTCAACATCTACTCGAATCATCTGTGAAGTAAGAACATAACGATATTCACTGCATGCCTCAGCACTCATTGGACTGCACACATCAAAATGTGTTACTTCCAACAAGTTGCTATCTTGTTCCATCTTATTGAAACCGAGGCTTTTCAGTCATCTTGCCTATGTGGTATGATTTGCATATCTCAAGTGATTCAAAATCAAGTGAGTCCGAACGGTCCATTTGCATGGAGTTTCTTCATGCATATACACCAATAGACATGGTTCGCATGTCTCAAACTTTTCAAAAACGAGTGAGTCCAAAGATCCATCAACATGGAGCTTCTTCATGCGTTTTATACCAATATGACTTACACAGCAGTGCCACAAGTAAGTGGTACTATCATTACTATCTTATATCTTTTGGCATGAAAATGTGTATCACTACGATCGAGATTCAATAAACCATTCATTTTAGGTGTAAGACCATTGAAGGTATTATTCAAATAAACAGAGTAACCATTATTCTCCTTAAATGAATAACCGTATTGCGATAGACATAATCCAATCATGTCTATGCTCAACGCAAACACCAATCTCGGTGGTAGAGGGAGCGTGCGATGCTTGATCATATCAACCTTGGAAACACTTCCAACATATATCATCAGCTCACCTTTAGCTAGTCTCCGTTTATTCCGTAGCTTTTATTTCGAGTTACTAATACTTAGCAACCGAACCGGTATCCAATCCCCTGGTGCTACTAGGAGTACTAGTAAAGTACACATTAACATAATGTATATCCAATATACTTCTATCGACCTTGCCAGCCTTCTCATCTACCAAGTATCTAGGGTAATGCTGCTCTAGTGGTTGTTCCCCTTATTACAGAAGCTCTTAGTCTCGGGTTTGGGTTCAACCTTTGGGTTTCTTCACTTGAGCAGCAGCTGAATTGCCGTTTCATGAAGTATCCCTTTGTTCCCTTGCCCTTCTTGAAACTAGTGGTTTCACCAACCATCAACAATTGATGCTCCTTCTTGATTTCTACTTTCGCGGTGTCAAACATCGTGAATACCTCAAGGATCATCTTATTTATCCCTGATATGTTATAGTTCATCACGAAGCTCTAGCAGCTTGGTGGCAATGACTTTGGGGAAACATCACTATCTCATCTGGAAGATCAACTCCCACTCGATTCAAGTGATTGTTGCACTCAGACAATCTGAGCACAAGCTCAACGATTGAGCTTTTCTCCCTTAGTTTGCAGGCTAAGAAAATCGTCGGAGGTCTTATACCTCTTGACGTGGGCACGAGCCTGAAATCCCAATTTCAGCCCTCGAAACATCTCATATGTTCCGCGACGTTTCGAAAACGTCTTTGGTGCCTCTACTTAAACCATTTAATTGAACTATCACGTAGTTATCAAAACGTGTATGTCCGATGTTCGCAACATCGACAAACGACGTTGGGGTTCAGCACACTGAGCGGTGCATTAAGGACATAAGCTTTCTACTGATCGCATAATCGCTACTATCAACTTTCAACTATATTTTCTCTAGGAACATATCTAAACAGTGGAACTAAAGCGCGAGCTTACGACATAATTTGCAAAAGGTCTTTTGACTATGTTCAGGATAATTAAGTTCATCTTATGAACTCCCACTTAGATAGACATCCCTCTGGTCATCTAAGTGATCACATGATCCGAGTCAACTAGGCCGTGTCCGATCATCACGTGAGACGGACTAGTCATCATCGGTGAACATCTTCATGTTGATCGTATCTACTATACGACTCATGCTCGACCTTTCGGTCTCCGTGTTCCGAGGCCATGTCTGCACATGCTAGGCTCGTCAAGTTAACCCTAAGTGTTTTCGCTGTGTAAAACTGTCTTACACCCGTTGTATGTGAACGTAAGAATCCATCACACCCGATCATCACGTGGTGCTTAGAAGCGACGAACTGTAGCAACGGTGCACAGTTAGGGGAGAACACTTCTTGAAATTTTGTAAGGGATCATCTTATTTACTACCGTCGTCCTAAGTAAACAAGATGCATAAACATGATAAACATCACATGCAATCAAATAGTGACATGATATGGCCAATATCATTTTGCTCCTTTGATCTTCATCTTCGGGGCTCCATGATCATCATCGTCACCGGCATGACACCATGATCTCCATCATCATGATCTCCATCATCGTGTCTTCATGAAGTTGTCACGCCAACGACTACTTCTACTTCTATGACTAACGCGTTTAGCAATAAAGTAAAGTAGTTTACATGGCGTTCTTCAATGACACGCAGGTCATACAAAAATAAAGACAACTCCTATGGCTCCTGCCGGTTGTCATACTCATCGACATGCAAGTCGTGAATCCTATTACAAGAACATGATCAATCTCATACATCACATATCATTCATCACATCCTTTTGGCCATATCACATCACATAGCATACCCTGCAAAAACAAGTTAGACGTCCTCTAATTGTTGTTGCATGTTTTACGTGGCTGCTATGGGTTTCTAGCAAGAACGTTTCTTACCTACGCAAAACCACAACGTGATATGCCAATTGCTATTTACCCTTCATAAGGACCCTTTTCATCGAATCCGTTCCGACTAAAGTGGGAGAGACTGGCACCCGCTAGCCACCTTATGCACCAAGTGCATGTCAATCGGTGGAACCTGTCTCACGTAAGAGTACGTGTAAGGTCGGTCCGGGCCGCTTCATCCCACAATACCGTCGAAACAAGATTGGACTAGTAACGGTAAGCATATTGAACAACATCAACGCCCACAACTACTTTGTGTTCTACTCGTGCAAAGAATCTACGCAATAGACCTAGCTCATGATGCCACTGTTGGGGAACGTAGCAGAAATTCAAAAATTTCCTACGTAACACCAAGATCTATCTATGGAGAGACCAGCAACGAGTAGAAGGAGAGTGCATCTACATACCCTTGTAGATCGCTAAGCGGAAGCGTTCAAGTGAACGGGGTTGATGGAGTCGTACTCGTCGTGATTCAGATCACCGATGATCCTAGTGCCGAACGGACGGCACCTCCGCGTTCAACACACGTACAGCTCGACGATGTCTCCCACGCCTTGATCCAGCAAGGAGAGAGGGAGAGGTTGAGGAAGACTCCATCCAGCAGCAGCACAACGGCGTGGTGGTGATGGAGGAGCGTGGCAATCCTGCAGGGCTTCGCCAAGCACCTACGGGAGAGGAGGAGGTGTCACGGGAGGGAGGGAGGCGCCAAGGGCTCAGGTATGGATGCCCTCCCTCCCCTCCACTATATATAGGGGCAAGGGAGAGGGGGGAGGCGCAGCCTTGCCCCTTACTCCAAGAAAGGGGTGCGGCCAAGAGGGGGGGAGGAGTCCATCCTCCCCAAGGCACCTCGGAGGTGCCTTCCCCCTTGAGGACTCTTCCCTCTAGGGTTCCCTAGGCGCATGGGCCTCTTGGGGCTGGTGCCCTTGGCCCATGTAGGCCAAGGCGCACCCCCTACAGCCCATGTGGCCCCCCGGGGCAGGTGGCCCCACCCGGTGGGCCCCCGGGACCCTTCCGGTGGTCCCGGTACAATACCGATGACCCCGAAACTTGTCCCGATGGCCGAAACAGGACTTCCTATATATAAATCTTTACCTCCGGACCATTCCGGAACTCCTCGTGACGTCCGGGATCTCATCCGGGACTCCGAACAACATTCGGTAACCACATACAAGCTTCCTTTATAACCCTAGCGTCATCGAACCTTAAGTGTGTAGACCCTACGGGTTCGGGAGACATGCAGACATGACCGAGACGTTCTCCGGTCAATAACCAACAGCGGGATCTGGATACCCATGTTGGCTCCCACATGTTCCACGATGATCTCATCGGATGAACCACGATGTCAAGGACTCAATCGATCCCGTATACAATTCCCTTTGTCTAGCGGTATTTTACTTGCCCGAGATTCGATCGTCGGTATACCGATACCTTGTTCAATCTCGTTACCGGCAAGTCACTTTACTCGTTCCGTAACACATCATCCCGTGATCAACTCCTTGGTCACATTGCGCATATGATGATGTCCTACCGAGTGGGCCCAGAGATACCTCTCCGTTTACACGGAGTGACAAATCCCAGTCTCGATCCGCATAAAACAATAGATACTTTCGGAGATACCTGTAGTGCACCTTTATAGTCACCCAGTTACGTTGTGACGTTTGATACACCCAAAGCACTCCTACGGTATCCAGGAGTTACACGATCTCATGGTCAAAGGAAGAGATACTTGACATTGGCAAAGCTCTAGCAAATGAACTACACGATCTTTTGTGCTAGTCTTAGGATTGGGTCTTGTCCATCACATCATTCTCCTAATGATGTGATCCCGTTATCAACGACATCCAATGTCCATAGCCAGGAAACCATGACTATCTGTTGATCACAACGAGCTAGTCAACTAGAGGCTCACTAGGGACATATTGTGGTCTATGTATTCACACGTGTATTACGATTTCCGGATAATACAGTTATAGCATGAATAAAAGACAATTATCATGAACAAGGAAATATAATAATAATACTTTTATTATTGCCTCTGGGGCATATTTCCAACAACTCTATCCTCTGGACCTGACAGAAAAGACTGTGAAAGCACTGGTAATATAACCAACTTTTGTACCATTGGTCTTACATGTTGTTTATGATTCTTCTTTAACACTATCCTCTTTATAGCGAATGGCTATAGCAAATGATATGCGCCAAGCAAACCTTGTTACACCAGAGAAATATCCGGATGTAAGTAAGTGTCCTATCAAGGAGTATGACATGCCCCAGCAAGAGGATGGGTGAGTTAGTAGGACATCATGCACATTCAAACAACAATACACATGTTCGTATTGCCCACCGCTAATGTTTGCATATATACCAGGAACTCTTGTGGCCTTTTTGTCATAGAATGTCTAGAGCATTGGGACGGGGACCGAATGACCCACGATTTTTCACAGGTATGCTTTTATTTACGTTTGTAGAGTAGCTACTATGGTCGTGTACAAAATTTGGTTCATGTAACATGTATGTTATTTTTTGCAGGCTAGTGTTGACGCAAGGAGAAGATGTTTCGTCGCCGAGTTGATTATGTCACTTTCGAACACGATGGAGTGTGTGAAGAACAAAATTCGCGAAATCGCAAGGAAGAGGCGCGCCTGAAGAATTCATGCGGCATGCAAGAGTCAAGTTTTAGTGCTTTGGATTTAGTCCGGTCGAAGGTTTCGACGACATGATTATCTTACGGTTTCTATCATTTTTATGTAATAAACAGGGCATCTTGAATATTGTGACACATACATGTGTATGTGTCTGGCAAACAATAGGCTCGTACCAGACAATTCGGTCATACAATTCGCTCCAAGAAGACAATTTGGTCGTACCAATAAAGTTTTGGCTTCAACTATCAATTGTTCTTGCTTAACATTTTTCTCGTTCTCCAATTTTTTATAATTGTATTTATCACACTCATAGTATTCGCATTCTATTTTTCTCTTCAACTGCTCTCCAAAGTTTGATATTTAAATTTTTCACATTCTTTACTTTTTAAAAACTCTATCAAACTTTAGCCTTCTACCTTAGCTATCTGCATGTCATCATCTTGCATAATCTCCTGGTAATTCCCCCTCATCACATGATTATGAAAAGTAGTCATGTTAGCTATGTAAATATATCGAGGCAGAACATATTACACAGATGAAAATTAGTCATGTCAGCTCGTTGGCTCTATCGCGTGTTATCAGGCATCATGTTTTTCTATTTTGTTTCACAAGCCCGTCATTTTTTATTGTATGTATAATTAACTTTTGGGACGTGATTAATTGAGGGATGGAACGATGAGTGAGCCCAGCCGAAATTTCAGGTGCGGTTGTAAATTACACGTGCATGCATGGCTGGGTTTGTTGCATTATCAAAGGAATAGTGGGGCCATCATTTGAATACATGGAAACAACGGCTGTGGTTGATTTGGGAAACGAGTGGTTCCCCTTTTCTCGTTTCCCTTCCAAATCCCTTGCACACTCTCTCCATTTGCGCCTCCAAATCTCCACGGTGAAAGCATGACAGCAAGCTGGGCGTCGGGCGGCTGCGGCTGCGGCGAGAAGAGCGGTGGCGACCGCAAGTTAGGTCGAACCCTGGGTCCTGGAAGCAGGTGGAGCGGATTCAGTGGAACAGGAGGCAACGGAGGCGGTTCGAGTGGAATAGGGGAGGGGGGTTTCGTGGGCGGCGGAGGGCCGGGAGAACCGACGGCTAGGGTTTCTTCAGTGCTACACTTTGGTGGCAAAAAGGTAAGTTCTTTACCGTTGTTCTTTACATCCCAGCATTGTCGCCCACAAATCATGACCTGTGGCCCTTACAAGCTCCATCTATTTGGTCATCAGGTACTCCGGGTGGCCGTGTGTGCATAAATGGAGAAAATTTTGACAGCGCATTAGTGGATTGTGTGTTTGAGGTTAGTGTACTGAGCATGATCTTCAAACTAGTACTGCTACTGCGGTCAAGCTGCAAAAAAGTTCAGTGTTTAACGCTTTCAGTGACAAGTTCAATTATAAATTGACTTGAATTGCTCATGATTTATTTAGGATGATGTCACTTCTGAGTATGTTGAATGGGTTGATGGGGAGTGGGATAGCAAAGCAAAGTCAGTCATTAAGTATCTAGCCATGAAGAACAAGAAACTGGAGACTAAGATTACAGAATGTGAAGCTGAAATTAAAAGGAATGAGAAAGAAAAGAGGGCAATGGTTAAGATGCACAAGGAAATATTGCTCTATAGGGATAGGATTTTAGGAGTTGGAGGTCTTCTGTATCTTGGCCTGCTTGCCACTATGATTGTTTTCATAGTTACCAAGTAGATTGTTCATAAAGTTATTGATATCATTGTAGTTGACATGATGAAATCCTGATGAATTATTTGCTATTCAGTTTATGGGCAAAGTGTAATAGACATTGCAGCAGAAATAACATGGAGCCATCATGATTGGTAGATAATGCACTTTTGGCATGTTCTACATTTGGCAGACACCGCACTTTTGTCATGTTCTATATTTGGTAAGTGATGCACATGGGCACATCACATAGCAACACTACTGATTTGTGCAGCAGCCCACTTCATTGTCTTGTTGCAACATAGGAGCAACATCTAGCAGCACCTACACCTTTGATTCAACACTGAAGCAAAACAACAATACATATTCAATATTCTGAAATTTAACTGAACTTCACACTTAGGGTAAGCAGTAGATATTCAGTTCTTTAGCCACAAAGAACCCGACCAAACCGTACCGATTCCATAACTTATATAATTACCTGGAGAAAAGCACACCTAACCAACATCAAGCCCAAATTATTTTTTTGCTCAAAGAAGGGCTTGCCCCTTCTGATTTTCATTACTGAAAACCACCAAAGTTCATAACCAAGTTCAGTCTAAAAAGAGAAGGACTAAAACGCTACCAGCATGACATCGCAACATCCCAGAAGGCCAACACAGGCCAGCCAAACCGCGCAATGACCCAAACAAGTTCACAAGCGACGACACAATCCACCCTACATCGATCATTATTACATCAAAAGCAACCATGGAGCTGAAGGATCCCAGTAGCAACTAGGAGAACAGGAAACTTATATGCTGAAACATATAACAGCATACCTAAGATAACCAGCAGCTTCCTCTTCCTTCAGCAACTGTGTCCATCTTCACTTCTTCAGAAATTTGAGGCGGCGTCAGCGGCGCACCACACACGGATAAGCCTTCTTCTTGACCGCCGTCCTGTTCGACAGCTGCGCCACCGGATCCTGAGCCACCTGATCCTGAGCCACCTCCTCTTCTTCCACCTTCACTATGTCAGGGTGGAGGGGAAGGAGCTCGACGTCGATGGGCATTGTTTTGCCATCCTCGACGGCGACCGGCGCTACCGTCTGCACGGCGTCCTCCTCGCCCTCCTCAGGGTCATCAGGGATGAGCAGTACCTCGTCCACGTCGTCCTCCACGACGTCAGAGCCCAACGGCAGGACTGGCTTCGGCACGTGGCGGACCTGGTAGTCCGGGCTCACGGGCGCAGGGAGACCGAGCTCGACGTCGACGCACTCCGCCCTCGACGCGACGCGTGCTGGATCTGGCCGCAGCGTCATGGTGGTAGAGCGGTACATCCACCACCTTGCGCGCTGAACAGGGGAGTCGCTCAGCGTGGCCTCTCGCATTGCCCAGACGAGGAGGTGAGCCGGCGGGACGCCGCAGCCGTAGGGTAAGGCACGCTTCTTCTCGGCGTCGGTGAGGACTTTGACGAGGCCACGCGCGTGGTTAACCAACATCTCCGTGCTGGGGGACCAGCCGCACACCTCCGCCAACTGGGCGCGCCACCCCTCGTCATCGCCGGCGAGCTTCATCATCGCTCTCTGCCAGCCGAGGCTTTTCTCCATGGAGGCGGCTGCAGCGGTCGCCGGCGGGGGGTTTTCTCAATCTACTGTAGGTGGGGATAAGGGGAGTTCGAACCGGCGCGCGAGGTAGGTGGGTGAATGTGTGGTGAGGAGTGGTAAGTTACTTATTTAATGGCAGTTAGGAGGTGGGGAGGGGAAATGTACAATATTCTTTCTACCATGTATAACTAATTTATTTAGGTCAGATTTTGTTGTTTATTTAGAGATGTAAAAATTTGACACTCCCACTAAACAAAGTGCCGATCGAGTTGCAACAACTAGATGATGCCCCGCGCGTTGCTGCGGGAACCGTGTTAAAACCAATCCATAAATTAGTGCTTAAAACCAATGAAAACAAATGTAAGAGTTTTACATATTAAAAATGATAAAACTTAAAAGAAGTGTGTGTGGCAAAATGACATATAAAAGAGAGAAAAAATCCCCACAAATAGAAGACATGATTGATGAAGTGGCGTTGTTTGAGTTGATAGGTTAATGCAAAAAATGCATGCATGCGTTGGGAAAAAAAGACATGCATGACCAATGAGGTGACATAATTTACATTAATGCAAAAGGTGACTTATGAGCACATGCATGATTCCTTGATGCCACACAATTTTGATCGGAAGGCTGTAAATAATTGAGGTGATGTGAAAGCACGCATGCGTATACAAATCTAGTAGTGGGGGCTAGCTATTTAGTTATAGAAGATATATATAGGATCCAAACACGATGTTAAATGTCGAACTAAAATTGATGCCGTAATGTGAAAAGGATATACTGTCCTGTTCACTCGATTCATCCGTAAAAAAATGAAGCAAGTGTTCTACACTTCTTCCTTCTCCACTGTTCTGCACATCATAGAAGACAAGATAAGTTAATGAATGATAAATTTTTCAATAATCCAGAATGCATACAAACACTTACTTCTGATTTAATTTGCATTTCTTGCTACATTTAGTGTGTCCTAGCAATTTGCAAGCGCCGCATCGGGTTTTCAACTCATCAAAAGAGAGTGGTCTGCCATTTTTCGAGACAGGGCGGTTCTCATCTACCTTTGTTGCACCTTTGCTTGACACTTTCATAGGATCTTTAACTGCGACCATGTTGCCTTCACCATCGTCTACATATTCAACTGCACACTTACTGAAGTCATTTATATTCTTGCTCAAATTTCCCTGTAGCAGATCATACTCGTGACTCTTAGCTATCACAGTCTTCAAACTATCCTGTAACTGATCCCACAAAGCTGGGTGTTTGCATGCCGCATGCATAGCTTCTGACGCTAACACACTGACCTGGCTATATTTCATTCTTTCCTCTCTCCCAGTCCAACCATATCCCAATAGATCGCTTGTGCGCCTCGCGGAAAGTCCCAACCTTGCTTGTTTCGTGAACCGAAGAAGAACTAAACACTTTGGTATTTCAGATATGTTCAAGTACTTCAGTACGTGGAATATGTGTTTGCAAGGTAGACCCTTTTGAATCATTCTTCTGCAGCTGCACCGTATAGGTTCTGCGAAATTTACTGATGTATACTCCACCCAAAAACGGCTATTCCGGTTATTCTTCCAGGCCACGATGTACTGCTGTGATCCGTCTCCCAGCTTAATTTCTACAATCTCCATGCCATCAATTTTTCTAAGATCATCTTGCAACATATAGAAGTTTGCTGGAGTGAAGATGTGAGAAGCAACTATCTCAAGTTCTCTCGAGCTAGTAACTGGCACCGGTAAACTCTGTGAGGCCGTGCAGTCATCTCGCCCCTCGTTTTCACGGATACATACAACGGCGTTCTCATAATGCAAAATCATATCCACCAGGGTCATTTCACCGTCTAGGTGGAGGTGAAGGCATGAGTTTAGGCTTTCACTCCGCTGGTTGCTTTTCATGCCAAGCCAAAACCCCTCTGTTAGATAAGCCGCGTCCCACAGTCTCCTCTTCTTATACATCCGTCTCAACCATGTTATTGTTTTTTCCGACTGCCATCTTTTGGTAAACGTGTGCCATCTCTCCTCAAACGTGGTCGTGGACGTGCTGTAGTACAGAAGGGTTCGGAACTCCTTCAAGGACTTGGGACTGAGGTGAATCTTCATATTTTTTTCTATATGCCACGTACATATACGGTGCCACACGTCTGACAAGACTTCGCGAATTGCCTTGTTCATCGCAGCGTCGGCGTCTGTGATTACACTCTTCGGCATCTTTTGACACATGGACCTCAAAAAAGTCTGCAGCAGCCACACGTATGTCTGTTCGGTCTCGTCCGAAACTATGGCACAACGAAAAACAGTGGTCTTCCAGTGATTGTTAAGACCAACAAAAGGTATGAATGGCATACCATAGCGGTTCATCTTATACGTGATGTTAAATACAAGCACGTCGCCAAAGTCCTCATAGTCATGACGAGACTGGGAGTCACACCAGAACATCCTATTCAAGTGTCCTTCCTTATCTAGCTTGTACTCGAAAAAGAAGCTAGGGTCCCTCTGTTTCCTACTGGCCATGATGCCTATGGCTGTGGCAGCATCACCTTTTGAAAGCAGCTTCCTCTTCTCCCTGGCACAAAGGTTGTATATTTCACGCCTGGTAAAACCAACACCGCCATACCATACATGTTTGCTGATGAGGGAATCCATCATGTCGTGAATTCTAATCCATAGAGCTCCCATGGACATTATCTCACGCTTCTGAAACTGTTTGATTTTTCTGTGGGACCAAAGAAAAGGTACCTCGTCCGGTCTTGCCAACATATGGCTATGCTTGTCCTCAAAACTTGCAACATACCAAACCCCATGCTTTTGGTCAAGCTTGACAGTCAGGTGTGCTTCGCAAAAGTAGCGTGTCTCGGCTCTGAGCCGACGGCTGTGCCCTTCCTCGGTTAGCAACTTGCTGTCACGTTTCCCTTGTCTGGAACAAACAAACTTCCTATAACGCATAAGGTGTGCCTCGGTTTTGGTATACCTGACCTTATTCTTCCTAATGCTGAAACCATTAGCTCTAGCATAGCTGTTGTAGAAATCATACGTAGCATCGTGAGTCATAAAAGTCATGTCCATTATCTGCATGAACATATCCCTCTTATCATCTGCACTGGCAGTATCTTGGACATTCATTACCCCACCATCTTCTGTCACCTACACAATCAAAACATAGACATGAAAACTGTTTTGTATGGTTTAACATTACTTTCATAGAACATTGATTACACAAATACCTCACTCATGATGACCGACGACTGCAAATCCCCAAAATCAGGTGCATCTGATGATTCGTCGTTAAGGCCTGTCTCCGCGTCGGAATCACCATAATAGTCGTACGCATTATGACATTCGGAAATGAACTGAAAAATACAACACAAATACATAATTACTTATCATATAATATTCCAGAATGAATTCAATTTGCATGCCAATAATTTTTTTCACCTACGTACCTGACTAATGTAATCTTCATTTGAGAGCTCCGAATTATTTTCCTGACCATCATCATGCTCATCCATCTACAAATTTTCAACACAAAAATATAATGTTGTAGGATGGCACCAAAAAATTACAACATGGTAATGCCACTCACATTAAAATCTTCCCATTCGTTCCCATTCTCTGACTGATCTCCAAGATCTGAATTTTCATCTTCTGACCAATCTTCTATCCAGTCTTTCATGAGTTCTCCAAACTCAATGTCTACCATCATATCAGCTAACTCCTCGTCCGCCATTTCCTACAACAAATGATGAAAACATTATCAATGATGAAATATCAACACATAGCTCACGGTCACGAATGTTATGTAAACAACCCCAACCGAGGCCGTCCAGATCTGCCAAACCAAGTCAGGAAGATGGCCACGGCACCCGTCGTGATCACTTTCAATCGCGAGGAGCAGCACTACAAAACCTAGCTAGATCTGTGATTACCTCTGCCGCCGGATACCTAGGTTAGCCGCCACATCAAATAATGATAGTCCTGGTGGACACAGCCGGCGGCAACGGACACTACGTGAACCCTACAGTGAAGAAACCCAGATCACGAGGAGCAGCACTACCGGAACAAGATCCACGATTGCATGCGCCGCCGGGTAGGTAGGTTACCCTCCCCGCTAGGCTAACCACTATCTCTGACGGCGGCAGTTCGTTCGATGTTGCCGCGAGCGAGACTAGAGGGGTGCGGGGGATGCAGGATGCGGTACCTGTGAGCGCTGGAGATTCACGATGTTGCCGCGCCCGTTGTCCGACGAGATAGCCGCGCGCCGCTGGAGATCTACCGCGTGAATTATGGAGCTGCCTGAATGCTCGCAGATTGATGGAGCTGCGTGAATGATTGGATCCGGCAGGTTCTACGTGGTCGTGGGGTCGTGTGATATTTTTTTCCGGACCAGGTACTGTACATATAAGGTCTGGGCTATACAGGGCTTGGCAGGATTAGACAGGGCTTGGATCTGGGCTACGGCGGGCCAGGAAAAAAACAAACTCGCGGAAAAAAAAATACCCCTCCGAAATTGGGTTAGGGGGAGCACCGGAGCAGGCCTGCAGGGACACCAGCGTCAAGTGGTACAGTTGGCGAGGAAGTTTATCCATGCTGTGCGTCACACATCGCAGTACCGGGCTGGATCCCTCTCCAAGACTATAGCTTCGTCCGCTCCCTCTGATTCAGAGATGCAGATTGTCTGAATTATACTTTAGCTTGCATTTCTGAAGGTTGTCGTGTACTCCCTCTATAAATAAAGAAATATAAAGCGTTTAGACTAGTACTACACGTAGAGCGATCGTACGCGAGTACTGGTAGCTTGCACCTGACCTTAGCCAGTGTCAAGAGTGCTCTGAATATACAAAGGCAACTGGAAGGCGAAAAGATTACACATAAGAGATTAAGATAAAGGTTCAGATCGATCGAAATAACATGACAGCTTGAACCGTGCTTCCTGCTGTCTATTTCTCCCGGCGGGGTCCTCTTACGGTTTGGCTCGAATCTCCTTTTCAACATAACATCATTCTAGTTGTTTTTGGTGCACCAAGACGGGGTCTAAGTTATGTCGATTTTTTCCACTTGATGAAGGCCATGTTGTCAGATTGTGGTCTCGTTTGTTCTTACTAAATCATTGTTTGTTGTTTTAAATTTTGGTCACCGAGAATTTTGGTTGGTTTTCAGTTTTCTAGGAATTTTTGTTGTTTTAAATTTTGGTCACCGCTTCTGACCACTCTGACCCACCCAAACCCCCCTCCCCGCCCCTCCCGCGCTTTCCTTCCGATGCACGTGCCGCTTACCGCGGCGCATTCATGCCGCCCTAGAGCACGCGAGAGGGATGGGGCCCCCGCCACCATCAGTCGCGCGAGGAGGATGAGGACCCGCCACCGCCGTCAGCCTTGCGGCCTTAGACCGAAGGCGTCCTTCGACGGAGGCAAGGGGTGAGGAGGATCGGAGGAGGAAGAGGCGGCGGCGCGCTCGTGGGATCCGCCCGAGTCGCCCCTCCTAGGAGCAACGCTAGGGCGATCCCGTTTTTTCGCTAGGCGTTCTGGTCACATACCGCCCCCTTGCCCATCTCCTGGGACGATTCTATTCTATTGATGCAACCGTCGGAGACTTAGACCATCTCCAACAGAGGCGCTATATAAGCCGCGCGCTGGAAAAGATGTCTATATAGCGTGCGACCAAAAACAACGCTTCAGCAGAAGCTGTAAAATAGAGCACGCACGAAAACAGAGCTGTAAATTTAGCACACGCGGGCTGTGGGCTGCAAATTTGGGGTGCCGGCTTGTGCGCGGGCTGCTGCATGTGGGGCCGCCGGGTTGGGCGCCGTGTTTTTGTGTGTCTGGTAAACCTCCCGCACGTAAAAACACTATTTCAGCGTTGAAAAACTTGTTTAGCGCGCCGTCCTGCTGCGTGTCTGTTGGAGATGCTCTTATATTAGTAATTTATAAGTTGTGTTCTATTGATTGGACAACTGTTATTTTTATTGTGTTCCGAATCCCATACAAGTATTGTATTACGGATGGAGTTCTACCGGACTACGGCATGTCAACCGTGCTAGACGTAGCATGACTACAACTCTGTTTCGTGTCCATCAAGAAAGAGAGTTGTTTGCCCCTTTATATAGTACCAGCTAGTCATAGAATAGATGAGAGAGATCTCCACCAGATTAGCACGTAGAGGGTTTGTCATCTCGTGTAATGTAATACTCCTCCCAATTATAGTGATACGCTTTCATGCGTTCCGTGATTTTCTCCCGCAAGGGTTTTCACATAAAAATCCGTGTTTCTTTGTCTCGTTTATTTCTTGTTATTATCTAACAAGTGGTATACAGAGCTGAGGTTCATATACGAGATTTGAGACGATAAGTTAGGGTTGCGGTCGTGGCCGCTGCACTGTGATTCATCCGATCGCTTTTGATCCGTCGAGACCGACAAGACGTTCCGCTGCGCACGGCGCAGAAATCAATCGAAGGCCGGCCCAGTGTTCCGGATCGGAGACTGTTTCCAGTACGAGCCGTTGTACGAGCCGCTGCAGCCGCGTGTCGCCAAGACCGACAGGAGTTCGAGGGAATCCATAGCCGCTTCGATCGGATACTACTCACCTGATCACGCGGAAGATAAATTGCAGCCGTTCCGCCGAGTTGTTGGCCTGCTTGCTTGAAGTCCCAAGGGCATCAACCTTTGCTGCGACTAGCCATAATGGAAGTAACTTTAGCAGTAACATCGAGTCCAACTCAACAAATTTGCTTATATGACAATGAATTAATGAGAAAAGATGTAGTTACAGTAACTTAGCTAGTTACTGTAACATCACATGTCCCAATGCAATATGAGTCTATAACCTAATAAATGAAGTTTTGCATGTTACCACACTTATGTTACTACCCACTATGAAGGTAGTAACATAGTCTAAGGATATGTGTATGTTACTAGTATATGTTACTATGCATTATGGCTAGTCTGCTGCTGCATCTACACGTGAAGGCTCAGTTTCTAGGGATATTTTACTAGTAGATCAGCCAACTACTGGTATTCATTACGTGATAGGGCAATCCAATTTTTTATTCTTAATCTGCTACGTTCACATGGCAAGACAACCAAATCAGCTATGTCCACACGAGAAGACTACCAGGTGCTATTTACTCTAGTTATCCGCTCTGCTAATTTAATTTAACAAGGTTTTCTTCGGCTTGTACTACTTGTGCTCATCGATTTACTACCCTTTCGATGCTGGATCATGACACAAAGTTTACCCTATGGCGAGTCGAGATGCGAGCGTTGTTGGCGCAAGCCGATTATCAGGATGCACTCAGTTTTTTTTTCTTCAAGGTGGAGTTTTGGGGATTATGGCCTGTCGGGATAATGGATGCAATATTGCTGCAGTTATTTGAAGAACACAATTCAGTTTCAAGAAAAAAGGGTATGGAGGAGGTAACTATTAAGCCTGTTGGTAGCCAGCATATACTCTATTCTCTCCATAGTATTTTGCTATTATGCATGTGAAGGTTTTGTTTGATATTCATGTTCGTGATGATAATCAGTTGAGGTGCAAGAAGGAGATTGATTTGTTTCTACTAGATACTACAACATTTAGCGCTGTTAAGTTTCAAGTGCAATTCAGTTGTCTTTGCTCTTTGAAGAGGGGTCTATTGCAGAGTTGAAACTCCGTTGCATGTTAAGATGGTTCCTTCATCCGACAGTTGTTCTACAAGGGCAGTTTATGACCATGTCATGGATTTTCATTAACCACTACAAGTCGGCAGTTTTTGGGTGCACGCGATGCCATCCGTACCATATGCTCTTGCATGAGTATTGTTTGCGGAGGTTTGTGCTTTCTGTTTTGAAGCATGTTCAGATTCCGTGAGATGAGTTCTTCACAATGCGATGTGCACCAAGATGTTGCACTATGAGCTATGTCCTCGTTCAGGCACCACAGGAGATATGATGACTTATGTCATTCGATGATTGAGCAGTTTCAGTTTTTGAGGTCAGTGGCACAGACTCAGACTTTTATTGGGAGACCAAGTTTTGTTAGTCTGCTTTGTTGATAGTTGTGCTATTTTCTGGACGACCTACTGATTGATTTGCTCAATATGACTTCATGAGAAGTTTATTAGTCCTATGGACGTTTCCAGGCACAAGGTTTACTTGTGATGACTTTAATTGAGGAGTTGATGCTATCTATGATTATTGTAAGGGATTTCGTCTCAAGGTAAAGTGTTATTTTTATTGTGTTCCGAATCCCATACAAGTATTGTATTACGGATGGAGTCCTACCGGACTACGACATGCCAACCGTGCTAGACGTAGCATGACTACAACTCTGTTTCGTGTCCATCAAGAAAGAGAGTTGTTTGCCCCTTTATATAGTACCAGCTAGCCATAGAATAGATGAGAGAGATCTCCACCAGATTAGCACGTAGAGGGTTTGTCCTCTCGTGTAATGTAATACTCCTCCCAATTATAGTGATACGTCTTCGTGCGTTCCGTGGTTTTCTCCCGCAAGGATTTTCACATAAAAATCCGTGTCTCTTTGTCTCGTTTATTTCTCGTTATTATCTAATATGTCCAATTTGGCCAACATACGCAACCTTATGTCAAAAATGAAAAGGAAAACACGCAACCTGAACAACCATAGTTCTGCCTAGGCGCGCGCATACACATGCACATCATTTCAGCGCCCCTTTCATCTAGAGTAGCTCTCAGATTCGTAGCTGTGCCAGCCTGCAAAGATCAAAAGAACAATTCTCTGGTTGCTTTTTTGGTTGGCTCTTTTGATTTAGCGAGGAGGAGTGCAGCACATACGTACTATGTAAAGAACAAAAGAAGGAAGAATCAATCATCTGGTTTCTTTTTCCTTGGCTTAATCCAGACGATGGGGTTGGCGAATCAAAAGCAGATAATTAAAGCACCGATGGGATGAAGAAAGAATCCATTGCTTTGGTTCTAGGGGAGATGGCGTCGGAGTTTATGCCAAGGAGCAGCAGCACGTAAAGATAGAAAGACGGACTCTTCCTTTAGCTGTCGGGACGACTTGTGTCGGACGCTCGGTGTTGCGGTATGTATGCTACTATATAGGATCCGTGCCATGGCGGACATCTTAAGCACGGAGACGGGAGACAGTCCTTTCCGTTGGCGACAGAGCTTTCGTGTGCGTGTGTGTGTGAGGGAGAGGGAGAGGGAGAGGGAGGGAGGAGGAGAAAGGGAGTGCCAGCCCGGAGATGGGTCTCGTCTCAGGTGCTCTGAAATGGTGGGAGGAGTGGCAGCTGCGTATCCTGGTGCTCAGCAGCCTATGTGTGCAGTTCTTCCTCTACTTCTCCATGTGGGTGCGTCGAGTCCCCGGCCTACGCAGGCTGAGGGTGGTGGTGTGGATGGCGTACATAGGAGGCGACGCCCTGGCAATCTACGCCCTTGCCACCCTCTTCAACCGCCATAAGCAGTGGACGACGGATGCGGTGGGTGAGAGCAGCAGCGACCTGGAGGTGATATGGGCGCCTGTTCTTCTCATCCACCTGGGTGGCCACGTGACATTGAGCGCCTACTGCCTGGAGGACAACGAGTTGTGGCTACGACATGTCATAACTCTGCTATCTCAGGTCACCGTCGCCCTGTACGTCTTCTGCAAGTGGTGGTCCGGCGAGTTGAGGCTGCTGCTGGCGGCAGTTATGCTCTTCGTCTTCGGCATCCTCAAATTTGGTCTCAAGCCATGGACCCTCAGAAGAGCTAGCTATAGTCAGATGCTCGCTTCCACTGATGTGTCCCTACCAAGAGACGGGGGGAAAACAAGTCGTGATGGAGCAACAGTGGACAGCCCCCTTTCCCTTGATGAATATGTGACACAAGCAAAGGCGACAATGTGCGAGCAACAAGCTGCTAACCCGCCTACGGCAATAGCAGTCAGGCACATTGATTACTTTGTGGACCTGTCCGCTCCGTACGGTGCTTGGCTAAGTGACCTGTGGTATCTCCAGAGCAACAACAAGAGGACGAGGAATGCATCATACAAGATGTTGCAAATGTGCTTTGATCAAATATTTGATCTCTTGTACACCAAAATGGGATATGTTGATGGAGACACCAATGTGGGATTCACTTCTTTTGAGATTCTGTTTACGCTTTTGCTTCCATTAGTGGCTTTAGCTTCCCTGATGCTCTTCGCCACAAGCAACAAGCATGGTTACAACAGCAGGGACGTCAAGGTGACATACATCCTTTTCTCTTGCACTACTCTACTGGAGTTCTTACAGTTATGGTGTGGTGTTGTCACTACATGTATTCCTTGCCTGAAATTCATCGACGAGTATCTCGAGGGATGGCATGACTCTGGAGAGGTTCAGTGAAGCACCAACAGGGGGTGACCTTGGAGAGGAGTTGTGGGATAGCTTGAAGGTGCCATTCGACAGGAGTATCCTTCTTTGGCACATCGCCACAAATCTCTGCTTTCACCGGCCCGTGGACAAGCCATCATCCTTCCCTCGAGGACAAAGTGACATTACGCAACGCAGTATGGAGATGTCCGACTACATGTTATACCTGCTTTTCATCCGCACCGAGATGTTGTCGCCCGGCACCAGACCGGGTCTCTTCACCGTCGCCATAGATGATCTAGAGGAAATCTTGAAGAACAGCAAGGCAGAGCTCCAGGATGAAGAAGCACTTGCTCAAGAGATTATTCAACAGACGGCCGGGGGTACTCTGATTCACAAAGCTTGCAGGCTCGCCATGTCATTGATGGGCCTGCAGGAAGAGGAGATGTGGGAGATGATCCAGGGCGTGTGGGTGGAGATGCTCTGCTACTCTGCTAGTAGATGCAGAGGATTCCTGCACGCCAAGAGCCTGGGTGAAGGCGGGGAATACCTCTCCTATGTGTGGCTCCTCTGGTCATACATGGGGATGGAGACCTTGGCGGACAAGATTCACAAGCCCGAGTCTCCGAAAGAAAAGGAGATCCTTGTTGAGGAAGATGAATTGGCTTCTTCGTCCCACCGTGGACTCAACCGCCAAACTTCAACAGCAGGTATCCCTAGCCCGGTGTGACTTCATTCCTTCCTGTTATTCCTGTTACTGTGTGTTAGAAATTTATTACGATCTTGCAAGAGCGGCCACTTCTTTGGGTGCAGGCCACCATGTTTCATTTCCTTCCCCAGCGGATGTTATTTGTATTCCTATGAATATTGTGCTCCAATGAATTCTTCTTTCACCTGCAAAAAGAAAAAGGTTGTGCATATGCTGAGAGCGAATTAGATTACCCTGGGCTTGTAAGAAAATATGTGATGTAATGCGTCAGTTGTATCATCATAGGCACCCCTAGCTTTTAATGCTTATGATAAAGTTTGCAGTAATTATTCGTGGCCAATTGTATGCTTAATCTGTAGACCATGGTAGCTCTATTAAAACAAGTATCTTCAGTTGTGCATCAACTTGGATGCCACTGGCAGTATGGAAAAGTATCCGCGGGATCGGAGTGAAGACTTCAGTTAATGGAATAAAAGTACGGTGCCATACTCAAATATTATGAACTTGGTAAAATTGTTGTGCTGCCATCAAACCGGCGAGCGGCGGGTGACCTGCAACGGTGCGCAAGCAAGGTGCGATGCGGCGGGAGCTAGAAAAAGAAGAAACACGGATGAATCAACAATGGCGACCGCAGCGGCGTTTCACCTTGATTCCGGCGATGGCGACGGGGCTGAACGGGCAAAACGGCGGCGTGTCAGAAATCTGCAGAGCACGTGGCTGGACAGGGACACCGGCATCAAGCGGTACAGTTGGCGAGGAAGTTTGTCCATGCTGTGCGTCACACTTCGCAGTACCGGGCTGGATCCCTCTCCAAGACTATAGGTTCGTCTGGTCCCTCTTATTCAGAGATGCAGATTGTCTGAATTATATGTAGCTTGCGTTTCTCAAGCCTTTTCAGCATAACCTCGTTGTAGTTGCTTTTGTTGCATCAAGACGGGGTCTAAGTGTTATGTCGATGTTCTCCACTTGAAGGCCATATCGTTAGATTGTGGCCTTCATAGCGAAGCACGAGGGCAACTCCACAACTAAAATTGAGGGGGCGATTACATTATCAGTGGCACTGCACCCACAAATTATATGGTTTGCATGCGCGAATTTATTTCTTCCATTGCGAGGCACAGGCAGTGCACTCACACATTATATTTATTTTCCACGGGCACATTTGCTAGTAAAAGTCTAACTAATCTTGGTTTTCGCGTTCTTTTTCAGCCGCCATGTCGTGTTTCCTGAGCCGATCAAGAGGAAGTCGCATGGATGATCCCGCCGCCGGCGCCGGGATCGCCCTTATGGGCATACCCACCCTGGTCGCCGGCGGCGCCTCCACCGGCGCCGGGATCGCCCTTATGGTAATACCCACCCTGGCCGCCTTCGCCTTCTCTTGGGAGGCCTGGCCGCCGCGGCCTGTGGACGGCGAGCAGCGGACGGATCGCCCTGCCGGCGACTTCCCCTGAGGCTGGGGACGCGCTTGTGGTCGCCTGCATGAAGTGGCTCGGGAGGGATGACACGCACAAAGCCAAAAGTAAAGTAATAACCGCTGCTCTAACGATCATGCTAATGCAAAATCGATCAATGTGCGCCTCCATCGCTACCGTGCCAGCTGCTGGGGGAGGAGGGAACGAAGGTGAAGACACTTGGAAATGAAGAATGATTTGTGGTGAATTGCCTCGTTGCCTTCTATTTATAACTATATAGGATCACAACATGCACATCAAGACAAGATCATAGCAAAAAAATCTACAGGATCCTAGAATCATATCGCTGTACAATCGGTTACCACGGGAAACAAATCATATTTATCCTTCCGGCCGGGGAAGGCGACGCCATGATCGTCGCTGATTGATTTGCTAGCTGCGGCGAGGGCGGAACGAGCTCATGCTTTTGGTCACCCGCGTCCGCGTGCAATGCAACGGTGTAGCTTTGTTTCTTTTGGAATGTCAATAACTGCCATACGTGTGTCATGAAAGAAGATGCACCACACATCTCTAATGCAAATAGATTGTCACATCATCGCATGCATGCATGCGAGAATCTTTTCGGATTTTCAGTTTTTAAAATATTTTATCTCTTAAATGAAAAATCCGATTGAAGATCCGTTTTCATCATTAAATCCCTCGCGACGAGATCTTCAAAACTAAATCTCATATCGATATATTTCAGCGAATATTTTTTGGTTAAAAGTTGCCATCTCTATTGCATATGAATTGTCATGATGTTTACACTGAAGTTGCCATGATATGTTTGAACTATTTTCTTTTACATTTAAAAGTAAATTTCAACATATTATAAAATGGAAAATTAAGAAACTAGACTTGCCATGCACCATAAACTAAAATTGCCATGATATATGCACTTAAAATTGCCATGGTTTAATAAAAAAATATTTTCATGGTCAAAATACTGGAATTGCCATCATAAAAAAACTAAAATTGCCATGATCTACAAACTAAAATGTGGCAATTTTAGTTTAAGCACTATGGCAACTATAGTGTAAACATCATGGCAATTTCTGGGCAAAAAAATTCGTCAAAATATATCAACATGGGGTCTAGTTTTGAAGATCTCGTCGAGACGAATTTAATGGTGAAAACAGATTTTTAGTTCGCTTTTTTATTTAGGAAATAAAATATTTTTAAGCCGAAAAACAAAAAGATTTCTGCTGATGTCATCTATTCATACGTGGCAAAATGAGTGGTGATGGAGGCGTGTGGGCGATCTGCAAATGCCCACACGTGTGGGCATTAGTTTTTCCGTTCTTTTGCATGAACGATGCCGGTGACGAGCTCTATTTATGGAGAGGTGGATGCGCGCGGAGCAAGCTTGCGAGGAGGGGAGCGTCCCAAGTTGGACGCTGAACCGGCCGGTCCGAACCAGGCAAGCCGCATGGATCGTCCGCGTGGGAGACTCCATCTCCGGTCGCTTCGCTTGCAAGTTGCGACTCGTAAGAGCTCCGAGACTCTGAGGAATGAACCCCACGTACGTACGGTTCAATTCAACGGGCGTGTACGTGTGAACGCGGCGCAAGTGTCTAGTATTTCTCCATGGCAGCCCACTGCATGCATGCAGCATGCACTCCACTGGCTTGACTCGTTAAATTGTTATAGTACGCTTTTCACTTTCCCGGGGGCCGCACACGCTGGAGACAACATAAATAAAGCATGGAATGAGAAGAAAAATCATCATACCTCGATATCATATGAATATCATAACTTTATAGCACGAAAAGCAGATTTCTAGTACAAAGATGTTTTTCAATAACCGCCGATAAGTTAAGCTATGTCTGGACTAAAAGAAAGCTTTTTATTATGTAGTGGAATGCATCTTTAAAAACAAAACTTGTGCGACAGGAGCCACCGCCAGAAACCTAGATCGTCTACAACAGCCTCCTTCCCCTCTCGCTGCTGCCAGAATGCGCCGCTGGGCAAAGGCCACGCGACGTCGGTGGTGACAGGGAGATCCTATTTGTGGATGGTGTTCTGGTGCATCGATTTTGGTGGGGAGTCTCTCTGTCTTAGTCTGGGCGATGAGACGGCGGCATTGCCCCAATTTAAGAATAATGACCTCCTCGTCCTATCCTCGTCCCATCATGTGCTTAGCACCGGTGGAGGGCAAGTGGAGGTGTGTCTCCGATAGAACTTTTCTTGGATCTGATCGGCTTTGGTTTCCATCGATCCGTCTGGATTCAGTCGATCTTCATTGTATTTCGAGTATCTACAGGCTCTTTTTGACGTCCACTCCTCCAGGGCGACGATTTGCGATAAAGATCACGGCCGCCGACATCTTCTTGTCTACATTGACGGCTTTTCGGCCGATGCTTATCACTAGTAGAAAAAGACCTATAGTCCCGGTTCGTAAGGGCCATTTGTCCCGGGTTTTGAACCGGGACTAAAGTGTCGGTACTAATGCCCTAAACCTTTAGTCCCGGTTCTTGCATAAATCGGGACAGATGGGCCTCCACGTGGCCGGTGCGGCGAGTCCAGGCAGGAGGCCTGATACGTCTCCAACGTATCTATAATTTTTGATTATTCCGTGCTATTATATTACCCCTTTTGGATATTTATGGACTTTATTTTACACATTTATATCATTTTTGGGACTAACTTACTAACCGGAGACCCTGTCCATATTGTTTTTTTTGCCTATTTCAATATTTCGAAGAAAAGGAATATCAAACGGAGTTCAAACGGAATGAAACCTTCGGGAGCGTGATTTTTGGAACGAACGTGATCCAGAGGACTTGGAGTGCAAGTCAAGAAGCAGACGAGGCTCCCACGAGATAGGAGGCCGCGCCCCCCTGTAGGGCGCGCCCCCCTGTCTCGTGGGCCCCTCGGGCAGCCACCGACGTACTTCTTCCTCTTATATATACCTACGTACCCCGAAAACATTTAGGGGCACCACGAAACACAATTTCCACTACCGTAACCTTCTGTATCCGCGAGATTCCATCTTGGAGCCTTCGCCGACACTCTGCCGGAGGGGAAATCGACCACGGAAGGCTTCTACATCAACATCCTTGCCCCTCCGATGAGTTGTGAGTAGTTTACCACAGACCTACGGGTCCATAGTTATTAGCTAGATGGCTTCTTCTCTCCTTTTGGATCTCAATACAATGTTCTCCCCCTCTCTTGTGGAGATCTATTCGATGTAAACTCTTTTTGCGGTGTGTTTGTCGAGATCCGATGAATTGTGGGTTTATGATCAAGTTTATCTATGAATAATATCTGAATCTTCTCTGAATTCTTTTATGTATGATTGAGTTATCTTTGAAAGTCTCTTCGAATTATCAGTTTGGTTTGGCCTACTAGATTGATCTTTCTTGCCATGGGAGAAGTGCTTAGCTTTGGGTTCAATCTTGCGGTGTCCTTACCCAGTGACAGAAAGGGTTGCAACGCACGTATTGTATTGTTTCCATCGAGGATAACAAGATGGGGTTTATATCATATTGCTTGAGTTTATCCCTCTACATCATGTCATCTTGCTTAATGCGTTACTCTGTTCTTATGAACTTAATACTCTAGATGCAGGCAGGAGTCGGTCGATGTGTGGAGTAATAGTAGTAGATGCAGGCAGGAGTCGGTCTACTTGTTATGGACGTGATGCCTATATACATGATCATGCCTAGATAATCTCATAATTATTCGCTTTTCTATCAATTGCTCGACAGTAATTTGTTCACCCACCGTAATACTTATGCTATCTTGAGAGAAGCCTCTAGTGAAACCTATGGCCCCCGGGTCTATCTCTTATCATATTAGCTTTCAATCTACCTTTATTTGCATCTTTACTTTTTGCATCTATATTATAAAATACCAAAAATATATTTATCTTATCTTACTATCTTTATTAGATCTCACTTTCGCAAGTGACCGTGAAGGGATTGATAACCCCTTTATCGCGTTGGTTGCGAGTTCTCAGTTTGTTTGTGTAGGTGCGTGGGACTTTTGAGGAGTCTCCTACTGGATTGATACCTTGGTTCTCAAAAACCGAGGGAAATACTTACGCTACTATTGCTGCATCACCCTCTCCTCTTCGAGGAAAACCAACGCAAGCTCAAGACATAGCAAGGCCCTTTGGTCCCGGTTGGTGGCACCAACCGGGACCAATAGGCATCCACGCGTCAGCATTTCAGGTGCTGTGGTTTTTGCTTTTTTTGAAAGGGGGGGGGGGGTTGGGGGTTTTGGGGGGTTAATTTAGGTGTTTCATATATTGTGTTAGCTAGCTAATTAATAGAGAGAAGTGTCCTCTCTTATCTCTGTGCTTGGTCGACGCTACATACTATACGTATAGAGAGGACTAGACATGCTAGCTAGTAAGCAAATGAAGGAAACAGAAGATCATCATGAACATATGCATAGAGAGAAGTGATATCGACCACCTCTCCTTCTCTGAGAGATTGGTCGAACAACAAGTTCTCGTATATCTATCCGACGCTACGTGCTGGCTACATATATACAATATAATTATCTCTTACAATATAATCCCCTAATTCCAAATGAACTCAGGGTCCACATGATATTCTACGTCTTTAGCGATCACGTGGTCAAGAAAGAATGCCGCCAATTCCTCTTGAATTCCTCGCATATGATCTGGTGGTAGGAGTTCATCCCGCATCCGAAATATCTAATTTGAAGAAGGGGGTCAATACATATATATGAATAAGTGAAACTGAACACAAATGATGGTAATAAAATAAAATTGTGAATATTATTATTTACGCACTTCATATTGTTTGTCGGAGTAGCCTCGCTCACAGGTCGTGTGGCGGATGGACTCGCAAATGTAGTATCCACAGTAATTATTCTTTTGTTCCTGCCACAACCACTTTACAAGAAATAGAGGTCAATCAAACTGATAATTAATTAGCAAGCATGCTAAATGGTATTGATGAAACTAGCGCTCGAATCACTAGGAGATGCGTGGAACATGCTACTATAATACTGAAGGAAATATGCCCTAGAGGCAATAATAAAGTTATTATTTATTTCCTTATATCATGATAAATGTTTATTATTCATGCTAGAATTGTATTAACCGGAAACATAATACATGTGTGAATACATAGACAAACAGAGTGTCACTAGTATGCCTCTACTTGACTAGCTCGTTAATCAAAGATGGTTATGTTTCCTGACCATGAACAATGAGTTGTTATTTGATTAACGAGGTCACATCATTAGTTGAATGATCTGATTGACATGACCCATTCCATTAGCTTAGCACCTGATCGTTTAGTATGTTGCTATTGCTTTCTTCATGACTTATACATGTTCCTATGACTATGAGATTATGCAACTCCCGTTTGCCGGAGGAACACTTTGGGTGCTACCAAACGTCACAACGTAACTGGGTGATTATAAAGGAGCATTACAGGTGTGTCCAAAGGTAGATGTTGGGTTGGCGTATTTCGAGATTAGGATTTGTCACTCCGATTGTCGGAGAGGTATCTCTGGGCCCTCTCGGTAATGCACATCACATAAGCCTTGCAAGCACTGCAACTAATATGTTAGTTGTGAGATGATGTATTACGGAACGAGTAAAGAGACTTGCCGGTAACGAGATTGAACTAGGTATTGGATACCGACGATCAAATCTCGGGCAAGTAACATACCGATGACAAAGGGAACAACGTATGTCGTTATGCGGTCCGACCGATAAAGATCTTCGTAGAATATGTAGGAGCCAATATGGGCATCCAGGTCCCGCTATTGGTTATTGACCGGAAACGTGTCTTGGTCATGTCTATATTGTTCTCGAACCCGTAGGGTCCGCACGCTTAAGGTTTCGATGACAGTTATATTATGAGTTTATGAGTTTTGATGTACCGAAGGAGTTCGGAGTCCCGGATGAGATCGGGGACATGACGAGGAGTCTCGAAATGGTCGAGACGTAAAGATCGATATATTGGACGACTATATTCGGAGTTCGGAAAGGTTCCGAGTGATTCGGGTATTTTCCGGAGTACCGGGGAGTTACGGGAATACGGGGAAGAGTATTGGGCCTTGATGGGCTTTAGTGGGAAGAGGAGAAAAAGGCTGCGCCCCCCCTCCCCTCTAGTCCGAATTGGACTAGGGAAAAGGGGGCCGGCCACCTCTCCTTCTCCTCCTATTCCTTCTCCCTTCCTCCCCTCTTGGTGGACTCCTACTAGGACTTGGAGTCCTAGTAGGACTCCCCACCCTGGCCGCACCTCTGCCTTGGCCGGCCTCCTCCTCCTCCATCCTTTATATACTGAGGCAAAGGGCACCCCATGGACACACAAGTTGATCCACGTGATCTATTCCTTAGTCGTGTGCGGTGCCCCCTGCCACCATATACCTCGATAATACTGTAGCGGAGTTTAGGCGAAGCCCTACTGCTGTACTTCATCAAGATCGTCACCACGCCGTCGTGCTGACGGAACTCTTCCCCGACACTTTGCTGGATCGGAGTCCGGGGATCGTCATCGAGCTGAACGTGTGCTCGAACTCGGAGGTGCCGTAGTTTCAGTGCTTGATCGGTTGGATCGTGAAGACGTACGACTACTTCCTCTACGTCGTGTCATCGCTTCCGCAGTCGGTCTGCGTTGGGTACGTAGACAACACTCTCCCCTCGTTGCTATGCATCACATGATATTGCGTGTGCGTAGGAATTTTTTTGAAATTACTACGAAACCCAACAGTGGCATCCGAGCCTAGGTTACTTATGTTGATGTTATATGCACGAGTAGAACACAAGTGAGTTGTGGACGATACAAGTCATACTGCCTACCAGCATGTCATACTTTGTTTCGGCGGTATTGTTGGACGAGACGACCCGGACCAACCTTACGCGTACGCTTACGCGAGACCGGTTCCCTCGACGTGCTTTGCACATAGATGGCTTGCGGGCGACTGTCTCTCCAACTTTAGTTGAACCGAGTATGGCTACGCCCGGTCCTTGAGAAGGTTAAAACGGAGTCTATTTGACAAACTATCGTTGTGGTTTTGATGCGTAGGTGAGATTGGTTCTTACTTAAGCCCGTAGCAGCCACGTAAAACATGCAACAACAAAGTAGAGGACGTCTAACTTGTTTTTGCAGGGCATGTTGTGATGTGATATGGTCAAGGCATGATGCTGAATTTTATTGTATGAGATGATCATGTTTTGTAACCGAGTTATCGGCAACTGGCTGGAGCCATATGGTTGTCGCTTTATTGTATGCAATGCAATCGCGATGTAATGCTTTACTTTATTACTAAACGGTAGTGATAGTCGTGGAAGCATAAGATTGGCGAGACGACAACGATGCTACGATGGAGATCAAGGTGTCGCGCCGGTGACGATGGTGATCATGACGGTGCTTCGGAGATGGAGATCACAGGCACAAGATGATGATGGCCATATCATATCACTTATATTGATTGCATGTGATGTTTATCTTTTATGCATCTTATCTCGCTTTGATTAACGGTAGCATTATAAGATGATCTCTCACTAAATTATCAAGAAGTGTTCTCCCTGAGTATGCACCGTTGCCAAAGTTCGTCGTGCCCAGACACCACGTGATGATCGGGTGTGATAAGCTCTACGTCCATCTACAACGGGTGCAAGCCAGTTTTTGCACACGCAGAATACTCAGGTTAAACTTGACGAGCCTAGCATATACAGATATGGCCTCGGGACACGGAGACCGAAAGGTCGAGCGTGAATCATATAGTAGATATGATCAACATAGTGATGTTCACCATTGAAACTACTCCATCTCACGTGATGATCGGACATGGTTTAGTTGATATGGATCACGTGATCACTTAGATGACTAGAGAGATGTCTGTCTAAGTGGGAGTTCTTAAGTAATATGATTAATTGAACTTAAATTTATCATGAACTTAGTCCTGGTAGTATTTTGCAAATTATGTTGTAGATCAATAGCTTGCGTTGTTGCTCTCATATGTTTATTTTGATATGTTCCTAGAGAATATTGTGTTGAAAAATGTTAGTAGCAATGATGCGGATTCGATCCGTGATCTGAGGTTTATCCTCATTGCTGCACAGAAGAATTATGTCCTTAATGCACCGCTAGGTGACAGACCTATTGCAGGAGCAGATGCAGAAGTTATGAACGTCTGGCTAGCTTAATATGATGACTACTTGATAGTTTAGTGCACCATGCTTAACGGCTTAGAATCGGGACTTCAAAGACGTTTTGAACGTCATGGACCATATGAGATGTTCCAGGAATTGAAGTTAATATTTCAAGCAAATACCCGAGTTGAGAGATATGAAGTCTCCAACAAGTTCTATAGCTAAAAGATGGAGGAGAATCGCTCAACTAGTGAGCATGTGCTCAGATTGTCTGGGTACTTCAATCGCTTGAATCAAGTGGGAGTTAATCTTCCAGATAAGATAGTGATTGACAGAATTCTCTAGTCACCATTACCAAGTTAGTAGAACTTCGTGATGAACTATAGTATGCAAGGGATGATGAAAATGATTCCCGAGCTCTTCGTGTGTTGAAATCAACGAAGGTAGAAATCAAGAAAGAGCATCAAGTGTTGATGGTTGACAAGATCACTAGTTTCAAGAAAAGGGCAAAGGGAAAGAAAGGGGAACTTCAAGTAGATTGACAAGCAAGTTGTCACTCCCACGAAGAAGCCCAAAGCTGAACCAAAGCCTGAAACTGAGTGCTTACACTGCAAAGGAAATGGTCACTGGAAGCGGAACTACCCTAAATATTTGGTGGATAAGAAGGATGGCAAAGTGAAAAAGGGTATATTTGATATACAGGTGTTTGATGTGTGCTTTACTAGTGTTTATAGCAACCCCTCGGTATTTGGTACTGGTTCAGTTGCTAAGAGTAGTAACTCGAAACGGGAGTTGCAGAATAAACAGAAACTAGTTAAGGGTGAAGTGATGATGTGTGTTGAAAGTAGTTTCAAGATTGATATGATCATCATCGCACACTCCCTATTCTTTCGGGATTAGTGTTGAACCTAAATAAATGTTATTTGGTGTTTGCGTTGAGCATGAATATGATTTGATCATGTTTATTGCAATACGGTTATTCATTTAAGTAAGAGAATAAACTGTTGTTCTATTTACATGAATAAAACCTTATATGGTTACACACCCAATGAAAATGGTTCATTGGATCTCGATCGTAGTGATACACATATTCATAATATTGATGCCAAAAGATGCAAAGTTAATAATGATAGTGCAACTTATTTGTGGCACTGCCGTTTGGGTCATATCGGTGTAAAGCGCATGAAGAAACTCCATAAAGATGGATTTTCGGAATCACTTGGTTATGAATCATTTGATGCTTGCGAACCGTGCCTTTTGGGCAAGATGACTAAAACTCCGTTCTTCGGAACAATGGAACGAGTTACTGACTTGTTGGAAATAATACATACCGATGTATGCGATCCAATGAGTGCTGTTGCTCGTGGCAAGCATCGTTGTTTTCTGACCTTCACAAGATGATTTGAGCAGATATGGGTATATCTACTTGATGAAACATAAGTCTGAAATAGTTGAAAGGTTCAAAGAATTTCAGAGTGAAGTGGAAAAATCATCGTAACAAGAAAATAAAGTTTCTGCGATCTGATCGCGGAGACAAATATTTGAGTTACGAGTTTGGTCTTCAATTAAAACAATGTGGAATAGTTTCACAGCTCACGCCACCTGGAACACCACATCGTTATGGTGTGTCCGAACGTCGTAACCGCACTTTATTTGATATGGTGCGATCTATGATATCTCTTTACCACTATCGTTTTGGGGTTATGCATTAGAGACAGCTGCATTCACGTTTTAAAATAGGGCACCATCTAAATCCGTTGAGACGACACTGTATGAACTATGGTTTAGCAGTAAACCTAAGCTGTTGTTTATTAAAGTTTGGGGCTGCGATTCTTATGTGAAAAAGTTTCATCCTGATAAGCTCGAACCCAAATCGGAGAAGTGCGTCTTCATAGAATACCCAAAGGAAATTGTTGGGTACACCTTCTATCACAGATCCGAAGGCAAGACATTCGTTGCTAAAATGGATCCTTTCCAGAGAAGGAGTTTCTCTCGAAAGAAGTGAGTGGGAGGAGAGTAGAACTTGATGAGGTAATTATACCTTCTCCCTTATTGGAAAGTAGTTCATCACAGAAATCAGTTCCAGTGATTCCTACACCAATAAGTGAGGAAGTTAATGATGATGATCATCAAACTTCAGATCAAGTTACTACCAAACCTCGTAGGTCTTCCAGAGTAAGATCCGCACCAGAGTGGTACGGTAATCATGTTCTGGAAGTCATGTTACTAGACCATGATGAACCTACGAACTATGAGGAAGCAATGATGAGCCCAGATTCCACGAAATGGCTTGAGGCCATGAAATCTGAGATATGATCCATGTATGAGAACAAAGTGTAGACTTTGATTGACTTGCCCGATGATCGGTGAGTCATTAAGAATAAATGGATCTTCAAGAGGAAGACGGACGTTGATAGTAGTGTTACTATCTACAAAGCTAGACTTGTCGAAAAAGGTTTTTGACAAAGTTCAAGGTGTTGAATACAATGAGATTTTCTTACTCGTATCGATGCTTAAAAGTCTGTCCGAATCATGTTAGCAATTGCCGCATTTTATGATTATGAAATTTGGCAGATGGATGTCAAAACTGCATTCCTGAATGGATTTCTGGAAGAAGAGTTGTATATGATGCAACCGGAAGGTTTTGTCGATCCAAAGGGAGCTAACAAAGTGTGCAAGCTCCAGCGATCCATTTATGGACTGGTGCAAGAATCTCGGAGTTGGAATATACGCTTTGATAAGTTGATCAAAGCATATAGTTATTGTACAGACTTATAGTGAAGCCTGTATTTACAAGAAAGTGAGTGGGAGCACTACAACATTTCTGATAAGTATATGTGAATGACATATTGTTGATCGGAAATAATGTAGAATTATTCTGCAAAGCATGAAAGGATACTTGAATAAAAGTTTTTCAAAGAAAGACCTTGGTGAAGCTGCTTACACATTGAGCATCAAGATCTATATAGATAGATGAAGACGCTTGATAAGATTTTTTCAATGAATACATACCTTGATAAATTTTTGAAATAGTTCAAAATGGAACAGTCAAAGAAGGAGTTCTTGCCTGTGTTGCAAGGTGTTAAGTTGAGTAAGACTCAAAGCCCGACCACGGCAGAAAATAGAAAGAGAATGAAAGTCATTCCCTATGCCTCAGTCATAGGTTCTATAAAGTATGCCATGCTGTATACCAGATCTATTGTATGCCATACCACTGAGTTTGGCAAGGGAGTACAATAGTGATCTAGGAGTAGATCACTGGAGAGCGGTCAAAATTGTCCTTAGTGGAATAAGGATATGTTTCTCGATTATGGAAAAAGGTTCGTCGTAAAAGGTTACGCCGATGCAAGTTTGACACTAATCTAGATGACTCTAAGTCTTGATCTAGATACATATTGAAAGTGGGAGCAATTAGCTAGAGTAGCTCCGTGCAGAGCATTGTAGACATAGAATTCGCAAAATACTTACGGATCTGTATATGACATACCCGTTGACTAAGATTCTCTCACAAGCAAAACATGATCACACCTTAGTACTCCTTGGGTGTTAATCACATAGCGATGTGAACTAGATTACTGAATCTAGTAAACCCTTTGGGTGTTGGTCACATAGCGATGTGAACTATGGGTGTTAATCACATGGTGATGTGAACTATTGCTGTTAAATCACATGGCGATGTGAACTAGATTATTGACTCTAGTGCAAGTGGGAGACTGAAGGAAATATGCCCTAGAGGCAATAATAAAGTTATTATTTATTTCCTTATATCATGATAAATGTTTATTATTCATGCTAGAATTGTATTAACCGGAAACATAATACATGTGTGAATACATAGACAAACAGAGTGTCACTAGTATGCCTCTACTTGACTAGCTCGTTAATCAAAGATGGTTATGTTTCCTGACCATGAACAATGAGTTGTTATTTGATTAACGAGGTCACATCATTAGTTGAATGATCTGATTGACATGACCCATTCCATTAGCTTAGCACCTGATCGTTTAGTATGTTGCTATTGCTTTCTTCATGACTTATACATGTTCCTATGACTATGAGATTATGCAACTCCCGTTTGCCGGAGGAACACTTTGGGTGCTACCAAACGTCACAACGTAACTGGGTGATTATAAAGGAGCATTACAGGTGTCTCCAAAGGTAGATGTTGGGTTGGCGTATTTCGAGATTAGGATTTGTCACTCCGATTGTCGGAGAGGTATCTCTGGGCCCTCTCGGTAATGCACATCACATAAGCCTTGCAAGCACTGCAACTAATATGTTAGTTGTGAGATGATGTATTACGGAACGAGTAAAGAGACTTGCCGGTAACGAGATTGAACTAGGTATTGGATACCGACGATCAAATCTCGGGCAAGTAACATACCGATGACAAAGGGAACAACGTATGTCGTTATGCGGTCCGACCGATAAAGATCTTCGTAGAATATGTAGGAGCCAATATGGGCATCCAGGTCCCGCTATTGGTTATTGACCGGAAACGTGTCTTGGTCATGTCTACATTGTTCTCGAACCCGTAGGGTCCGCACGCTTAAGGTTTCGATGACAGTTATATTATGAGTTTATGAGTTTTGATGTACCGAAGGAGTTCGGAGTCCCGGATGAGATCGGGGACATGACGAGGAGTCTCGAAATGGTCGAGACGTAAAGATCGATATATTGGACGACTATATTCGGAGTTCGGAAAGGTTCCGAGTGATTCGGGTATTTTCCGGAGTACCGGGGAGTTACGGGAATACGGGGAAGAGTATTGGGCCTTGATGGGCTTTAGTGGGAAGAGGAGAAAAAGGCTGCGCCCCCCTCCCCTCTAGTCCGAATTGGACTAGGGAAAAGGGGGCCGGCCACCTCTCCTTCTCCTCCTATTCCTTCTCCCTTCCTCCCCTCTTGGTGGACTCCTACTAGGACTTGGAGTCCTAGTAGGACTCCCCACCCTGGCCGCACCTCTGCCTTGGCCGGCCTCCTCCTCCTCCATCCTTTATATACTGAGGCAAGGGGCACCCCATGGACACACAAGTTGATCCACGTGATCTATTCCTTAGCCGTGTGCGGTGCCCCCTGCCACCATATACCTCGATAATACTGTAGCGGAGTTTAGGCGAAGCCCTGCTGCTGTAGTTCATCAAGATCGTCACCACGCCGTCGTGCTGACGGAACTCTTCCCCGACACTTTGCTGGATCGGAGTCCGGGGATCGTCATCGAGCTGAACGTGTGCTCGAACTCGGAGGTGCCGTAGTTTCGGTGCTTGATCGGTTGGATCATGAAGACGTACGACTACTTCCTCTACGTCGTGTCATCGCTTCCGCAGTCGGTCTGCGTTGGGTACGTAGACAACACTCTCCCCTCGTTGCTATGCATCACATGATATTGCGTGTGCGTAGGAATTTTTGTTGAAATTACTACGAAACCCAACAAGTACTTACTTTCGGGTGTCTAAATTGCAGCTTCTTCGGCAGTCCCGGAGTTTTTGAGGTGAATTTTTTCCAAACCCTGCCAGACAAAGAAAACAATTACTTGATATTAGGAAATGAACAAAAAGTTGCCGATATGGTGCGATAATGATCGATTTAACTTACTTCTCTAGAATTTCAGTCATGTCCGCATACTCCTTGAATTACAGGGTCCAAGGTTCCGCCAACCCCGAAGAACTAAGTCCGGCAACGGTCTAGCCAGTTCAATGTCTCTGGTTCGACCCCTTTAGCAATCAGGTCATTCTCAGCCTTGTCCCACAAAGGTAGGGCTTTGAGGTAGCCACCTGACCCCGTGCGATGGTGATGCTTCTTCTTTGCAACATTTTTCTTGTTTATCGCTGACATCTTCTTACTCTTTTCCGATGTCTTGTGGGGCACAAATGTGGGCCAGTGATCTCTGATCTTCTCATACTTTCCGGTGAATTCTGGTGTCAAATCTTCATCCACAAACTCTGTTTTCAGCTCATTCTTCCACCTCCTGAATAGTTCTGCCGTCTTTTTAAGAGCATGAGACTTGATCAATTGCTCTTTAACTGGCTTCTCCGGATCCTGCACTGGCGGTAGGGTGAAATTTGCCTTAAGCGATGTCCAAAGATCTTCTTTCTGCATATCAGAGACATAATACACCTCAGGACGTAGCAAGAAGGATTTCTGGTGCCGTTGCCGGGGAGGTCTTTGCTCAAGTCAAGACATACCAAGTACCCATCACAAACTCATCTCCCTCGCATTTACATTATTTGCCATTTGCCTCTCGTTTTCCTCTCCCCCACTTCACCCTTGCCGTTTTATTCGCCCTCTCTTGCGCAATCTCCTCCTCTCTTTTCGCTTGCTTTTTTCTGTTTGCTTGTGTGTTGGATTACTTGTTGCCATGGCGCAAGATAATACCAAATTGTGTGATTTCTCGAATACCAATAATAATGATTTCCTTAGTACTCCGATTGCTCCACTTAATGATGTTGAGTCTTGTGAAATTAATACCGCTTTGCTGAATCTTGTTATGAAAGATCAATTCGCCGGCCTTCCTAGTGAAGATGTCGCTACTCATCTAAACAACTTTGTTGATTTGTGTGATATGCAAAAGAAGAAAGATACGGATAACAATATTGTCAAATTGAAGTTATTTCCGTTTTCACTTAGAGATCATGCTAAAGTTGGGTTTTCGTCTTTGCCTAAAAATAGTATTGATTCTTGGAACAAGTGCAAAGATGCTTTTATCTCTAAGTATTTTCCTCCCGCTAAGATCATCACTCTTAGGAATGATATTATGAATTTTAAACAACTTGATCATAAGCATGTTGCCCAATCTTGGGAAAGAATGAAATTGATGCTTCGCAATTGCCCTTCTCATGGTTTGAATTTATGGATGATCATACAAAATTTTTATGCTGGTTTGAACTTTGCTTCTAGAAATCTCTTAGATTCGGCCGTAGGAGGCACGTTTATGGAAATCACGTTAGGAGATGCTACAAAACTTCTTGATAATATTATGGATAATTATTCTCAATGGCACACCGAAAGATCTTCTAGTAAAAAAGTGAATGCTATAGAAGAAATCAATGTTTTGAGTGGAAAAATGGATGAACTTATGAAGATTTTTTCTACTAAAAATACTCCTCTTGATCCCAATGATATGCCTTTGTCTTCCTTGATTGAGAATAATAATGAATATATGTATGTAAATTTTGTTGGTAGGAATAGTTTTGGAAACAATGCTTATAGAGGAAACTTTAACGCTAGACCGTTCCCTAGTAATTCCTCTAATAATTATGGTAATTTATGGTAATTTTAATAAGATGCCCTCTGATTTTGAGAATAGTGTGAAAGAATTTATGATTTCTCAAAAGAATTTTAATGCTTTGCTTGAAGAAAAATTGCTCAAAGTTGATGATTTGGCTAGGAACGTTGATAGACTTTCGCTTGATGTTGATTCTCTTAAACTTAGATCTTCTCCTCCTAAGCATGATATCAATGAGTCTCTCAAAATAATGAGAATTTCCATTGATGAGTGTAAGGAAAGAACCGCTAGATTGCGTGCTAAAAGAGATAGCTTTATAAAAGCGTGTTCTTCTAGTTTCCGTGAAAATAATGATGAGGATCTTAAAGTTATTGATGCGTCTCCTATTAGATCTATGTTTTGCAATATGAATTTTGATGATTATGGGACTGATGATGAATCAACTTTTCCTAGAAGGCGTCACAAGAATTCGGAGTCTTTAGATCTTAATGCTAAATTTGGTAAAAGTGAGATTGGAGAGTCCTCAACTTCTAATAATATTGAACCTTCTATCTCGGATTTCAAGGAATTTGATTATGATAATTGTTCTTTAAAAGGTTGCATTTCCTTGTTGCAATCCGTTGTTAATTCTCCTCATGCTTATAGTCAAAATAAAGCTTTTACCAAACATATCATTGATGCCTTAATGCAATCTTATGATGAAAAACTTAATTTGGAAGTTTCTATACCTAGAAAACTTAATGATGAGTGGGAACCTACTATAAAGACTAGAATTAAAGATTATGAGTGTTTTGCTTTGTGTGATTTGGATGCTAGTGTTTCCACGATTCCAAAAACTTTATGTGATATTCTAGGTTTCCACGATCTTGATGATTGCTCTTTAAATCTGCACCTTGCGGATTCCACCATTAAAAAGCCAATGGGAAGGATCAATGATGTTCTTATTGTTGCAAATAGAAATTTGGTGCCCATGGATTTTATCGTTCTTGATATAGATTGCAATCTTTCTTGCCCTATTATTCTTGGTAGACCTTTCCTTAGAACGATTGGCGCGATTATTGATATGAAGGAAGGGAATATTAGATTCCAATTTCCATTAAAGAAAGGCATGGAGAACTTTCCAAGAAATAAAGTCAAATTACCTTATGAATCTATCATGCGGGCTACTTATGAATTTAGTGCCAAAGAGGGCACTCGTTAGATCTATCTTTGCTTTTATGCCTAGCTAGGGGCGTTAAACGATAGCGCTAGTTGGGAGGCAACCCAATTTTCTTTATGTTCTTTGTTTTTGCTCCTGTTTAGTAATAAATCTTGCATCTACCTTTTGTTTAGATGTGTCTTTATCTTTTAATTAGTGTTTGTGCCAAGTGGAACCTATAGGATAACCTACGATGATAGTTGATTTGATTCCGCTGAAAAACAGAAACTTTGCACGCACGAATATAATTGGGTTAAATCACATGAACGTGCTTTTGCGTTGATTATTTTTGCTGCTGTTCAATAAAAAATTGTCCAGGACTTCCTATTTGGTAGGATTTTTAGAGTTCCAGAAGTTTGCGTTAGTTACAGATTGCTACAGACTGTTCTATTTTTGACAGATTCTGTTTTTCGTGTGTTGTTTGCTTATTTTGATGCATCTATGGCTAGTAAAATAGTTTATAAACCATAGAGAAGTTGGAATACAGTAGGTTTAACACCAAAATAAATAAAGAATGAGTTCATTACAGTACCTTATGTGGTGGTTTTGTTTTCTTTCACTAACGGAGCTTATAAAATTTCCTGTTGAGTTTTGTGTTGTGAAGTTTTCAAGTTTTGGGTAAAGCTTTTATGGACTATGGAATAAAGGGTGGCAAGAGCCTAAGCTTGGGGATGCCCAAGGCACCCCAAGATATTCAAGAATAGCCAAAATCCTAAGCTTGGGGATGCCCCGGGAAGGCGTCCTATCTTTCGTCTTCGTTCATTGGTAACTTTACTTGGAGCTATATTTTTATTCGCCACATGATATGTGTTTTGCTTGGAGCATAGTGTATTATATTAGTCTTTGCCTTTTAGTTTACCACAATCATCCTTGCTATACACACCTTTTGGGAGAAGCCTATTTGATTAGAATTTGCTAGAATACTGTATGTGCTTCACTTATATCTTTTGAGATTGATAGTTTTTGCTCTAGTGCTTCACTTATATCTTTTAGAGCACGGTGGTGTATTAATTTTGAAGAAATTTCTAGTCTCTCATGCTTCACTTATATCTTTTTGAGAGTCTTTTAGAATAGTATGGTATTTTCTAAGGTTACAAAGTTGGTCTTAGAATGATGATCATTCAAGTTGGGTATAATAAAAACTATCATAGAAAAAGAATTCGATGCTATGATCAATTTGATGCTTGATAATTGTTTTGAGATATAAAGGTAGTAATGTTAGGGTCATGCTAGTGGGTAATTATGAAATTGAGAAATACTTTTGTTGAAGCTGGCAAGTCCCGTAGCATGCACGTATGGTAAAAGTTGTGTGACAAATTTGTTGCATGAGGTACTCTTTCGATTGTCTTCCTTATGAGTGGCAGTCGGGGACGAACGATGGTCTTTTCCTACCAATCTATCCCTCTTGGGGCATGCATAGTAGTACTTTGCTTCGAGGGCTAAGTAGACTTTTGCAATAAGTATATGAGTTCTTTTTGACTAATGTGAGTCCATGGATATATGCACACTCATCTTTCCACTTTGCTAGCCTTTATTATTACCGCGCAACTTTCACCGGTATCATAAACCCCTTATTTACCTTCCTCAAAACAGCCACCATACCTATCTATTATGGCATTTCCATAGCCATTCCGAGATATATTGCCATGCAACTTTCCACCGTTCCATTTATTATGACACGTTCCATCATTGTCATATTGCTCTTTGCATGATCATGTAGTTGACATCGTATTTGTGGCAAGGTCACCTTCATAGTTTTCATACATGTCGCTCATGATTCATTGCATATCCCGGTACACCGCCGGAGGCATTCATATAGAGTCATATCTTGTTCTAGCTTTGAGTTGTAATTCTTGAGTAGTAAATCCATAAAAGTGTGATGATCTTCATTATTAGAGCATTGTCCTAGTGAGGAAAGGATGATGACGGCTATGATTCCCCCACAAGTCGGGATGAGACTTCGGACTTTACAAAAAAAAGAGAAAAAAAGGGAAGGCCAAAGAAAAAAGAAGAAGAAAAAAAGAAGATAAAATAAAATGAGAGAAAAAGAGAGAAGGGACAATGCTACTATCTCTTTTTCCACACTTGTGCTTCAAAATAGCACCATGATCTTTATGATAGAGAATTTCCTATGTTGTCACTTTCATATACTAAGTGGGAATTTTTCATTATAGAACTTGGCTTGTATATTCCAATGATGGGCTTCCTCAAAATGCCCTAGGTCTTCGTGAGCAAGCAAGTTGGATGCACACCCACTTAGTTTCTTTTGTTGAGCTTTCATATATTTATAACTCTAGTGCATCCGTTGCATGGCAATCCCTACTCACTCACATTGTTATCTATTAATGTGCATCTCCATATTAGCCCGTTAATACGCCTAGTTAATGTGAGACTATCTTCTCCCTTTTTGTCCTGACAACTACCACCATATACCACCATAGTGCTATGTCCATGGCTTACGCTCATGTATTGTGTAAGAGTTGAAAAAGCTGAAGCACGTTAAAAAGTATGAAACAATTGCTCGGCTCGTCATCGGGGTTGTGCATGATGGGAGTATTTTGTGTAATGAAAATGAAGCATGGCTTAACTATATGATTTTGTAGGGATAAACTTTCTTTGGCTATGTTATTTTGATAGGACATGATTATTTGTTAGTATGCTTTGAAGCATTATTATTTTTATGTTTTATAAGCTTTTATATTGAATCATTTGGATCTGAACATTCATGCCACAATAAAGAAAATTACATTGAGAATTATGCTAGGTAGCATTCCACATCAAAAATTTCTTTTTTATCATTTACCTACTCGAGGACGAGCAGGAATTAAGCTTGGGGATGCTTGATACGTCTCCAACATATCTATAATTTTTGATTGTTCCATGCTATTATATTACCCCTTTTGGATGTTTATGGGCTTTATTTTACACATTTATATTATTTTTTGGACTAACCTACTAACCGGAGGCCCAGCCCATATTGCTGTTTTTTTTGCCTATTTCAGTATTTCGAAGAAAAGGAATATCAAACGGAGTCCAAACGGAATGAAATCTTCGGGAGCGTAATTTTTGGAACGAGCGTGATCTTTTACATCAACATTGTTCGACGAGTAATTATACATTTCTAATAATGAAATAATTTTTTTTGAAGATTTTCCATGCAGGTATTACATTTGCAAGACATGTCTGGATTGTTCATTTTGGATCACATCATTTAAGATCGTGAACGTAAACAAGGCTAGTTCATATTGCATGTACTATACATATATGTATTCGGGTATTGACGGCCGACCGGCAAGCTCACGCATACGTACCTAAATACACACACAAAAAAAAGGAGTCATACATGTGCTTGCACGTGATCTTGTAGATTGGCACATATATGTACGTGGATCTCTATTACTGCTAGTACATGCATGGAGGGTCAAGAATACGCCGGTGTGCACGTATTTGTACCCGTATATCGGCCGGCGAGCTCGCGTGTACGTGTTCAAATACCTGAAGCCAGCTATACTTAGAAGTACAAGAAAAAAAAGCAAGGGAGCCGCCGGAGGTGTGTGTATAATCGGGAAGTCACCAAGTTTAGGAAGCAAAACAACCGACCTAGATGTTTATCATTGAAAGGCATACATGAAACAACTAAGGTATGTATTGGTTTATTTCCTTTTCTTGGTGCAGACTTGGACATCAAGGAAAATAATAGAAGGAAGAAACCAGTCAGCGGCTGCGTCCAGCCCCGGCTCTCCCATCCTATAAATATGAGACATCCAGCCACCACGTCCCAAGAACTCACGCACGGACAGCAAGACATCCACAAATCCATCGACCACATCCACGGCAACCAGAAACATCCGGCGACCAGAACTCACGCAGCAAGAAGTAGAAGGAGAGAAGAGAGATCGGCCTCGACATCTCGTCACAACAACGCCGACGATCATCCGTACAAGAAGCAGGCGCCACGACAGCAACATGAACACCAAGTCGATCTTCCCGAACGGTAAAGTTATCATCTAATCACTCCTTCATCCTTTATTATTGCATGCATGCACAACACATGGTGGCGTGGTGGACCTTGTGATCATGCAGCACTTCGTTGACGTTATCATCATCTTCCTCGAGCTAACCAAGACGACGAGGCTACTCCCGGACTTCACCAAGGCGTGGAAGATGAGGGCGTGTCGATGGGGCTGCCGGCGTGCAGCCCGCTAGCCGCCTTTGTGGTGGCTACCCTTGGTGATGAGACCGACGACGTCTACTTCGTCAAGCTAGAGTCCCGACGGCGCGGAGCTCGCGCGGATGCCGCTGTCGTGCCGCGGTGGATCATGGCGCGGGGTTCGCCAAGACGATGCCAGTATCAACTTCATCAAGCCGGCGTCATGGAGGACGAAGGCATGGAGGCTCGCGAGGATGCCGCCGTCGTGTGGCGGTGGATGGCGCCACGAAGTTCACCAAGACGATGCCAATGTCAACATCATCAACCTAGTGGTGCAAGGATCATCAACGGGAGCTCGCAAGGAGGACGCCCGCCATCTACTTCGTCATGCTGGAGCTAGAGGACGGAGGCGTGGCGCCCATTGAGGATGCCGTCGACATCTACTTTGTCAAGCTGGAGCCCGAAGGCGCGGAGCACGTAGGGATGGTGCCGCGTGCCGCGGAGGATGGCGAAACGGAGCCCGCTAGGACGACGCCCGTCATCTTCTTCATCAAGCCGGCGCTATGGAGTACGAAGGCGTGGAGGCTCGGGACGATGGCGCCATGGAGTTCGCCAAGATGACGCCAATGTCAACAGCATCAATCTGGTGTCGCAAGGATCATGACGGGGAGCTCACAAGAAGGATGCCCGCCATCCACTTCATCATGCTGGAGCTAGAGGACGGAGGTGTGGCACCCATTGAGGATGCCGCCGACATCTACTTCGTCAAGCTGGAGCCCGAAGGCGCGGAGCACGTAGGGATGGTGCCGCGTGCCGCGGAGGATGGCGAGACGGAGCTCGCTAGGACGACGCTCGTCATCTTCTTCATCAAGTCGGCGTCATTGGAGGACAAAGGCATGGAAGATCACAATGATGCCGCCACCGTGCCGCTTTGGATGGCGGCGCGGAGCTCGCCAAGACGTCGCCCAACGCCAACACCCGGTACCGTGGAGAATCGCGGCGTGGAGCTCGCAAGGAGGAGACCATCAACGTCAACATCATCAAGTTGGAACGGAGGCATGGAGCTCACGGGACATCACCACCAAGTCTACCTCGTCATAGATGGAGCCCGCGACACAGAGCCAAGAAGATAACACACACCCTTGGTGCTGTCTGTGACCTGGAGGAGAAGATGGTGCCACATGACGGTCTCCATGGCCCGGAGCCCATGAAGACGAGGCGTGATGGCGAGGAGGCGACATGACTTCACCAACACTAACTCCCGATGGCCCCGTGAGGCGGTGCCCTTGTCTTGGAGGACCGCTGTTAAACACGGCGTCCAGCCGAGACGAGGCGCCAACCACACTGGCACTGCCGATACGAGCGAGCGTTGGTTTTACACCGACGCCGGTCTCCATAAGAATACTCCCGCGAGGCGAACCCCTTGCACCCGATGAAGCCGTTACATCGTAAAGAAGTCCGAGCTGAGCAGGACCCATGCAACTTCAACACCGACTACATCAACATTGTCAAGACCGACGAGGCGCGACGGCGTGGGCGAATGTGGCCAACACAAAGCCATGTTTTGAGCGGCACATGTACTGATGAGGACACGGGCTTTGCCGCCACCCACACCATACATACACAGCATCATCATCATGCATGGAGAACACAAAGCGAAGACGACGAAGACGACCACACGGCTTAATCAGAGGTATCTCGCGGAGCAACCCGTGGGAGTAATTAACCGGGAGCTTTTCGAGGCCCCGGGAACCAGGAGACCGCACATCGCCATAGTTAGGCAGGCCGCGCTAGTAGGCCACGGAGCACATTCCTTTTTTATGGGATCTTGTAATTTTGTTTATCCGATGAGATTAATGAAATACTTGCTTCCCATACCATTTTTTTGTGTACTATGTACACTGGCACGCCCGCACACTTGTCTTTTCCCTGGCGCATGAGAGAAATCAAACTCCCCCTCTTCCCATCTTACGGAGTGCTTATTAAGATTTTTCTCGTGTCAAACAAATTGGCACGCCCGGTGGGACATGGTTCTCCTCCCATCTTCGCAATGTTGTGGTCGTCTGAACGTCTTCGCTCGTCTCCCAACCTGCACAGCATGCTGCATGACAAGGCGTCGGCGAGGATTTCCGCTCATCAAGATCCCTTTCATGCAGGTGGAATATCTCGTGGCAGCAACTCGGAGCCGGTAATGATCCAGTTTGGATCGATGCCGCTCATGGTCGTCATCGAGCTTGGCGAGAAGGTCTACATGCATCAAGCTCAAGATCCTGCGCAGTTCCAAACTGTGCAGTCGAAGAAGGCACTAAGGCGGGAGGCTGCCAAGGTGAAGAAGGAGCGTCGCGAGCTAATGCTTGAGGCGCGCGCCCTGTTGAAGGAGTCGACAAGGGCAGATTTGAAAGGAGATGTGGAGGCATCTCAACGCCTCCGCACCAGAGCCACCAACAGGCGGGCTAGTGCAGCGTCCCTCCACACCCCTACCACGACTACACACTCGGAGCCGTCGAAGCCAACTCCGCGGCGCACCGAGGTAGAGCTTCTCGAGGGTTTGGAGGCCATGTCCCATAACTTGCGTAGGCTCATGGCCAACGCTCATTTGTCGGATAGCCCTCATCCCCTATGCAACTACAGGAGGAAGTACCGCAAGGTACAATTACTCCATAAACAGATAGCTTCCCGCATCGCTCTAGAGCACGGTGCCGGAGGAGGATTGGTCCCTCGGTGCTATGGACCTAGCTGATAAGGTGTTCACTTACCGAAGCACCTTAACCCCTCCCTATGACTTGTTCCCTGATGATTGGGCATACGAGCCATGCAAGGTCAAGGAGCTGGTGAGACGTGCCATCATGAAGGAGTTCTGGAAGCGGCACTTACGCAAAGAGCCTGTTCTACTCGGCCCTACTGTCTCCCTCAACATTGGCGACACGCGAAGGGGTGCATGGGCGCCGTGTCTCCACAACTCGGCAGTCGATGGAAGGTCTCTCCCCAACAATAACAGGTTTCCACCCTTTGGCATGAGGCACCCGCTCCACGGGACGACGACCTACGGCGAGAATTTTGCCAACTCCAAGAGCAGATGAACAATATCCGGAGGAGGCTCCAAGATCCAACGACGCCAAGTGCATCGGCGGCTCAAGTTGCGGGAAGGATGAGGCGTCAAGCCCCAAGTCGTCGTCCTCAACATGAGCGCCAGACTTTGGCGCCTCGGCGACAACCTTCACCAACTCGACACTCCCACAACGGAGATATCCCAACGTGCCTCCATGTTGGAACTGATGGTCAAGACATCAAGACGATGAGAGGGACCCCGACCCACTCAACAGTGGCAACCACGGGAACCTTTGCGACAGACACTTCCACCATGACCTTCGTCACCTCCCAGGCGGGGACATCAAGACGACGAGAGGGACCCTTGGCCCACTCAACAGTGGCAACCATGGGAACCTTTGCGACCGACACTTCCACCACGACCTTCGTCACCTCCTAGGCGGGGAGATCGGCCACAACTACAGGCGATGACGGACATGACTTCATCATCCACGAGGCGCCCTGCACCAACACTCCTATGGATGCCACCGGTGCAAAGGGATGGTATCTTTCCAACGGAGAATCAGCGCAAGCGCGAGAGGCGTCGGAGAAACCGCCATCTTCTTTATAAAGAACTTGAGGACTTAGTCCTTCGACACACTCAGGTACGTTTACGACCCGATGGTAGGGTCGTTCAAGAAAATGACAGGATCAAATTTCGCATCTCCCCCGACTTGGAGCGGCATGAGCGGTATAGCTACCTGCTCAGCCAGTTGGCGCCGAAACCACGCAAGACGTCCACGAGAAGCACTGAGCAAGGGAGCAAGGTGGTTATTTCTTCATCCCTTCCCCAGAAGAATGATGAACATGTGAAGGCTACTGCACCAGCACCCCCACTATAATCAGAAGATGCCAGCACCGACGGCCACACCGATGGAAGGCATCGAAGAAGCCAAGCTTACGTTCTCCTCCAACAATGAAGTAGCTTCCGAGGGTGCAGCCAACGCTGCCCTCCCATAGGACACAACACTTCCCACGGAGTTTCCTCTTGTTCCCTCTGAAAGGATGGACCAAGATGGAGAAGCTCAAGCCCAACAGGAGGCTGAAAAAGTGAAGGAATCAACTAAGAAGAACCTTGCCTTGTGCAGTACTCTAGGAGTGCAACCAAGGGAAGGGTCAAGTAATGGATGGTGACCTCCTGCCATCACCGAGGAGTTTGACTATCCTTCTGAAGAAGAGATCGTGCCGAACCCAAAGACGGACTTCTAGAGGACCTTCCTACCGCGCCTTGGCCATGTTCGTGCATGGTTCAGGGGTGCCGAAGGGGATGCCAAGACAAGCTCATCAATGTCACAAGAAGCTGCAAGATCTAGAGCCACGTGTCTTCCTGTGACAACGGGGAAAGGCTCATTAGGTGGAGGGAGCACTTCACAAAATGAAGATATATACAAGAGACACTACACCGACATTACATCAAGGCTTCCTCAAGACCTTGAAGGATGACAACAAGTTGCAAACTGGCCAGGGGCCAATACAAGATTAAAATCCATCGTTGGTCACGGTGTGACGGATGGGTTTCCCAGAGATGGAGAACGCCAAGACCACCTTGATGATGAAGAAGGTTTCTCCGACTCGTCCTCCTCACCATCGTTGGAGAGTCGTCCACACTCCCCTCTTTACCATGAACTAGCTTCATCGGTTTTGTCAAATTATGGGGGCGGTGATGAAGACCTCCACACTGCGCCCATTCGCATGGTGAATCATGGTGAAAACCTTGTGGATCAAGATCCTACTGCCAAGTCACCCGTTGATGGCATCCATGGCCCAAGTGCTGCAAACATAGTAGCACCACAAGAAGTGTCTCTAGAAGAAGAGGTCAGAAGCCAGCGCTAGACGATTAACCAGTTGGCGTCAAAGCTTGACCAGTTTATTGAGCTCATGATGAACAACCAAGGCATCCCTCCACAAGGCGTGCTGCAACGAGTGGTCGATCCGCAAGAGGAGGAACTTCAGGTGGGCCCTCCTGCTAGGGTGCCCTTAAATGATGTGCCTCAACACGACCCCATCACACAAGCTCGGCCTTGGGTTAGCCCTATTGGTTCTGCCAACGCAGTACCACACGCAGTTATGCTAAAGGACTAACATGACATGGTCGGGGATATGGTGGACAAGAAGTTAAAGCAAATGGCGATAGATCAAGCCCCTCGCACCTTCGAGAGTGAGCTGGAGAAGCCTTATGAGGCGTGACATGACATGATGGCGTATCCCGCAGGGTGGCACCCACCAAAGTTCCGTCAATTTGATGGAACTGGTGATGCGATGGAGCACTTGGCGTACTTTGAGGCGGCATGCGCGACACAGAAAACAGCCCGTCACTCCTCCTTCGCCAATTTTCAGGGTCATTAACCGGGCCCGCCTTCCATTGGTACAGTCGTTTACTGGTTGGGTCCACTGGGAGTTGGGCGACCATGAAAGAGGTTTTCAAGCAGCACTTCGTCTCCATGAAGAAGGACTTCTCCGTTGTCGAGCTGGCACAAGTCCGACAACGACGAGACGAGTCCATTGATGACTACATCGTCCGCTTCCGCAATAGTTATGTGCGTCTCGCCAGGGAGATGCACCTCGAGGATGCCATTGAGATGTGCGTCCACGGGATGCAGCAACATTGGTCACTTGAAGTCTCTCGGCGTGAGCCTAGAACTTTTAGTGCCCTCAGCACGGCGGTAGCGGCCACGAAGCTTGAGTTTGAGAAATCACCGTAGATAATGGAGCTCTATAAGAATGCCAGCGCATTTGATCCCGCCAAGCGCTTCGCCTCAACGTCCAAACAAGTCAACAACGGTAGCAGGGCGAAGGCACCAACCGAAACAAGCACCACCAAGGTCTTCTTGTCTGCACCGCAAGGCCATGTGCCCATCTTGGGTGCAAGAGGCGAACAAGCCGGAGGGAGGCAACACCCGTCAATGCAGGAGCTCCTCAAGAAGCAGTACGTCTTCCGTCGGGAGCTCATCAAGGACATGTTTGACCAGGTTATGGAGCATGGAGCCTTGAACTTACCAGAGCCTCGGAGGCCTGATCAGGTGAGGATGACAGATAATTCTTTATTTTGCCCATATCACAGGTATGTGGGACATGTCATTGAAGATTGTGTCGCATTCAAAGAATGCCTCCAAAGAGCCATTAATGAGAGAAGGATCAACCTCGACCCAGAAGCTATCAACCCAGATTACCATGCAGTAGACATGGTGAGCATGAAGTTACCGTCTCCGCCAAGTGAAGCCACGGAGCTCGAAGAAACATGGGTGCCACTGGCCCAAGTTGAAGACCAGCTATCCAACCTCGTCCTCTCCAAGACGCATGTATCTCCCTTTCGGCCCCAGGTGACCCCAGCCATTCCCGAAGAGGAGCCTTGGAGGATGGTGCGCCGAAGGCCATACGCAAGGAGTCTTCCACCCCGACATCCTCGCCCGGTTTCGCTAGAACGTGCTCCCCCAAGAATTCTAAGGCGGTTCGATCCAAGTCAACTTCGGCCTCCGCCAAGATTTGTCTCTATGTCAGAGGGAGACGAGCCTTTTCCTCGACCGGGGCGTGTGCTACCAACCTTGGCGCAGTTCTTGCCACCCGGCTGGGGGCAAGCACCGGCAATGGAGGTGGAGCAAGTTCAAGAAAGAGCCAGCTCACCCAATCACCAAGCATAGAGAGTTGCAATGTCATCCATGACTACAGCGACACCCCTTCCGAAGACGTGTTCACTCCTGAAGAGCAAGCGGTCCTCCATGCCGAAGAGGCAACAAAGGAAGTGCCATTGGAAGAGGTGAACATGAACCTGTGTGGGGGCAAAGTTCTACTTGAACCACTAAAGATCAAGCCAACAAGGGTGGAGAAGCCAAGCACCCCAAAGGAGGCACCTGTGCAAGTGGAGGAATCTGAACACCAAGGCCAAGAGAAGATGAAGGCACGTAACGTCGACTACAACATCATCGCCCACCTCAAGCGGATCCCTGCACCTTTGAGTGTGCATGATGCGCTCATGATGGTGCCTGACCTTCGTGAAGCCCTTAGCAAGGCGCTCCAAGATCCGGAACTCTACGAGGTGTCCATGGCGAAACACTATCTTTGCTCCAGTCCCTTGTTTGTGAATGAGATCACGTTCGACGAGGATGATAAGCTCATAGATGATGGTGACCACAACCGGCCATTGTATGTGGAAGGTAATATTGGTGTTGCACATCTTCGCAGGATCCTCATAGACCCAGGGTCTGCCGTGAACATTCTCCCTCTTCAGAGTTTGACGCGGGCAGGTTTTACGGTGGACGATTTGGAGGCTACTAACGTGATGATCTACGGCTTCGGCAACCAAGGGAAGCCTATGCTAGGTGCCTTTACATTGAAGATCCAGATGTCAACTTTTAGCTTCAAGGTGCGGTTATTTGTCATCGAGGCGAATACCTCCTACTCCACCCTTCTAGGAAGACTATGGATCCACAAGTATCATGTCGTGCCATCCACCCTCCATCAATGCCTGAAGTTCCTCGATGCTAGCGGCACACAAAAGCGCATCATCGGCAACATATCTCCTTATACTGTGCAGGAGTCTCACCATGCAGATGCGAAGTACTACTTCCCCGTTGTAGATAGCGACCAGCAGTTGGGGCGTACAACGCCCCCGGTGGATCTCTTGACCAAACCAAGTTTTGGGCCAGTAGCTGAGATGTAGCTCCCCATGATGCCGAGCTTACCCGCCGATGCAAAGGGCTCCTCCTCTCGGAGTCACAGGAGCCAAGTCCGTAGGCGATCATCTTCATCTACGCGATACGACTATAGCCCCTCTTCCCAATTGCATGTAGGGGGCTCTGCTTTGACATCATGTGGAACATGATCTTCTATGCTTGGTCCAGCGATCCCATTACTGTTGAAGGCAAGGTTCCCGACGTCAACGCCAATCACGCTGAGGTCGGCTACAACAATTTCTCAAGAGGCTGCTGTGACGCCCCCGATTTGACCGTACACTAATCATGCACGCAAATGTGTACGATCAAGATCAGGGACTCACGGGAAGATATCACAACACAACTCTACAAATAAAATAAGTCATACAAGCATCATAATACAAGCCAGGGGCCTCGAGGGCTCGAATACAAGTGCTCGATCATAGACGAGTCAGCGGAAGCAACAATATCTGAGTACAGACATAAGTTAAACAAGTTTGCCTTAAGAAGGCTAGCACAAACTGGCATACAGATCGAAAGAGGCGCAGGCCTCCTGCCTGGGATCCTCCTAACTACTCCTGGTCGTCGTCAGCGGGCTGCACGTAGTAGGGGCACCTCCGGTGTAGTAGGGGTCGTCGTCGACGGTGGCGTCTGGCACCTGAACTCCAGCATCTGGTTGCGACAACCAGAAAGAAAGGAAAAGGGGAAAAAGGGGGGAGAAAGCAACCGTGAGTACTCATCCAAAGTACTCGCAAGCAAGGAACTACACTACATATGCATGGGTATATGTGTAAGGAGGCCATATCAGTGGACTGAACTGCAGAATGCCAGAATAAGAGGGGGATAGCTAATCCTGTCGAAGACTACGCTTCTGGCAGCCTCCGTCTTGCAGCATGTAGAAGAGAGTAGATTGAAGTCCTCCAAGTAGCATCTCCAAGTAGCATATCCAGGTAGCATCTCCAAGCGCATCTCCAGTCGCATCGCATAGCATAATCCTACCCGGCGATCCTCTCCTCGTCGCCCTGTAGAAAAGCGATCACCGGGTTGTCTGTGGAACTTGGAAGGGTGTGTTTTATTAAGTATCCTGTTCTAGTTGTCATAAGGTCAAGGTACAACTCCAAGTCGTCCTGTTACCGAAGATCACGGCTATTCGAATAGATTAACTTCCCTGCAGGGGTGCACCACATAGCCCAACACGCTCGATCCCATTTGGCCGGACACACTTTGCTGGGTCATGCCCGGCCTCGGAAGATCAACACGTCGCAGCCCCACCTAGGCAAAACAGAGAGGCCAGCACGCCGGTCTAAACCTAAGCGCACAGGGGTCTGGGCCCATCGCCCATAGCACACCTGCACGTTGCGAGGGCGGCCGGAAGCAGAACTAGCCCCCTTAATACAAGAGCAGGCTTACGTTCCAATCCGGCGCGCGCCGCTCCGTCGCTGACGTCTGAAGTGCTTCGGCTGATACCACGATGCCGGGATACCCATAACTACTCCCGCGTAGATGGTTAGTGCGTATAGGCCAGTAGCCAGAGTCAGATCAAATACCAAGATCTCGTTAAGCGTGTTAAGTATCCGCGAATGCCGAACAAGGCCAGGCCCACCTGTCTCCTAGGTGGTCTCAACCTGCCCTGTCGCTCCGCCACAAAGTAACCGTCGGGGACCGTCGGGAACCCAGGCCCACCTCTACCGGGATGGAGCCACCTGTCCTTTCAGCCCCCAACTCCGAACAGTATCACAGGTAATGTAACAGTGTAAAGTATATAGTATATGCCCGTGATCACCTCCCGAAGTGATCACAGCCCAGTAGTATAGCATGGCAGACGGACAAGAGTGTAGGGCCACTGATGGAACACTAGCATCCTATACTAAGCATTTAGGATTGCGGGTAAGGTATCAATGACTGTAGCAGCAATGACAGGCTATGCATCAGAATAGGATTAACGGAAAGCAGTAACATGCTACACTACTCTAATGCAAGCAGTATAGAGAAGAGTAGGCGATATCTGGTGATCAAAGGGGGGGCTTGCCTGGTTGCTCTGGCAAGAGAGAGGGGTCGTCAACTCCGTAGTCGAACTGGTCAGCAGCAGCGTCGGTCTCGTAGTCTACCGGAGAGAAGAGGGGGAAGAAATAATGAATACGGAGCAAACAAAGCACCACAAAATATATCAAGGCAATACGCGGTGTTCGGTGTGCCCTAACGCGGTAGTAGGTGATACCGGTGAAGGGGGGAAAACCCCCGGGAAAGTATTCCCGGTGTTTCGTGTTTTCGGGCAGAGGAGCGGGAGGGGGAAAGTTGCGGGTTCGATAGGTTAGGGGTGTGTGGCGGACGAACGGACCGCGTATCCGGATTCGTCTCGTCGTTCTGAGCAACTTTCATGTACAAAGTTTTTCCATCGGAGTTACGGTTTAATTTATATTAATTTTCAAAGTTTTAAATCATTTTTGAAATTAACAGAATAAAATTAATTTGGAAATGCCACTATGATGTCAACATGACATCAGGGTGATGTCAGCAGTCAACAGTCAATTGACTTGGTCAAACTGACGCGTGGGTCCCGGTTGTCATTGACTTAGGTTAACTAAACAGGATTAGTTAGTTTAATAAGTGATTAGGTTAATTAACAGATCTAATTAAGTTAACTAATTAATTAATTATTTATTTATTTTTATTATGTTTTTTTTGTTCTTTTTTTTAACAGGGGCGTGGGTGGGGGGCCCCACTGGGCAGTGGCCCATAGGGCCAAACGGGCGCGGGCGGTGGATCAGGTGCGGGGCGCCAGGACGCCCGCCCGCAGAGACGGGGGCTGTCCGCCTCCGGTGGAAGTGGCGAGGCCACGGCGAGTGGCCGGAGCGGCGGGAGCGAGAGGCGGAGACGAGCAACGCGCGGTGGTGCCGGAGCACAACCAGGGCGTGAGCGGGGCACGCGGCCCAGGCGCGGTGCGGGGACAAGGCCGCGGCATAGCGCGCGCGCGAGGGATGGCAAGAGGTGGTTGCGGCAGAGCCGCGTGACTACGGGTGCGCGGCGTCAGGGGGACAACGGGCGCGGAAGCCGAACGACGCCGGTGGGCGCGGGCAGCGCGGTGGCCAGGAGCGCGCGGGGCGATGGCCGGTGCTAGGGCCGCGGCGACGAGCGCGAGCACGCGCAGCGCGGGCAGGAGGGGTCGCGCGAGGGAGAGGGGAGGGGAAGAGGCTCACATCGAGCCTGTAGTTGTGTAAGCGCGTGCTCGGGGAGGGCCTGAGGTAGACGGACGGCGGCGACGAGGTCGGGGTCGTCCAGTAAGGCGGCACCGACGATGTCGGGGCGGTCCGGGGCGACGTCGAGGTGCAGGCGATGGAGACGGCGTGGCGGCACCGACGACGGCGAGGTGGCGGGGCGGCTCCGGCGTGGTGATCTCCGGCGACGGCGTCGAGCGGCGGTGCGGGTGCGCGCTGAGGGAGACGAGGGTAGAGAGGGGATCGATCCCGATCCAGGGGGATCGGGGGAGGGAGTGGGGCGAGTGGGGGGGTTAAGGTTACGGGGTGGGGATAAGGAGAGAGAGGAGGGGCCGGCTGGGCCGGCCTGATTGGCCCCGAGGCCATCTGGGCCGAGGCCCAGCGAGGGGGGGGGGCTATAATTTCTAGTCTTTCTTTTTTTTGTTCCTTTTCTTTTACGGTTTTATTTTATTCTACTTTTATAAAACATAAAAGTTGTATCTTAAATAGTAACACTAATTATACCTCTGCCACAAAAAGGTTTAACCCCCAAATAATATAGTTTAGTATTTTATAAAATACCAACACATATATTTATTTGTTTTACCTACAGTTTTAATTATTTGAATGCATTTAGACATTTTATAAAAATGTGGTTCCTCCACCAACATTACTTATGAATTATTTGTTACATTTAGAACATTTTAGTTTTGACTTTTGAAAACTTTAACTGTTTGACTTTATTTGAATTTGAATTTGAATCGGTTTCGAACCAATGTGAGTTTAGCAACAGTAATCGTGGTGACGTGGCATCATTAGCAAAGGTTTACTGTAGCTTGATTATCCGGGCGTCACAGCTGCCACTTCTTCATCAGCTTTGGTGCGCCAAGAGCCCATTTGTTTAACACTGGGAAGCTCTGCAGGTGCCCAGGAAGGCTCCACGATGCTAACACGCAGCAATGATGCACCACCACCCATCACGCTACGGGCACGCAACCCTCGGAAGGAAGAACATGCGCCCATACTAATAGCTGATAGAAGAAGAATAAAAGAAGTGGAGGAAGTCGCAAGGGGAGCTCAAGGTGTACATCCCCCATCGCTCTATGTCTCAGTGACTTCCCTATTGGAGGTTTGGGCTATCCCCAATTTGTATGGATTTAGAGTCCAGACCATTTTCTACAAGGTCCCGCAGGTAAAACAATGTGATTTTGTATTTGAATTTCCCCAAACTTGCAGTGATCCAGAGGAGGTACTATCGATGATGAAGGCGGAGCCCAAGATGGTTTGCTTGTTGGAGAAGGTCGGGATCACTCTTGGGCGGAACAACAGGATGCCTCCACCACCCTCCATATGCGAGGAATGGTGGAGACAAGCGGAAGACCTCATCAAGCAGAAAGGCAAAGCTCAACCAAAGTTTGGGCTTGGCTACATCAACCTCGACGGCCCTAGCAATGAGGGGAAGCTCAGCTCCGCGCCAGCACCACAAGAACCAGAAGACAAAGGGCGACCGATGCCAGAAGGAGACTCCTACAACACCGTCATGCCTTTTGGGCTGAAGAATGCGGGTGCAACATACCAGCATGCCATGATATCCGCCCTTGGCAATCCGATGCACCATACGATGGGATGCTGCACCTACGACGTCCCCGACGAAGAGGAGGAGCACGGTGGTGGAACACGAGTTGACTGCCACACCACTTCCATCTCATTGAGCATTGACTCTGACACTTTGTCCACCGTTCCTCATCAACAACACTCTGCCAACGATGAGCCAAGTAACTCCAAGGAACTTAGCTCCATATCAGCACCACAGGAGTTAGAAGACGGAGGGCAGCCCACCATCGATGACCTCGTCCAAGTCAACCTTGGAACAGAGGACGACCCACGCCCCACTTTTGTTAGCGCCACGCTGACAGAAGAGGAGCGAGAGGACTATCGAAGCTTTTTGATGGAGTGTCGAGATTGCTTCGCCTGGAGTTATAAGGAGATGCCAGGTCTGGACCCTCGTGTCCCCACGCACAAGTTGGCGATTGACCCACGATTCCGTCCCATCAAGCAACAATCACGACGGTTACGTCCAGAACTTGAAGATGATGTCATCGTGGAGGTCGACAAGTTAATCGCTGCAGGTTTCATCAAGGAGACGAAGTATCCATGGTGGCTCGCCAATATTGTCCCGGTGGAGAAGACGAATGGGCAGATACGAATCTGCCAGGACTTCGGCGACCTGAATCGAGCTTGCCCGAAGGATGACTTTCCTCTCCCAATCCCAGAAATCGTCATCGACTCCACCATAGGCCATGGAGCACTTTCATTCATGGACGGTTCGTCAGGCTACAACCAGATCAAGATGGATCCCGATAACGCCATCGACACCACTTTCAGGACCCCGAAGGGCAACTTCTACTACACCGTCATGCCATTCGGACTGAAGAATGCCGGTGCAACGTACCAACGTGCTCTGACATGCGTTCTTGGTGATTTGATACATCATTCGGTGGAATGCTATGTTGATGACATGGTAGTCAAAACCAAGGATCACAAGCACCACCAGGAGGATCTTCGGGTCGTCTTTGAACGGCTGCATCAACATCAACTCAAGATGAACCCGATGAAGTGTGCCTTTGTTGTTCAGTCAGGCCTCTTCCTCGGTTTTTTCGTTCGTCATCGAGGCATAGAGATCGAGCCTAAGAAGATCAAGGCCATCCTCGACATGCTGCCACCTCAAGATCTCAATGAGAGTTGAGGTCATTGCAGGGGAAGCTAGCGTACATCCGACGCTTCATCTCCAACCTCTCCAGACGCATCCATCCCTTCTCAAGCCTCATGAAGAAAGGAGCTCCGTTCATGTGGGATAAAGGATGCCAACGCGGATTCGATGAAATCAAAAGGTACCTCTTTAATCCGCCTGTCTTGGCAGCTCCCGTAAAGGGGTGCCCACTCATCCTATACATTGCAGCGCAACCTACTTCGATAGGTGCTTTGTTTGCCCAAAACAATGACGAAGGGAAGGAGGTAGCCTATTACTACTTGAGCCGCACTATGGTGGGGGCTGAGCGAAACTACTCTTCTATAGAGAAGTTGTGCTTGGCCCTAATTTTTGCTTTGAAGAAGCTCAGGCACTACACATTGAAGCATGAAGTCCAGCTCGTCGCAAGGGCAGACCCCGTGAGGTACGTTTTAAGTCAGCCCGTGCTCATGGGACGACTTGGAAAATGGGCGCTTATCATGATGGAGTTTGACATCACCTTTGTGCTCAAAAAGCAATCAAGGGTCAAGCCTTGGCAGAATTTCTCACGGCGCACCCAATTCCAGATGACTCACCTCTTGCCACAGACCTTCCCGATGAGGAGGTTTTCAACGTCAACCACGACGCGTCGTGGGAGCTCTACTTTGATGGTGCCTCCCGCATGGATGCCGACCCCGATGTTACCCCAAGACGAAGAGCAGGTGCAGGTTTGGTGTTCAAAACGCCACAAGGAGGGGTGATGTATCACTCATTCTCCCTCCTCAAGGAAGAATGCTCCAACAACGATGCGGAGTACGAGGCACTCATCTTCGGCCTCCTCTTGGCGCTCTCCATGGAGGTTCGTTCTTTGCGAGCTTATGGAGACTCTCAACTCATCATCCGTCAAGTCAACGACATCTATGAAGTTTGCAAGCCTGAACTGATGATGTACTATGCCGCGGCCCGGAATCTAATGGAAAAGTTTCAACATGTTGAAGTGCATCATGTCCCGTGAAGTAGGAATGCGCCTGCTGATGCCTTGGTGAAACTAGCAGCGGCATTGGTGCTTCTAGATAATAAAACAATGCAGGTGAACATGGAAGAAAGGTGGCTACTCCCGGCTGTCTTGGAGCTCATCTCAGCAGAGTACGAAGTCAATACTATCATGACGAATGCCGTGGAGGAGGGCGAGTGGCTGCAACCCTTCCTCAACTACTTCAAGCATGGGAGCCTCCCCGATGACCCCGTCTTGAGGTGCCAACTACAACGATGACTCCCTTTCTATCTTTTTCAAGCAGGTGTCCTATACAGGCGTTCACATGGATAGGCGGTCCTACTTTGATACGTAAACCGAAGTGAAGCCGACAAGATCTTGTAGGAGATGCATCATGGAGTCTGTGGTGGGCACCAAGGAGGGGCCAAGATGTATCATAGTATATGTCTATCAGGATACTACTGGCCCGACATTATGGCAGACTGCCTTCAGGTGGCTAGATCGTGCCACAATTGTCAAGTTCATGGGGGCATCACTTCATCCTCGCCGCGACGGACTACTTCTCAAAGTGGGCGGAAGCTGCTCCGCTGCGGGAGGTGAAGAGTGACAACGTCATCAACTTCCTAGAGCGAAACATCATGTATCGCTTTGGGATACCTCATCGGATCACCTTCGACAATGGCAAGACCTTCAAGTCTAACAAGATGTGTAGGTTCACGGAGAAGTACAAGGTCAAGTGGAACTACTCCACCGGCTACTACCCTCAAGCTAACGGTGCGATCGAGGCTTTCAACAAGACGCTCGGCAAGATACTCAAGAAGACGGTGACAAGGAATAGGAGAGACTGGCATGACCGTCTCTTTGAATCCTTATGGGCATACCGCGTCACAGTACCTACCCCAACACAGGCGACTCCGTTTTCTCTCGTGTATGGGAGTGAGGCAGTCCTAACACTGGAGGTCCAGCTACCCTCTTTGAGGGTGGCTATCCAAGATGAAATCACCCACGATGAATAGGTACAACTGTGGTTTCAGGAGCTCGACGCCCTTGAAGAGGGGCGACTTCATGCCCTACAGAACCTGGAGCTTTACCGCCAGAATATGGTGAGAGCTTACGACAAGATCATCAAGCAACGCGTCTTCCGAAAAGGCGAGTTGGTTCTCATACTCAGGCGACCCATCGTCGTGACGCACAAGACGAAGGGAAAGTTCGAGCCAAAGTGGGAAGGGCCATACGTCATCGTGCAAGTCTACGACGGGGAGCATACCAGCTCATCGATTCTCAGGGAGTCCGACCTATGCCTCCAATCAATAGAAGGTTCCTCAAAAAATATTTTTCTTAAAATTTTGCCTTTTTTGTTGCCTTTCGGATTTTCATTGGGGAAACTTTTTCTGTGGGCTTTCGGATCCATGATGCATTCTCCTTAGCATTTCATGGATATACCTAGTTTTCCCCAATTTTTACGGACTAAGTCCAACAAAAAATGGCTTTCCCCTATCGCACTACGCTGTTGATTGAAGTTTCGGCTACCCTAGGACTTGTTGGAGGGCAACACATTGTGTCGATTTGCAGGTGGAGCGGCTCCTACACCCACAATGCATGACACATACCAGGTGTATGCTTCCGAAGGCAGCGGAGATGATTACTTGGGCACTTCTGAGTATTGAGACCCCACGCTCTTCATGTTTCCCGGCATGCCTCGTGTTCACAGAGACTCGCACTCCAGGGAAGACTATAGGAAACGATCATGGAGGGCTGCCTAACTCAACACAAGTTGGTTTGGTGCGTAGTCACATGGAAACCCTGGGGTGCGCCACCAGAAGCCCAGATAATGTGCTAGAGGGTTTTTCCTAGTCCAAAGAGGTGAACAGTTCCCTTCCAAGTTCTCAAGGTGGGTCCCGAAGAATCCTGGAAGAATAATCCCCAAGAAGTTCGAGCTAAATGTAAAAAAAAGTCCATGAAGTCTGCACCAATCAATCATCCGTGTGAGCAATCAAGATGAAATTCCGAAAGTCCAAGAAGCAAATTCAAGAAAGAAATCCCAACAATCCAAGAAGCAATCAAGTGGTCCCAAGCAGTAAGGGACCCACTGGAAGGAAGGCGGGAGGTAGCTGTTCACCACCCCTCAATATGCATGAAGAAAAATTGCCAAGCCGTTGTTCCAAAACCATTTACCCTGAACTTATCACACCCAAGTCTCTGGGTTCATGGGGCGTGTGCAGGGGGCATGTTGAGCTGTGGGAGTCCTCAGTATAATGATGGGCTAGAGTATGAATTTCCGTTGCCTCTCGGAAGCATCCCGAAACACGGCGTCTTCATACACGTACATCGAAGCTTATTTAAGTTGTTGAGTTGCAATCGTCAAAGTTTTTCGACGGTTCCCAATGACAAGTCCTTCGGTACCCTTCTCGAATATCACACCTATAGCTGGTGTATAACGGGAAAGCCAACATTTTAAAACCCATAAACTTTTTTCCCCTCTCCTTGTCGCTTGTTTTCGTTTGGTGTTCCTAGTTGTGCTCCTCCAACATCTTTTGCAGCCATGGAGAGGCACTCCCTGTCGTCGTCGACGGCTTTCCGACAACAACCACTACATAAAACTACGTCCTGGGTGTTTGGGTGCAGCAATTCCCATGCGTCCCTGACAACACCGATGACAGCCCAACAACCAATGGTCTACACCGACACACACGATGGGCGCCAGAAGGCAACGCCTGCGCTCACGAAGGTGGAGCGGATTCGTCTCCACAACCCCGTCTCCAGCAACAATGAAGCATGAGGGCAACATCAACCCCTCCATTATCCGTAAGGCCGATGGCGTCCCGGCACACCACCAGAATTGTCACACCATGGATGGTATGACGGTTTGCTCAATGAAGGGGAGCTATCGATGGTATACCGATGCCTCACCTACATCTACCCAAGGAGATCATGGGAGCAGTGCAACGCGCCAGTGCGTCCATCGTGAATCTGTGAAACCCTCCAATCAAGTCGGATGGCACCGTAGCAGCTAGACGGTCGTGACGAAATTGGTAATTTTTTTTTTCGTTTTCAGGACAAGGCATGATGTTTCGCCATTGAATGAAGACAGGATAGGGTTCCTTCGTTGGCTGGCATTGTGCGTGTTATACGATCCAAGGAGCACCCTAGAGAACAGAAGTGTGGATGGACATGCCTACACTAATTTACCTTACTATCAGTCAATCATCTTCAGGACGACCCTCGATGTCACAGACCTCGGATCAATACCTCTCTAGACTGCACACATGTCGATGCGCCAATTCATTTCAGAAAAAAAAGAAATGTTTTCACCAAACTAAGTTCGATCACTTCACGCTCGAACTTTATTTGGTGAGGGGACATTTGTTCGACGAGTAATTATACATTTCTAATAATGAAATAATTTTTTTTTGAAGATTTTCCATGCAGGTATTACATTTGCAAGACATGGCTGGATTGTTCATTTTGGATCACATCATTTAAGATCATGAACGTAAACAAGGCTAGTTCATATTGCATGTACTATACATATACGTATTCGGGTATTGGCGGCCGGCCGGCAAGCTCGCACATGCGTACCTAAATACACACAAAAAAAAGGAGTTATACATGTACGTGGATCTCTATTACTGCTAGTCATGCATGGTGGGTCAAGAGTACGCGTGCACGTATTTGTACCCGTATATCGGCCGGCGAGCTCGCGTGTACATGTTCAAATACCTGAAGCCAGCTATACTTAGAAGAAGAAGAAAAAAAAAGCAAGGGAGCCGCCGGAGGTGTGTGTATAATCGGGAAGTCACCAAGTTTAGGAAGCAAAACAACCGACCTGGATGTTTATCATTGAAAGGCATACGTGAAACAACTAAGGTATGTATTGATTTATTTCCTTTTCTTGGTGCAGACTTGGACATCAAGGAAAATAATAGAAGAAAGAAATCAGTCAGCGGCTGCGTCCAGCCCCGGCTCTCCCATCCTATAAATATGAGACACCCAGCCACCACGTCCCAAGAACTCACGCACGGACAACAACACATCCACAAATCCATTAACCACATCCACGGCAACCAGAAACATCCGGCGACCAGAACTCACGCAGCAAGAAGTAGAAGGAGAGATGAGAGATCGGCCTCGACATCTCGTCATCACAACGCCGACGATCATCCGTACAAGAAGCAGGCGCCTCGACAGCAACATGAACACCAAGTCGATCTTCCCGAACAGTAAAGTTATCATCTAATCACTCCTTCATCCTTTATTATTGCATGCATGCACAGCACATGGTGGCGCGGTGGAGCTCGCAATCATGCAGCACTTCGTTGGCGTTATCATCGTCTTCCTCGAGCTAACCAACAGGACGAGGCTACTCCCGGACTTCACCAAGGCGTGGAAGATGAGGGCGTGTTGATGGGGCTGCCGGCGTGCAGCCCGTTGGCCTCCTTTGTGGTGGCTACCCTTGGTGATGAGACCGACGATGTCTACTTCGTCAAGCTAGAGTCCCGATGGCGCGCAGCTCGCGCAGATGCCTCCATCGTGCCATGGTGGATCATGTCGCGGAGTTCGCCAAGACGACGCCAGTCTCAACTTCATCAAGCCGGCGTCATGGAGGACGAAGGCATGGAGGCTCGCAAGGATGCCGGCGTTGTGTGGCGGTGGATGGCGCCACGGAGTTCACCAAGACGACGCCAATGTCAACATCATCAACCTAGTGGTGCAAGGATCATGACGGGGAGCTCGCAAGGAGGACGCCTGCCATCTACTTCGTCATGCTGGAGCTAGAGGACGGAGGCGTTGCGCCCATTGAGGATGCCGTCGACATCTACTTCGTCAAGATGGAGCCCGAAGGCGCGGAGCACGTAGGGATGGTGCCGCGTGCCGCGGAGGATGGCGAGACAGAGCTCGCTAGGACGTCGCACGTCATCTTGTTCATCAAGTCGGCGTCATTGGAGGACAAAGGTGTGGAAGCTCACAACGATGCTACCACCGTGCCGCTTTGGATGGCGGCGCGGAGCTCGCCAAGACGTCGCCCAGCGCCAACACCCGGTACCGCAGAGAATCGCGGCGCGGAGCTCGCAAGGAGGACACCATCAACGTCAACATCATCAAGTTGGACCGGAGGCATGGAGCTCGTGGGACATCACCACCAAGTCTACCTCGTCATAGATGGAGCCCGCGACACGGAGCCAAGAAGTTAACACACACCCTTGGTGTTGTCCATGACCTGGAGGAGAAGATGGTGCCACATGACGGTCTCCACGACCCGGAGCCCATGAAGACGAGGCGTGATGGCGAGGAGGCGACATGACTTCACCAACACTAACTCCCGATGGCCCCGTGAGGCGGTGCCCTTGTCTTGGAGGACCGCCGTTAAACACGGCGTCCAGCCGAGACGAGGCGCCAACCACACCGGCACCGCCGATACGAGCGAGCGTTGGTTTTACACCGACGCCGGTCTCCATAAGAATACTCCCGCGAGGCGAACCCCTTTCATACCCGATGAAGCCGTTACATCGTAAAGAAGTCCGAGCTGAGCAGGACCCATGCAACTTCAACACCGCCTACATCAACATTGTCAAGACCGATGAGGCGCGACGGCGCGGGCGAACGTGGCCAACACAAAGCCATGTTTTGAGCGGCACGTGTACTGATGAGGACACGGGCTTTGCCGCCGCCCACACCATACATACACACCATCATCATCATGCATGGAGAACACAAAGCGAAGACGATGAAGACGACCACACGGCTTAATCGGAGGTATCTCGTGGAGCAACCCGCGGGAGTAATTAACCGGGAGCTTTTCGAGGCCCCGGGAACCAGGAGACCGCACATCGCCATAGTCAGGCAGGCCGCGCTAGTAGGCCACGGAGCGCATTCCTTTTTTATGGGATCTTGTAATTTTGTTTATCCGATGAGATTAATGAAATACTTGCTTCCCATACCATTTTTTGTGTACTATGTACACTGGCACGCCCGCACACTTTTCTTTTCCCCGGCGCATGAGAGAAATCAAACTCCCCCTCTTCCCATCTTACAGAGTGCTTATTAAGATTTTTCTCGCGTCAAACAAACATCCTTGCCCCTCCGATGAGTTGTGAGTAATTTACCACAGACCTACGGGTCCATAGTTATTAGCTAGATGGCTTCTTCTCTCTTTTTAGATCTCAATACAATGTTCTCCCCCTCTCTTGTGGAGATCTATTCGATGTAAACTCTTTTTGCGGTGTGTTTGTCGAGATCTGATGAATTGTGGGTTTATGATCAAGTTTATCTATGAATAATATTTGAATCTTCTCTGAATTCTTTTATGTATGATTGAGTTATCTTTGCAAGTCTCTTCGAATTATCAGTTTGGTTTGGCCTACTAGACTGATCTTTCTTGCCATGGGAGAAGTGCTTAACTTTGGGTTCAATCTTGCGGTGTCCTTACCCAGTGACAGAAAGGGTTGCAAGGCATGTATTGTATTGTTGCCATCGAGGATAACAAGATGGGGTTTATATCATATTGCTTGAGTTTATCCCTCTATTTCATGTCATCTTGCTTAATGCGTTACTCTGTTCTTATGAACTTAATACTCTAGATGCAGGCAGGAGTCGGTCGATGTGTGGAGTAATAGTAGTAGATGCAGGCAGGAGTCGGTCTACTTGTTATGGACGTGATGCCGATATACATGATCATGCCTAGATAATCTCATAATTATTCGCTTTTCTATCAATTGCTCGACAATAATTTGTTCACCCACCGTAATACTTATGCTATCTTGGGAGAAGCCTCTAGTGAAACCTATGGCCCCCGGGTCTATCTCTTATCATATTTGCTTTCAATCTACCTTTATTTGCATCTTTACTTTTTGCATATATATTATAAAATACCAAAAATATATTTATCTTATCTTACTATCTTTATTAGATTTCACTTTCGCAAGTGGCCGTGAAGGGATTGACAACCCCTTTATCGCGTTGGTTGCGAGTTCTCAGTTTGTTTGTGTAGGTGCGTGGGACTTTTGAGGAGCCTCCTACTGATTGATACCTTGGTTCTCAAAAACTGAGGGAAATACTTATGCTACTATTGCTGCATCACCCTCTCCTCTTCGAGGAAAACCAACGCAAGCTCAAGACATAGCAAGGCCCTTTGGTCCCGGTTGGTGGCACCAACCTGGACCAATAGGCATCCACGCGTCAGCATTTCAGGTGTTGGGGTTTTTGTTTTTTTTTTGAAAGCGGGGGGGGGGGGGGTTGGGGGTTTTGGGGGGTTAATTTAGGTGTTTCATGTATTGTGTTAGCTAGCTAATTAATAGAGAGAAGTGTCCTCTCTTATCTCCGTGCTTGGTCGACGCTACGTACTATACGTATAGAGAGGACTAGACACGCTAGCTAGTAAGCAAATGAAGGAAACAAAAGATCGTCATGAACATATGCATAGAGAGAAGTGATATCGACCACCTCTCCTTCTCTGAGAGATTGGTCGAACATGAAGTTCTCGTATATCTATCTGACGCTACGTACTGCCTACATATATACAATATAATTATCTCTTACAATATAATCTCCTAATTCCAAATGAACTCAGGGTCCACATGGTATCACTACTAGGGAAAAGGATAGCAGCAGCGCGAGTTTTAGATGTATCAGTAGCGCAGGGATAGGCGTTACTAATAAGACGCTACAGCTAACAGATAGCAGTAGCGCGTGCTCATGGGCGCTACTGCTACACAAGTGTAGCAGCAGCGCTGTTAGTGGAAGCTCGCTACTGCTAGTAGCTCTAGCACGCTTTGCCTGGACGCGCTACTGCTATCGCGGCGCTGCTGCTAACTTTTATGCACTCGCTACTGCTAGTTTAAGTAGGTTTTTTGGCATATTTGTTTTGTATTTGAACAGGCTTTATAGAAGAATCTTTAGCACATAGAAATGTCATCATGATACACATACAAATGCCTACGAGACCACAAATGTAATCATAGCATGTACATACAAATAGTCTCATCATAATCATCATCCAACACAAAGTGATATCTTGTCATCATCTCGAAAATAGCGATACATGCAAGTCTCGAATACTTGCAACTACAACAACGTCATCCATCTAAACAAAGGTATACGCAAGAAGTGCTATCACTATGAGTGAGAGCAGAACTATGCAGTACATGAGGTGGCGGTTACGAGTCCTCTCTCGCGCTAGGGTGAACCTCAAGTAACTAGCTTCTCCTTCTTGTCTGCTTTTGAAGCCTTTATGGCTGGCGCCCGTGAACCCATTCACTTGCGCCTGACACTCATGCCACTCGTTGTACACCCCCGGAACCTTCCCTTTGTACACGACATAGCAATTCCATCTCGCCATCAAGAAACTAGATACCTGTTAGAGATGCATGTTCATGAAGAGGATGTACAATCATATATATGCAACAAAATATACTAGAGCAACACCGAAAAAGAAAGGGTTAGCAACTAGATGCAACATACAGTACGCAAATTAATTAACTAGAGGTACGCAGGTCATCGTATGCAAACTAACAAAGTAGCGTTACGCAAGTTCGACAGGGACCGTGGACATCACAAAGTTTCATCGCTACAAAAAGTATACAAGTTCAACCGACACATATCATCATCATTGGCATCATAAATCACTAGAAGTTCCATCCTTCCATATCATCGAGGATGAACCCTAGCTTCTTGAACGGCGTGAGGTCTATACGTTACATGCCTATGCGAGTTCGGACGTCAGCTCGCGATATAGGGCCGTGGTGGAACATCCCCTTCTCATTGATGACTTCTTTCATGATGATCGTCGCAATGTCGCTTTGGATGCGAAAGAAGTCATCTCTAAGTTTATAATCCGCTTCTCCATGAGATTCTAGCCACTTGTGGATATGACCATCAATTTTGTTGTTAATGTGAAGCTTTTGGTGATCCGTGTTGAACTGAATCATGAGATGGACGATGTAGAATCCATCCTTCTTGCTTGGTTTTGGGACATGGATGCAGGAGAAGTTAGTTTTATGCGCAAAACCCATCTTCTTGTTCCTTTGTTTCTTGATCTGCACGTGGCCACCTCTAAAGCTGAAGCCTTGGAGAGCATAGAATATTCATTATGTGGGTGTAGTCTTTTTTCTCGTAGTCTCTAGAAGGGTCAAAATACACGGCATGGGAGACTTGCGGGTAAAGAACGATAAGGACGGCGCGCCCGTTGCTGCGGGGAAAAGACACCTCAAATTATTCCCCATATGAGAGAGAAGGAATGATTGAAATGTACGAAAGGGTTGTCAGGAACAGACTTACTTTGGATGATAAGGCACGAGGACAATTTCCCGGTCCTTATTCTGTACCATGAAGTTTTGGAGGTACTCCCTAGCAGTTTCACGCTCAAAGTCGCCGAGACTCAAGAAAGACTCGTGCATGTAGTACAGATCCGCCACACAGATTTGCAAGACTTCTTCACTCTTCATGACGGAGCTCATATGTAGCGCAAAAAGGCGGACGATAGTAAAATCAAGCCGCCTTGTTAGAAACATCTCAAAGATATGGTCAAACCGCAGGAAGAACACCTCCGCGGGCCTTGTGTCGACGTAGCACTTCCCCTCAGGCACACGAGTCGCATATGTCGGATATCCTGGATCCTTTGAGGCTAGTAGGCTTTTCTCAGTCGACAGCACATGGTCGTGCAGTCTCCTGAGATCCCCTGATAGTGCCTCCAGCGGTTTCGGCGGTAGCATCGGCTCGCCCGTGAGATGGAACATGACCGCACCTTTCACGGGTACATGCTCTTGAGAATGCATCGTCTGGCTACTATGTGCTCTGGATTGTTTGGAGGCACTTACCTTCCCCGATCTCTTCCTCTCCTTTTTCTTGGGCACACCTTCCAGACCCTTCCTTAACCCCTACCCCAGTGTTCCCGGGCTAAGTACTGTATGACCCTCGCGCCCGGCTAGTTGAGCCTATGTTGAGGCGGCATCTTCAGGCGTGTCCTGTGAGGATTTCATGAAGAGAGACTTTTTGCAATCCATGGTACGACCTTGCCCGGGCATATCTCCATATCCTCGTTAGCAAGCTGATAGACCGATTTGTCATATGGTTGACTCATCATATCTATGTCACAGTCATACGCGTTTGTATTGAGGTAATCCATAGGGTCGACCTCCGTCTCATCATCCATTCTCTGTTCTACAGGAGAAATTACATCAGCCAGTACTATTGCACCCCCTTCATCATGTCGTTCGCCGCTCTCACCCGACACTACAGGAGCTAGTAATTGTGTAGGCGGGGTGGTGGTCTTCGCACATGCTTGTTGATGTGTGGTAGTTATTGGTGTGCTCTTGGCCGGCTCCAGACGAATAAGATTCTTCGGCCATAGCAGCACCTAATTCTTGCAGCTTCCAATCCGCGGTAGGGTCTCGTCGTCCGCTCCCACATGCTGTACTGGAGGAGGCAAATCCTCGTGCCCCAATTTCACACTGGTCAAGCTAACCCTGAAGTGCCCAGTGGGGATCGGCTGGTTGTGGAACATGCGTTGAGAGGGGTCCATTATCATCCCCTTTCCCACGTCCACCTTCTGGCCTTTGATCAAGTAGAGTATGGTGCACGGGGTTTCTTTCGCTTGCAAACACATATGTTTGTGGCGTAAAACAACCGAAAGGCAAAAAAATGGAATATTATATATATATATATATATATGTTGGTGCGACATGTAATTACCGTGACGGCGTCGAGCTCAGCCAAAGACGAAGGCCCACCTAGCGCGCCTGAGACTGAGGACGGGCTGCTATGAGCGGGAGCGGCTGCGGGAGGAGGCCCGGTTGCGTGAGCAAGTGATGGTGCGATGGTGTTGTTGTTCATGGAGTTGCTCCCGACGAAACTGGGCAACGGGAAATCATGTACCGTCTTGTCTGGATTTTCCTTCGCCCAGTTGATGATAACTGGAACCAAGTTAGTAGCGAAATCATTTCTGCAGGCAGTTACAGCTGCATTGACTGCCTGCTGTAGCAACTCATATTTGTCCTCGGCTGCTTTTTTCGCGTCCTCAGCTGCTTTTTTCTCGACCGCAAGCTTCACCTTCGCGTCGATGTCCGCCTGACTAAACTTCTTTTTCAGCTTCTTGGCCTCCGGGCCCTCGTTGTAAAACACCTTCCACGTGGCACCGTCTCCAGCGCTGTTGGGGATATTACTACTAGGTGTGAACTGGCCTACCTGGGCTGGGTTAGCTTCATTAGTAGTATAAAGGTGATTAAGCAGATGAAGTCCAAGGCCTGTAGTCGGTTTAGAACCTGTAGCCGTAAACCGGCTTGATATGTAAACTTGCATTGTAAGTTAGGAATAGATAGAGACCAACCGGGATACGAGTATGAACCGGTGTGGGACTCTGTGGACCGACGGGCGTCACCCGTGTATATAAGGGGACGGCCCGGCGGCGGTTCAAGGACAGACAACAACAATTCGAGCCTAGGTGAAGCTTGTTTGCTCCCTAGCCATCGAAACCACATCAATTCCATCACAACTAGACGTAGGCTTTTACCTTCATCGAAGGGGCTGAACTAGTATAAACCCTTGTGTCTTTGTGTCCGCTTTAACCCCTTCAAGTTAACCTGTAGCGATGGCCCCACGACTAAGTCCTTTCATGAGGACACCTGCCGTGACAAATCCACGACAAGCGTCATGCACACGACCATATTGCGGACGCTGATCCAAAGGGAGTCCCTTAAGTTCGTTCAAGGCCCGGTTGAGAGGGGTGTCCCACTTGGGCCTCATCGGAGAAGTAGGGCTTTCGGCTGCAAGCTGGTGTTGCTTCTCCAGTAGTCCAATCAATTTCCTCATGATCTTGTCCATGTAAAAAACCTTTTTCTCCTTGTCCCACTTATAGCGGGCCCTGATGAAGTCATGCTCCAAGGGGTTGGTGAACTTCGCGAAGGGGTCTGGGAGACCCGCGGCTTCATGTTCCGCGTCCTCCTTATCCCATATGGGCCTTTTACCGAGGTAGCCACGGCTTCCAAGGCGATGCTTCCCCGTGTTCCTTTGCTGAAGGCTCTTGAATTTCGCAGCCTTAGCCTTGGCTGCCTCGGTAGCGCAAGTGTCCTTGAACTTTTCGAACTCCTCTTCAGTAAGTGTCGGATTTTCCTCCAGAATTTTGGACAGGGGTTCATCAGCCTCAATAGCTCGTTTCACCCTCCCTTTCCAGGAGACCAAATCATTGCTGAACATGCCCATGGCGTGATTGTTAATCTTTTTCATCTTCAGATCATCCCATGGTTGTTCTATGTTATCATCCCGGTCGGGGAACTTGAATCTCTTGTGCAACTTCGTTAGGAGCAACTGCGTCAAATGTTCTTTACTCCTTAAGTCATCGTCGTTGATGCTCGCGCATTCCCGTAGGATGCATCCTACTTGGTTCCCATAGCACTTGCGAGGTTCTTCCGGCTCTAACGACTCAAACTTGCCAGGTTCCATCTTTGTGATCACAAGTCGTCCAATCCCTAGTTTGTTAGGTTTTTGTATCCTCTGCTTCTTATGCTTCCTCTTTTCAGTAGCGGCATCGGGGCCGGTACCTTCCCTGCCGGTACCTTCCCCGCCGGTACCTTCCCCACCGGTCTCGGTGCCGCCATCGGTGCCGGTGCCGTCGTTGTCGATGTCGGCATCAGTACCATCATCGAGGCCGACCTGCAAACCTTGCTTAGCAGTCAAATAGTCGAGGTACTCTTGTTCACCCTCATAATCCATCTCGTCTGCATCTTGGTCAGAAGGCCCAGTTTCTTCGTTGTTCGACATGTTTCCTATGATTAAGTGTCCTCATTTATTTCTAAAAGTATGAATAAATGAGAAATGACATAAAAAGAAATCTATGTGCCAGCACTCGATATGCCAACTATGTAGCACAAAATCATGCCTTTATTCACGGGAAATTTCGGCATGACCTTTGCTAAAAAATGGACATATCGAGCGCCTGAAATTCACCGGAACGGAAATGAATCAACATTCCGGCGTAACATAGGCCACTCGGATCATTTTCCAAACATGACATGTCCAAAACATGACATATGCGCATATCACATGTCTAGTTCAAATTTGCATATAAATTCAGCTAATTTTGAAACCTAGCTAAATTCATAACTAAATAGATAACCTAATTAACATACTGCCCTAACTAAAACCTAAGTAAATTAACCGAAGAACCCTAGCAGAGAGATGGGGGGGTTTACAGAGGGTGCAGGGCGAGGAGGCAGGCCCGACGGCGGCCGGGAGGGGAGATGAGGGAGGCGAGGGCCGACGGGTCGAGGGTGAGCGCGCCGGGCTCGGGGGCGAGCGCCGGTGCCGGGGTCGGGGGCGAGCGCCGGGGTCGGGGTCAGGGGCGAGGGCCGGGTCGGGGGCGAGCGCCGGGGTCGGGGGCTAGCGTCGGCGCCGGAGTCGGGGGCGAGCACCGGGGCCGGGTTGGGCGCGGCGGTGCGACGGGGGAAGAGAGAGTGGGGATTTGGGGGGAAAAGGCGGGATGGAGCAGGGCGGGTGAGAATTTTGGGTTAAGTGGATGTAGCAGTAGCGCATTTGGACAAAACGCGCTGCTACTACCTTCAGTAGCTGTAGCGCTTTATACGAAATTCGCTACTACTAACTTCAGTAGCTGTAGCGGTTTAGGCAAAACGCGCTGCTACTACCTTCGCTACTGCCAGTTTTCCTTTTTCTTTTCCTTTATTTTATCCCACTTTTATTTCCCGAGGGCAGTGAACGAAGGTAGGGCGATATATATTGCATCATTTGACTGGTTAAATATGTATGCAAAATAGGAACATATATATTACACATCATTGGACCCATGCATAATAATGGCTAAGTGTGTATACAAAATAGGAACATATATATATATATATATATATATATATATATATATATATATTACATCATTTGACCGATAACATAAGTTTCCTCAGTGCTGACGTTTTCGTTTTTGAGTCAGCTTCTTTCCCTTCTTGTTCGTCGAAGAATAATTGAGCCCCTCATTGTGACTTTGCCTTTTCCATGGAGTACGATTTTTCTTAGGTAATGTAGTATTGATTCTTCTTTTGACGTATACTTCATCATCATCGTCATCTTCCCTCATTGGGTTGCCGTACTGATCATAGTCTTCCTCGTTGGCGACTCCATCCATTCCAATGATGTTCCTTTTGCCTCTCCTCACGACAACACGGCTGGGATTGCGCGGGTCAGTTATGAAGAAGCATTGTGTCACGTGCTTAGCGTGTACCCATGGCTCGTTTTTTGCGATAGCGTTCACGGTAGCGCTCTTGGCGTCGGGTATAGTCATGGTAGTGAAAATCCGGCTTTCTCTTTCGACATTCTTAGCCCATCTGACACGGAACATCGTCGTGTTGTGCAGTCCAGAGTAGTCAAGCTCCCAGATCTCCTCGACCCTTCCATAAAATCGTTCAGTTGCGCCGTTGTCGCTGCCGGTCATGCATTCCATCGTCACCCCTGAGTTCTGATCATCACTGTCCATATCTTTGGCCTCCGTGTAGAACGTGTATCCGTTGATATCATATGCCTGATAGGTTACGAGGTTGGGCGAGGGGCCATGTGCTAAGGCGTATATGAGCAATCCGTCCTTAGAGCCCTCCTCCGGAGGATTAGCAATAATATGCTCTTTGAACCAATGCAGGAAAGTGGAGTTGTGCTCTCTAGTAACTTCGGCGTCCGTCCTGCATACCCCCCGGTCACGATACTTCTTTGCGATAATTTCTTTGTGCAGTGCCACGAAAGGATCTACCTCGTCTAGGTGTTGTAGCACTACCAAGTTTGCTCTGTCAAAGTCGCTGCGTCGAGCTGAGTATGCCACGTGCAGTTCCCTGCGACCGTTGCAGTGACCATCTCCTTCGAGCCTCCCATCGTGCTTGTTAACGGGCAAACCAACACTAACACCAGGCGGCTGGTCTGCGCCATATAGAAAATTCTCACAGAAAGAGATGCACTCTTGTGCCAAATAGCCCTGGACGATGCTTCCATCCGGACGGGACATGTTACGAACGAATCCTTTGATGATCCCATTCATCCTCTCAAACGGCATCATGTTGTGCAGGAATGACGGCCCCAGGTCTATTATGTCATCCACAATATGGACACACAGATGCACCATCACGTCAAAGAACGCGGGCGGGAAGTACATCTCAAGCTCATTCAGTATCACAATGATCTCTTCCTGTAGCCTTTGGAGCTGCTTCACACTGATCGACTTTCGAGAGATGACGTCGAAAAAGTTGCAGAGACCAATAAGCGTGTCACGGACGTGCTTGTCCATTATCCCTCTAAGGGCAACAGGTAGTATCTGCGTCATCATCACATGACAGTCATGAGACTTCATCCCGCTGAACCTTTTCTTGTCCGTGTCTAGATATCTGCTTATCTTGCCACAGTAACCGGAACTAACTTTGACTCCGGTAAGGCACTTAAAGAATTGATTGATCTCAGCCTGACTTAAGGTGAAGCAAGAAGGGGGGCAATAATCCTCTTTCTTTATTTTCTTGCCCTTCTTCTCCCGTGCCTCTATCTCCGTCTCTGTCTCGTCTGACATTTTACGGGGCGGCATGTGCAGATCTTCCCTGATTTTCAAATCTTGCAAGTCTTTTCTTGCCTTCGGCCCATCCTTGGTCTTATCCGGCATGTTCATCAGTGTTGCGAGCAAGCTCTCAAGGACATTCTTACAGATATGCATTTGATCAAGGCAATGAGGTGTATCGAGTTTGTGCCAGTACTCCAAGTCCCAGAACACAGACCTCGTCTTCCATACCTTCAGCAGCGGCTCCGGCGCCTTTCTCATCGTCTTTCCCGGCGCGGGGCACTCCTTCCAGTTTTTCAACAGCTCATCGATTTCGGCACCGCTCCGCTTACGTGGAGGTCCTCGATGCTCAGCGTGACCATTGAATAGATCTCCACGGTTTCTCCACGGGTCGTCCTGTTCAAGCCATCTTCGATGCCCCATGTACACGATTTTCCCAGACCCGCCATCTTTCCTTGACGTTAGCTGCTGAGACGTCGTATCATCCATGCACCGCGTGCATCCGCAATATCCATGGCACACCTGGCCTGCCACATATCCGTAACCGAGATAGTCCTGCACTGTCGTGATCAGCGCGGCTCTCATGTTGAAATACTCACCTTTGCTGGCGTCCCATGTCTTGGCCGGTGTTTTCCATAACGTGTCTAACTCCTCTTGAAGTAGCCCCAGATACAAATTAATATTATTTCCTGGTTGTTTCGGCCCTTGAATAAGCATGCTCATGTGAATGTACTTCGATTTCATGCACAACCAGGGGGGAGGTTGTACATCCATACAAACACGGGCCATGTGCTATGGTTGGTGTTCTGGTTGCCAAACGGATTCATGCCATCGGTACACGCGCCGAGCACGATGTTCCTTGCATCACATTCAAAATACCGATAGAAGTTGTTCAATGCTCTCCACTGGCTTCCATCCTTCACGTGTCTCAGCTTCGGATCATCTCCATCGTCGGGCTTCTTCCTCTCCGCGTGCCAGCGCATTAGCTTTGCTTCCTTGGGATCTACAAAATACCTCTGGAGACGGGGAGTGATCGGTAAGTACCATACAACTTTCTGGGGACATTTCTTCCCGGCCTTCTTGTATCGAGAAGCATTGCACACCGGACAGCTTGTTTTTTCCGCGTGCTCCTTCTGATAAATTATGCAATCGTTGATGCATGCATGGTATCTAACGTGTGGCAGATCAAGAGGGCACACGATCTTCTTGGCCTCATCAACACTAGTAGGACATAGATTACCCGCGGGAAGAACATCCTTTAGGTACTTGAGATGCTCATCGAGGCTAGTGTCGGTCCATTTGTTTTTAGCCTTCGTCTTCAGGAGTTGGAGCGTGAAACTCAAGCGGGTCACCTCAGGATTGCAACCATCATACAATGGAGTGTTCGAGTCTACCACCAGTTGCTCCAGCTTAGCCTCCTCTCTAGAAGCAGCTCTCTCAGTACTCGTCTCCTTGCGAAGCAATGCTTGAACATGAGGGTCCCGCACGATTGAACTTAGTACCGACGAACTCTGCTGCGTGGAGTCCATGTCGTTCTCTCCGCCGCCATGTCCGGCCCCTTCTCCTCCGCCATGTCCGGCCCCTTCTCCGCCGCCATGTCCGGCCTCTTCCCCGCCGCCATTATCGATCATCTCTTCGTCTTGCCCCGTGTCATCATTGCCTGCCCCGTCGGCATCCTCAACATCGTCATCCTCATCTTCAATTATCCACCGAGTATAGCCATCCATGAAACCAGTCATGAGCAGGTGCGCTTCGACACGACCATCGTCATGGGGGTCGAGCCAAACTATTCCTTTGCATTTTCGACACGGACATAAAACCTCTGTCCGGTTATTTTCTTTCATGTCCTGCACCGCCGACCGCAACCACCTGTCCACCATCGTTCCACTGACCATCGTCAACTCTGCACGGTAATAATAAACAAATTGATTATAAAAATGCATGCATGCATCAAAGTCATACAAAAATTTGGCATGACCTTCCCTAAAAATAGGACATATATGGATCTAGAGTTTGCCCGGAATTCGCCGAAACGGAAATAAATCGACATTTCGGCAAAACATAGGCAACTCAAAAGCACAATTTGGCGTCAACTCATGCCACACACACAATTTCCACAAACATATCACACACACATAAACATATTTCCATTTGCAAAAGCATGAAATTTTCATCACCTCTATCTCGATCGAGATCGAGCACACGGTGGAGATGATGTTGTAGGGAGATCAAAAGTGCACAAAGCTCTTCTTGACAAAGATAGATCTAGTTAGGGGGCAAATAGGTCACTTAACTAAATCCTACATCTACCTAGCTACCTAATTTGGGAGGAGACAACTTCAACTAGTGGAGGGGAAAGGAAAAAGAGAAAGGAGATGCATTAATGGAGGTGGTGTAGTTAGGTAGTAGTAATGAAGAGAGAGAAAGGTGGATAGAAGAGAAAGAGTAATGGGGGAGAAGTATTGAGGAAGAAGAAGAGTGAGAGTGGGAGCATGTGGGGGAGGTAGGGGGAAGGGAAGAGAGGAGGGGGAGGGGAGGGACGGGTGGGGAAAATGTTGTGGGTTGATGCGGGTTAGCAGTAGCGCGGGAGCAAAAACGCGCTACTGATAAGGAATTAGCAGCAGCATGCTTTGGGCGACGGTGCTACTGCTAACAGGGACAAAAAAGTGTGCCAATTTGAAATTTAGCAGCAGCAATCTCAGTAAAAGCGCGCTACTACTACATTCGTAGTAGTAGCGCGGTTCGGGCCACCGCGCTACTGCTAAATGGAGTTAGGTGAACACCGTCGGTCGATATTTGTAGCAGCACGGTTTACACAGAGCGCGCTACTGCTAAAAACTTATCAGCAACGAGTTTCCCGCACACGCCCTACTACTAATTAGCAGCAGCGCTCCTTTTTGAGCCGCGTTGCTGCTAAGATTCTGTGTATAGGCTTTTCCCTAGTAGTGTATTCTCCGTCTTTAGCGATCACGTGGTCAAGAAAGAATGCCGCCAATTCCTCTTGAATTCCTCGCATATGATCTGGTGGTAGGAGTTCATCCCGCATCCGAAATATCTAATTTGAAGAAGGGGGTCAATACATATATATGAATAAATGAAACTGAACACAAATGATGGTAATAAAATAAAATTGTGAATATTATTATTTACGCACTTCATATTGTTTGTCAGAGTAGCCCCGCTCACAGGTCGTGTGGCGGATGGACTCGCAAATGTAGTATCCACAGTAATTATTCCCTTGTTCCTGCCACAACCACTTTACAAGAAATAGAGGTCAATCAAACTGATAATTAATTAGCAAGCATGCTAAATGGTATTGATGAAACTAGCGCTTGAATCACTAGGAGTTGCGTGGAACATGCTACTATAGTACTTACTTTCGGGTGTCTAAATTGCAGCTTCTTCGGCAGTCCCGGAGTTTTTGAGGTGAATTTTTTCCAAACCCTGCCAGACAAAGAAAACAATTACTTGATATCAAGAAATGAACAAAAAGTTGCCAATATGGTGCGATAATGATCGATTTAACTTACTTCTCTAGAATTTCAGTCATGTCCGCATACTCCTTGAATTACAGGGTCCAAGGTTCCGCCAACCCCGAAGAACCAAGTCCGGCAACGTTCTGGCTAGTTCAATGTCTCTGGTTCGACCCCTTTAGCAATCAGGTCATTCTCAGCATTGTCCCACAAAGGTCGCGCTTTGAGGTAGCCACCTGACCCCGTGCGATGGTGATGCTTCTTCTTTGCAGCATTTTTCTTGTTTATCGCTGACATCTTCTTACTCTTTTTCGATGTCTTGTGGGCCACAAATGCGGGCCAGTGATCTTTGATCTTCTCATACTTTCCGGTGAATTCTGGTGTCAAATCTTCGTCAACAAACCCTGTTTTCAGCTCATTCTTCCACCTCCTGAATAGTTCTGCCATCTTCTTAAGAGCATGAGACTTGATCAATTGCTCTTTAACTGGCTTCTCTGGATCCTCCTCTGGTGGTAGGGTGAAATTTGCCTTAAGCAATGTCCAAAGATCTTCTTTCTGCATATCAAAGACATAAGACACCTCAGGGTCTTCCTTCTTAGGCTTTAACCATTGCTGGATACTGATCGGGATCTTGTCCCAAACAAGAACCCCGCACTGAGCACGAAATGCATCCCTTGTCCGGATGGGTTCAATCGGCTTGCCATCGCGCGCGATTGCTGTGATCTCAAACCTTTCATCCGAGCGCAACTTTTTCTTCGGGCCTCTTTTCTTTACCGAAGTTGTGCTCGATCCGGAGGGCTAGAGAAAAGAAGAAAGACGAGAGTTAATTAATATGTGTACATATGAAAACAATGAATGCATCAATTAGCTAGTCAGCACAGGCTTAACTAATATATATATACCTGGCCGGACTCGGTTCGGTCAACAGAGCCTTCATGACGGTCTACTTCTTGTACCGGCATTGGGTCACCGGAGCCATCATAATCATAACCTTCTTCTTCACTACTCTGTCCTTCCAGACCATTGGTGTCGTTAAGAAACGACGCAACGACATCACTTCCTTTTGCGATTATGTCCCCCAACATCTCTTCTATTTCTTCATCTCAGGGGTGCTCCATAGTTTCTGCAAATATTTACAACATGGCAATTATTATTCAAACATGACAGCTGGATATATTAGTAGCAAACGTAGAACTAGCTAGCTAATATAATCACAATAAGGAATCATATTAGTGGCCTCGACGCTGCTTCTCTAGGGTTTGAGGTGGCCTCGGCAATGCTTCAAGGGTTTGGGGTGGCCTCGACAACGCTTCAAGGGTTTGGGGTGGCCTCGATGACAACACTCTTTTAACTTGGTAAATTTGGGTGGCCTCGAGAGAGTTTGTCAGGTAGGGGCGCGGCGGGAGGGGGTAGTAAACCAACATCATTTTTTTCTAGGGTTTGGGTATCCTCGAGAGTTTTGTCGAGCGAGAGGGCCGAGGGGGGGTGCTCCCGTGGTATAAGTTATCACGGTCAAGAGGGGGTATATATATCGACCACCCCTCATGTCGAAGTTATCCGGGAGGGGGTTATATCAACAACTACGCGACATACATACATGGGAAAATAATGTTATCGGGGAGGGGGTATATCGACCCCCCCTCGTGTTGAAGTTATCGGGAGGGGGTATATCGACAATGACATACCCGATAAAAATAAGAAGACAAAAGAAGAAACAAAAAGAGGAGAAGAAGAAAGGAATAGAAGAGAAGCAATCGAAGAAAAAAAAGAAGAAAAAAAAGGAGAAGAAGAAAGGAATAGAGGAGAAGAAGAAAAAAATAGAAAAATTTCTATTTTTTTCTTCTTCTCCTCTATTCCTTTCTTCTTCTCCTCTTCCTTTTCTTCTTTTTTCCTCTTCTTATTTATTTCTCCTCTTCTTCCTCTCCTCTTCTTCTTTCTTCCTCTTCTTATTTTCTTTTTTCCTATCCTTCCTTTTCTTCTTCTTCCTTCTTAATATCATTTAGCAACTTTTGCAACGATAGGGGGGGTGCTCCCGTGGTCTAAAATCGGTCTATGCATGATAGAAAATTCTGAAAAAAAATTACATCTATGATCCCTCGACGTCCCCGCCTCTCTCATGAACAAAAAAAACTATGAATAAAAAAACATCATGTTCTATGAACAAAAAAATATCATATTTCATCCACATCCATGCATACATCATATATATATGTGATCATCTATGAAAAAACATCATATTCTACTAAAAAATCATCATATATATATGAACAAAAACAATTATGATAACAAGCATATATATATATATATAGGTGGGTCTGTTATGATAACATCCCTTAAGACCTTATTCTGCTAACAAAAAAGCTTATTCTGCACATCCCCACCAGATCGCCCGCTCCCTCTTATCTCTTGCCGGGATGCATCCCCCTCTCCCTTAGTTCCTTCCTCGCCGGCCAGACCCACCACAGCGGCCGCCCCACCGCTGGATCTGACATGCACCGACAAGAAGCACCGGATCCCACTTTCTCTGGCGTGGCGCGTCTCCACCCTCCCCACCTTCTCTGGTGTCACGCCGCACCACCACAGCCTCCGACCACGTCGGACGGGCACCGCCTCTCCCCGCGCTGCGCCCCACCTCTCTCCCCATGCCGCACACTTCCCTTCCCACCTTCTCCGGTGCCGCGCCGCCCACCACCACCTCCGACCGCTTTGCACGGGCACCACCTTCCAACCGCTGGACGCCGACCTGCCCCGCAACCGCGCCGAACGGCCAAAGCAGCAACCTCGGCTTCCAATGAGCCCGCGTCAGACCCGATGAGCTGCTCTGCTACCGGTCTGAGGCTCCTCCATCGCCGGCACACCGCACTGCCTCCCACGCCAGAGGTGGCCCGCATCTGCCTCGTATCGGCTAGATCCGCCTCCCCATGGTTGGATCCATCACCAACACCGGTGGCCTCACGCACCTCATTCCCAACCGAGGCCAGGCCGCCTTCGACCATGTCGGGCAGGATTCAACGCTTTGCTGGTTCCCTTGGCGCCACCGGGTTGCAGCCGTGGTGGTGCTCGGGTCTACTGATGTCGCATGAAAGCATCTACTATTCAGATTTTTCTCCTCTAAATCAACTACTAATGTCGCATGAAGGCATCTACTATTCAGATTTTTCTCCTCTGATTTTCGAATCGAGTCTTGGTGCTGTAGCTTCTATGGGTCTGTGCGCACAAAGAAGAAAATAAAAGAAGAGAAAGCAGATACGGTGGTGGAAGGATAAGTGTGTCGTGAAGCTAGCTATGGATGTATGGCGAAATGAATCCACCTTGTGGCATTTCATTTTGAGTTTAAAATTCATTAGGGGCAGCAGCGGTGCCCGGGCGCTGCTCGAGTGCAGCTCAGTTGATGTCCCAATGTAGTCTGGCTACCACTGTTCAGTCTCGGATGTGGACGTGCAACTCGGCGCACTACTAGAAAAAAGGCTGCTACTGGCGCACCTGTTTTCGCTACTAATGGCGCACTACAGGTGCACCACTAGCACCACGCCATTAGTTTTTTTTCTAATGGCGCACCTGTGGTGCGCCATTAGAATAGCCCACGGTATACTAATGGCGCACCACATAGAAGTGCGCCATTAGTAACAATTTTCCTTTCAGAATTTTTTTTAAAAAAAATCAATTTCGTTTTTTTCTTAATCTCAGTTCACTATGGCTTAATTTCGGGTCAAATCACACCGGTGTCGGGTCTACTGATGTCGCACGAAGACATCTACTATTCAGATTTTTCTCCTCTAAATGAACTACTAATGTCGCATGAAGGCATCTACTATTCAGATTTTTCTCCTCTGATTTTTGAATCGAGTCTTGGTGTTGTAGCTTCTATGGGTCTGTGCGCACAAAGAAGAAAATAAAAGAAGAGAAAGCAGATATGGTGGTGGAAGGATAAGTGTGTCGTGAAGCTAGCTATGGATGTATGGCGAAATGAATCCACCTTGTGGCATTTCATTTTGAGTTTAAAATTCATTAGGGGCAGCAGCGGTGCCCGGGCGCTGCTCGAGTGCAGCTCAGTTGATGTCCCAATGTAGTCTGGCTACCACTGTTCAGTCTCGGATGTGGACGTGCAACTCGGCGCACTACTAGAAAAAGGGCTGCTAGTGGCGCACCTGTTTTCGCTACTAATGGCGCACTACAGGTGCGCCACTAGCACCACGCCATTAGTTTTTTTTCTAATGGCGCACCTGTGGTGCGCCATTAGAATAGCCCACGGTATACTAATGGCGCACCACATAGAAGTGCGCCATTAGTAACAATTTTTCTTTTAGAATTTTTTTTAAAAAAAATCAATTTTGTTTTTTTCTTAATCTCAGTTCACTATGACTTAATCTAGGGTCAAATCGCACTCCGTGGTCAAACTTCCCAAAAAGTCACCCATCCTCACACTACTCCAGCCCAAGCACGCTTAACTTCAGAGTTCTATCCAACCCCAGCAATAGCTCACTTCACAGGCACTTGTTGATATGTCTAGCATATCAATCCTATTATACCTTGTTGATGTCTAGGACTTTGTTCATGTTCATGACTATGATGAAATTTTGAAAAATATTTCAAACTTCCCGGTCATATTACGTATCATTTAAAAATAAAATAAAAAAAAAATTCAAAACCAATTTTTTTTTGTTACTAGTGGCGCACCACATCCACGGTGCGCCACTAGTAAGTTTGAAATTTTTTGAATTTTTTTGCCTCTAGATCTTGAAAGCCCTGTAACTTTTTTCTGTTAGGTTTTTGGGGATTTTGAAAATGTTTAATCGGGTTCCCCTAGTTAAATTTGGATGTAACTTTTCGAGTAGATGATTTTTCATATAAAAAACTTTTTCATCCGAGTTCGTATGCAAAAGTTATGCCCATTTTACAAATTTCCAGAGAGATTTTGCAAATAAAGTCGAAATTCATATTTGTAAATTTTCCCAACAACTAGACCACATATCACATGGGAAACTTATTTTCTTTTATTTTTTTTGACATTTCCATCATTTTCTTTTATTTTTTTTAAACTGAAAAGGCGATCCATAGGGGAGGTGCATTCGGTGTTGGGGCAAGTTAGTAATGGCGCACCGTGGGGTGGTGCGCCATTACTAGTCACCACACCCACAGTGCGCCATTACTAGTTAAACTAGTAATGGCGCACCACACCCACAGTGCGCCATTACTAGTTTTGAAAAAAAATTGATATTTTTTTGTCAGGACCCCGACTCAATGCCACATCGATCTAGCATGTAACACCTCATATCACTTTGCGGCCTCACGCACGGTATTCCCACGGGTGTCGCCTTACCTTTGCCCGGGACCGTTTACGTCTTTTGGCACACGTATATGATAGTGTCGCTAGCATCCATATGATAAGGAGCCCGGGCTGACATGGCTAGTCGTAAACCCAAAGTGGCACAAACTTACAGGGACAGGCATCCATGACCCAACATCGAACGTGTCGGTCATCAGCGAGTGAATCCAGGCTGTAGCACTGGCCTAGCAGGACTCCGGTGAACCGGGCTGTAGCGGGCTAGCTAACAGGACTCCGGTATTCATCGTGTGACATTTCCCCGAAGGGACAGACACAGGAACGAAGAAGGACACATGCCGGCCAGCCTAAGTGCTCCGGAGCAGTAGCAAGCTACCATGGCTCAGTGGAAACACTAGGAGACATTTTCCGGTAAGAGAGGCTACCAAGGATAAACAACTAGGTTGTCAGATCCCACACATACCAAGCATTTCAATAACATACACACAATATGCTCGATATGTACAATACAACATGGCATCACAACATGACTCTACGACTCAAGTATTTATTCATTAGGCTCCGAGGAGCGAGATATTACAAACATGGGTCTCATGACCCAACAATCAGAGCATACAAGTCAAAGCACATGCGGAAGCTTATCATGTCTGGGTACAGACATCTATAAATGAAAAAGGCTGAGAAGCCTGACTATCTACCAGATCCTGCCGAGGGCACAAGATCGTAGCTGAGGTAACAAGCTAAACATCGAAGTCCACGTGGAAATACTAGTGAGACTGAAGTCTCTCTGCAAAAACATAAATTAAGCAACGTGAGTACAAATGTAACCAGCAAGACTTACATCAGAACTAACTACATATGCATCATTATCAACAAAGGGGATGGTGGGGTTTGACTGCAGCAAGCCAGCTTTGTCTCGGTGGCTATCCTGAACTACGACTGCAAGTAACTCTTTTGAGGTGGCGCACACGAGTCCACATATTCACCATATCAATACACCACTATGGATCCGCTCCCGTCTCCCTACGAGAACGCCATCCATAGCACTCACGCTTATCTTGCGTATTTTAGGGTATCCACTTTCACTTGTCTATGAACTGTACAAGGGGTCCAAGTTTCCATATCCGAGGAATCCGGCTATTCGAATAGATAATGATAACCCTGCAGGGGTGTACTTCTTCACACACGCTCTCGCCACTTATCGCCCTGTACACGTCATGTACCTCGGCAACCTTCAAGCGGAAACCGGGCGAGGGAGTCGGCCACGGCCTACCTAAACACTCAAGTCTCTCATCCAGGTTTATCGCCTATTCGGGTTTCATCCACAAGGAGATCCGGCCGGGGTGTCGCTCACGGCCCCAAACGATGTGTGCAGGGTTCCCAAGTCCACCATCCGGGTGCCACTTGGTACACCGGGCCACTGTGCCTAGTCTGTCCCAAGCCCACCTGTACCGGGTGCCACTTGGTAGACTACTAACACTACCTACAAACACCAGAAACTAGTTGCAACTCCTGGACAGAGAACAAGGGTGATTAAGAAGCCAAGAGGGGCACTTAAGCATTCCAATGCGTGGTAGTAACTGTTCATGGATCACCAACACAGAACTCAGTTCCTGAGGACGGCTGCAATGAGACAACCCACCATGTACTCCTACATGGCCTCTCACCGCTACCTTTACCAAATCGTATTCACACACTTAGCTCTCAACAGTAGGACATGTTCACACACCTCTGATTCATCCCCGATGAATCAGACCTGACTCAACTCTAAGCAGTAGCAGGCATGACAAACAAGCATGAATGAGTAGGCACAACAGGGCTCAAACAACTCCTACTCATGCTAGTGGGTTTCATCTATTTACTGTGGCAATGACAGGTCATGCAAAGGATAAAGGGGTTCAGCTACCGCAACAAGTAACAGATGAATCGTTGTTGTCCTAATGCAGTAGAAGAGAGCAGGAGTGAGAGAGTGAGATTTTATCGGAATGAACAAGGGGGTTTTGCTTGCCTGGCACTTCTGAAGATAGCATTGAGTCTTCATCAGTGTCAACGATCACATCGTCGGTACAACGTCTACCGAGGGGGAACAACACCGGCAAACACAGAAGAAACACGATCAATGCAATGCACAAAATGATGCATGCTATGACATGGCAATATGAATGTGTTTTGAGCTAATGCAGCTAGCAACAAAGTTAAATGAAGTAGGTTTGAACCCTAAGTTCAAATCCAAACTCCATATGCGAAATTCAAATGCCATTTATATGATTTGTGCTAAACAGCAGCTATAAGTTGTTCTAACATGCATGAAAATGGTACAGATGGATAGATTGGATTTTTCTGATCATTTTTCATATATAATTTATTTCATTCTGAGTTACGGTTGATTTTATATTATTTTTAGAAGTTTTGGACATTTTCTGAAAATATTAAATCATTTAAGATTTATTTAAATTCCAGAAATACTTTACTGCATCAGCATGACGCCTGTGTGACGTCAGCAAGTCAACAGGGTTGACCAGAGTCAAACCTGTGGCGCGGGACCCATGGGTCAGAGTCATTAGACTAACTAATCTTAGTTAGTCCTAATCCTAGGTTTAATTAGCAGGGCGGGCCCACACGTCAGTGACCCAGGGGGAGTCAAATCCCTGGTCAACCGGGGCTAATCCACCGGGGTCTAGCCGCCGGCAACGACCAGACGCGGTGGAGGCTCGGGAATCGCCCACAGGGCACGATTCGAGCTGCGGCTAGGCGCGTCGGAGTGCCCTCGCCGGCGCGCGTCGTTAGGTGGTGCTAGCCGGGCCTGTGGTGGCCGGAGGCGACGGCTACGAGCTCGGCAGCGGCGGCCGGAGCTCGGCTAAGTGCGGGCGCGGTGCTGCAGCTCGTAGGTGAGTGAACGGAGGTGCTAGGCAGCACCTAAAGGGCAGCAGGAGCATGTCGGAGCTACTATGCGAGGCAGAGGTGCTCAAGGGCACGGAGCTCGCCGGCCATGGCGGACGGCGGCTTCGGGCGCTCGCGGGGTAGCGGCTACAGGGCACGCGCGAGAGAGAGGTGAGGGGATAGAAAGAGGGGCTCACGGCGGTGACGACGGAACGCTCGGCGAGGTCGGGGACGGTCCGGAGCCGACGAATTTGACGGTGATGGCCGGCAGGTCTGAGGTAGAAGACGAGCCCGGTGAGGTCGTTCGGGGGCTTCTGGAGGGGCGTGGCTCGGTGAGGTGGGTCGAGGACGGAGTGGCAGAGCTTGTGGGCTAGTCGGGGAAACGAGGGAGGCCCGGTGGCCGTGGTGGCAATGGACGGCGGCGACGGGCGTATTCGGTGGCTCGTGGGGAGAGAGAGCAGAGGAGGGAGAAAGGTCCAGGGAGAGAGGAGAGGGGCCAGGGGGTCCAGAGCGGCGCCGAGGAGGGGCTTCGAGGCGCCTCGGTGGCCGCAGTGACGCAGGCGAGCAGGGAGGTGCGTGGTGCCGCAGGCGCGCGTGTGCTGTCTCCCTCCTCTGCCTACTGGCAGAGGTAGGTGATGACTGGCACGGCCAGGTGGGCCGGCCCGGTCCAGGTAAGTGGCCTGGGGCCTCTTCTCTCTCTCTCTCTCTCTCTTTTAATTGTTTTTTGTTTTTCTAATTTTCTGTAAACTTTGTGGCTTTACTAAAAGTACTAAAACAGATCCAAAAATCATAAAACTGCTCAATGCCACTGTTTGGAATGTAACAAACAGCAACCATTTTAGTTTATGATTATTTGAGCATTTAAACTATTTTTTAGCATTAAATGCCCAAATGCAAATACTTTATGAATTAATCCAGTGACCAAATATGTCATGAAAAATGTGCAGCACCTCTGGTTATGGTTTATAGCATTTTTCCAGAAATGATGAACATTTTCCAAAGCCATTTGAATTCACTGAAAATTATTTTTGGTTGAACCTACTTGAATTCCTTTAATGCTAGGGTTTAGGCAATCCCCATCTCAATTTTCAATAAGGTTAAACATGATGCATGGATGTTGATGAACCTAATTACAATCAGATCTAGGGCTATGACAACTCACCCCCACTAAACAAGAATCTCGACCCGAGATTCAAGACGTGAGGTAAGAAGACAGAGGGGACACGAAGCTAGCACAATCTTCATGATCCAGGTTGCACTTCATAAGAACCTTGATTCGATCATCATCTTGTCTCGACGTCTTGCTTTGGGAACTCCAACCAACATGACAACGAGAGGAGAAGGGAACTCTAGAAGGATCAATCTTCTCAAAGGTCGAACAACTCAGGATTAACTCTCGGAATGAGACATAGCAACATCTCTCAAGCTGAGAGACGAAGCACACCTCTAGAGGGATGGAGTGGAACAGATGATGAGGGTTCACTAGGTAGACAACAATTCCACATTTTAAAAGGTGGTAAACGATTGTCAATGTAGCGAGGAGTTGAGTTGCCATGATACCACAACGAGGCACCTTAGGGATGGTGACTCGTAGATATATCCCCTTATGTGGCAAAAAGAATTACCTTTGATTCAGAGATCATTGAAACTCTTTAAACCAGCCTAAGGCAATTCTCGAGCGATCGTTTGGAGGGGGTCGGTAGAATGGCATACTCGGACTTGGATGATGTGGATTACCTTGTTGAAGACAACGTAATGGATGAATTTGCTTACCACCGGAAATGGAAGAGACCCATGGTAGAATGGCACATTGGCGGTGCAAGCTGGGAACAAAATGCAAATGCTGGGAATGATTCTGGTAACTGGGGAAGAACCCAACAATAGAGAGTGAATTCACTATTTGAAAGGTCATAGCATTGCCGAGGAAACTGAGAGCACTATACAGTTAATGCCGACGATCAAACCTAGCACTTGCGCGTGCTCTCAAGAACTTGAGCATTTCCATAATCATCAAGGTTTTACCAATATCCGTGTCAAGGATCCTGGCAACATAACTTACTACCATGATGAATACCGGTGGAAGATGCAGATGCAAAGGAAGATAACACCTTCTCAGATTTCACCTTAGCGAGGCCAAGGAAACAAAATCTGGATGATCGACCGAGAGACATTTAGCACTCCGCTTCTAATGTTCTCCTTGATGTGCTAGCGTAATCCATAGATAATTATGGTTTGATATCTAGAACATCAAGTAAAAGGTCGGACTTCGGGGGCACAAGAATCCATAAGGAATAACTACGGAGGTAAATCCTGCGAAATCCTTATGGGGAGGTGGCCAACTTCTTCAAACAAGATACTACAATAATAGGTCCTTCGGCTGGGTGGTGCTGGCCACGACATCTACTTACCAGTTATCGAGGGACCAATATTATAGTTCTTGGGAAATGTTCCAACCATCATATCTGCCTGAGATTCAGATCTGGTTGGTGTCAGAATAATCCAAACTCATCGAGTCTAGGAAGAAAAATGAAAGTTTGCAACACAAATCGATGAGATGACGTTGCGAGATTCTCGGGAAATGAACTACGATAGCAAACTCCAAAACATGAGCTGGTTCTGCTACACACATGTGAACACGCTGTCCTGGACAAACATGACCACGTGGTAGTCTTACAATAAAACACTACCGAGTTCTGGTTGGGAACCATCACCGTGGATAACGAAGTCCTTGCATAAGTCATATGATTAGCTCTTATGAAGGAACTTCTTCTCCTTGAACAAACCAATCAGTGGCTTGGTGTGCTAGGATATACATATGGAATGAAGATGATCAGTCTAACGGACCACAGAATTCTTTGCACGTGCATGACTGACTTGGGATGATTCCAAAGGAGGTAAAACAAGCCTTCTCAAATTCATGGCGGCAACTTGCATCAAGTGCACATGAATTAGAGGGACTCACTTCCTTTGTCCAAACATATGCTTCACGAACGAGTCATGAAGATAATGCTTACACAAGTTTCCAACACTAGCTTGATGTTCAACATGATTCATGGGGGAAGACAAAATGCTACTGATGGGCTCAACAACAACTCATCGGAATTTCCATATCATTGGACTTCCACCATCATGTGAACACGGTGATAGCATTGGTCAGACCAAAGATGTAATGGTGTATGCTCGAGGGATCAACCACGAGTAAGACAACATTACGAGCATCGTTGGTACTGATTTGATTTGACGATAGCCCACACTCAAATCAAAGGATTGAATAGACAATAGGTCCAGCAACTGATCACAGGGACCAATCGATGAAGATATCATCTTTCTTCAACACACACTACACAAGAATATCCCTTTGGAACGAACTAAGTCAGGCAAGCTTTTATCTTCCAACTCTCCAAGTTGTTGTCTAGCTTAACCAACTAGCTCAGGGATATCTAACACCGATTCTTGGAGAGAGGGTGGTTCACAAGAAACCAACTTGATCACGAGCTCAACATAATAGTCAGGGGACAACCTGGTAATACTTCCGAGAAGATATTCGGAAAATCACGAACCACTGGTATGTTACTAAGCTCGAGAACAATCTCGCTTTTGAGGGCAAGACGATATGATCAAATGAGTGAGGACTTGACAAGATCCTAACTCATCAATCGAAGGGTGCACCGAAATAAGGACTAGGTAGCACGATCAGTCTTAGAAGGATGATTCAAAAACCAACACGCTAAGAATGAAATTATTGTCCTTTAACTACCAAGCAACAAGGTTGCTAGGAGTATTGAATTCACACATCACAATTCATTTGTCGGTATTCCGGTTGCATCAACACGAGGACCGAGGAATGACTAATGATGGTGAGAAGTATCACTACGTCAAAATTCATGAGAGTTGGTGTAGTTCTCATGACAATTCTGACATAAAGGGGGTAATACTCCAAGGTAGAATAGAACCAAAAGCTGGATTGGCATTTGACCTGCGGAATACAACTGCTTTGACCCAATCCTAGATATGGATGGGGTACTGGAGTTTGTTTCTCCAAGTCATTCAGGACAGAATGGCTTAACGGACCACAAGATTAAAAAGCATCGATGAACGAATGCACATATACTCTTGACTATCAATTGATAGACGAGGGTCAGAAGACAGCTAGAGGGGGACAACTCAAAGGAACATACGGTTTTCTGAGTTGTGGATGCATAGATTAGTATGTTGAACCAAGTTCAACATGTTTCTTCCGGATAAGCCATGCAGAGAGGTAGGACTGGCAGAGTCGCAATATAGAATGGAGAACTCTTCGAGATCACTCTTGTTGTGATCTTTTGGTTCAACAAACTTCTGCCATAAGTCGTTCATAGTATTTGGAAGAAGGAAAATACCATGGACCTCGAGGACTAATGCAAAAGTTACTAATTTCCTAAAGGAATTAGCAACACTATCAACATGAGGTAAATGGGGTGAATCTCGGGTTCAGAACCCAGAAATAGAATGCCTACTAACTAAAATGGCATCACGGGATGCTTTCGATAATGACGGCCAGAATCATCACACTGGAAACACAGATCATGGCTAGACCACTAGATGATCCCCTAAGCACTTAGGGTCATAATTATTAACTCCAACATATATGTCGAGGCAATAAAGTACCTCAACTCACTAATTTGTGTGATTAATCTGACCAAAAGGACATCGGGAACGGGAAGAAGGGATTTGCAAATGCATCAGACTGTTTAGAAACCTGGGATGACTCGGACAGCATAACGGCTGTAAATGCTCAAAAGATTTGAGACAATCACAAAAATGGTGGCATAACCACTCAGAAGCACCATATCAAGGTTTCGAGATCATCAGTAACATACAGAAGTAGTAGGAACTGGACTGAGGCTTAAGTCCAACAGTTCTATAAGTCTACAGATTAGTAACACATGATCCTGATAGAAAGAAGAGAAAGCCTAGTTCCTTAACCCCGTAGGAAAGATAAGATAACTCAGATCAGAAGGGCATAAGGTATAAGGAGTAAAAAGAGCCTTACATTCCATCCCACAATCAATTCCCTTATATAACTAAAGAATTTCTAGACTCAACTTCGACCAATTTGGCTTGGTAATCCTACAAGCAGTCAAGCTCTGATACCAACGCTGTCAGGACCCCGACTCAATGCCACATCGATCTAGCATGTAACACCTCATATCACTTTGCGGCCTCACGCACGGTATTCCCACGGGTGTCGCCTTACCTTTGCCCGGGACCGTTTGCGTCTTTTGGCACACGTATATGATAGTGTCGCTGGCATCCATATGATAAGGAGCCCGGGCTGACATGGCTAGTCGTAAACCCAAAGTGGCACAAACTTACAGGGACAGGCATCCATGACCCAACATCGAACTTGTCAGTCATCAGCGAGTGAATCCAGGCTGTAGCACTGGGCTAGCAGGACTCCGGTGAACCGGGCTGTAGCGGGCTAACAGGACTCCGGTATTCATCGCGTGACATTTCCCCGAAGGGACAGACACAGGAACGAAGAAGGACACATGCCGGACAGCCTAAGTGCTCCGGAGCAGTAGCAAGCTACCATGGCTCAGTGGAAACACTAGGAGACATTTCCCGGTAAGAGAGGCTACCAAGGATAAACAACTAGGTTGTCAGATCCCACACATACCAATCATTTCAATAACACACACACAATATGCTCGATATGTGCAATACAACATGGCATCACAACATGACTCTACGACTCAAGTATTTATTCATTAGGCTCCGAGGAGTGAGATATTACAAACATGGGTCTCATGACCCAACAATCAGAGCATACAAGTCAAAGCACATGCGGAAGCTTATCATGTCTGGGTACAGACATCTATAAATGAAAAAGGCTGAGAAGCCTGACTATCTACCAGATCCTGCCGAGGGCACAAGATCGTAGCTGAGGTAACAAGCTAAACGTCGAAGTCCACGTGGAAATACTAGTGAGACTGAAGTCTCTCTGCAAAAACATAAATTAAGAAACGTGAGTACAAATGTACCCAACAAGACTTACATCAGAACTAACTACATATGCATCATTATCAACAAAGGGGATGGTGGGGTTTGACTGCAGCAAGCCAGCTTTGACTCGGTGGCTATCCTGAACTACGACTGCAAGTAACTCTTTTGAGGTGGCGCACACGAGTCCACATATTCACCATATCAATACACCACTATGGATCCGCTCCCGTCTCCCTACGAGAACGCCATCCATAGCACTCACGCTTATCTTGCGTATTTTAGGGTATCCAGTTTCACTTGTCTATGAACTGTACAAGGGGTCCAAGTTTCCATATCCGAGGAATCCGGCTATTCGAATAGATAATGATAACCCTGCAGGGGTGTACTTCTTCACACACGCTCTCGCCACTTATCGCCCTGTACACGTCATGTACCTCGGCAACCTTCAAGCGGAAACCGGGCGAGGGAGTCGGCCACGGCCTACCTAAACACTCAAGTCTCTCGTCCAGGTTTATCGCCTATTCGGGTTCCATCCGCAAGGAGATCCGGCCGGGGTGTCGCTCACGGCCCCAAACGATGTGTGCAGGGTTCCCAAGTCCACCATCCGGGTGCCACTTGGTACACTGGGCCACTGTGCCTAGTCTGTCCCAAGCCCACCTGTACCGGGTGCCACTTAGTAGACTACTAACACTACCTACAAACACCAGAAACTAGTTGCAACTCCTGGACAGAGAACAAGGGTGATTAAGAAGCCGAGAGGGGCACTTAAGCATTCCAATGTGTGGTAGTAACTGTTCATGGATCACCAACACAGAACTCAGTTCCTGAGGACGGCTGCAATGAGACAACCCACCATGTACTCCTACATGGCCTCTCACCGCTACCTTTACCAAATCGTATTCACACACTTAGCTCTCAACAGTAGGACATGTTCACACACCTCTGATTCATCCCCGATGAATCAGACCTGACTCAACTCTAAGCAGTAGCAGGCATGACAAACAAGCGTGAATGAGTAGGCACAACAGGGCTCAAACAACTCCTACTCATGCTAGTGGGTTTCATCTATTTACTGTGGCAATGACAGGTCATGCAAAGGATAAAGGGGTTCAGCTACCGCAACAAGTAACAGATGAATCGTTGTTGTCCTAATGCAGTAGAAGAGAGCAGGAGTGAGAGAGTGAGATTTTATCGGAATGAACAAGGGGGTTTTGCTTGCCTGGCACTTCTGAAGATAGCATTGAGTCTTCATCAGTGTCAACGATCACATCGTCGGTACAACGTCTACCGAGGGGGAACAACACCGGCAAACACAGAAGAAACACGATCAATGCAATGCACAAAATGATGCATGCTATGACATGGCAATATGAATGTGTTTTGAGCTAATGCAGCTAGCAACAAAGTTAAATGAAGTAGGTTTGAACCCTAAGTTCAAATCCAAACTCCATATGTGAAATTCAAATGCCATTTATATGATTTGTGCTAAACAGCAGCTATAAGTTGTTCTAACATGCATGAAAATGGTATAGATGGATAGATTGGATTTTTCTGATCATTTTTCATATATAATTTATTTCATTCTGAGTTACGGTTGATTTTATATGATTTTTAGAAGTTTTGGACATTTTCTGAAAATATTAAATCATTTAAGATTTATTTAAATTCCAGAAATACTTTACTGCGTCAGCATGACGCCTGTGTGACGTCAGCAAGTCAACAGGGTTGACCAGAGTCAAACCTGTGGCGCGGGACCCACGGGTCAGAGTCATTAGACTAACTAATCTTAGTTAGTCCTAATCCTAGGTTTAATTAGCAAGGCGGGCCCACATGTCAGTGACCCAGGGGGGTCAAATCCCTGGTCAACCGGGGCTAATCCACCGGCGTCTAGCCGCCGGCAACGACCAGACGCAGCGGAGGCTCGGGAATCGCCCACAGGGCACGATTTGAGCTGTGGCTAGGCGCGTCGGAGTGCCCTCGCCGGCGCGCGTCGTTAGGTGGTGCTAGCCGGGCCTGTGGTGGCCGGAGGCGACGGCTACGAGCTCGGCAGCGGCGGCCAGAGCTCGGCTAAGTGCGGGCGCGGTGCTGCAGCTCGTAGGTGAGTGAATGGAGGTGCTAGGCAGCACCTAAAGGGCAGCAGGAGCATGTCGGAGCTACTATGTGAGGCAGAGGTGCTCGGGGGCACGGAGCTCGCCGGCCATGGCGGACGGCGGCTTCGGGTGCTCGCGGGGCAGCGGCTACAGGGCACGCGCGAGAGAGAGAGGTGAGGGGAAAGAAAGAGGGGCTCACGGCGGTGACGACGGAACGCTCAGCGAGGTCGGGGACGGTCCGAAGCCGACGAATTTGACGGTGATGGCCGGCGGGTCCGAGGTAGAAGACGAGCCCGGTGAGGTCGTTTGGGGGCTTCTGGAGGGGCGTGGCTCGGTGAGGTGGGTCGAGGACGGAGTGGCGGAGCTTGTGGGCTAGTCGGGGAAACGAGGGAGGCCCGGTGGCCGTGGTGGCAGTGGACGGCGGCGACGGGCGTATTCGGTGGCGTCGTGGGGAGAGAGAGCAGAGGAGGGAGAAAGGTCCAGGGAGAGAGGAGAGGGGCCAGGGGGTCCAGAGCGGCGCCGAGGAGGGGCTTCGAGGCGCCTCGGTGGCCGCAGTGACGCAGGCGAGCAGGAAGGTGCGTGGCGCCGCAGGCGCGCGTGCGCTGTCTCCCTCCTCTGCCTACTGGCAGAGGTAGGTGATGACTGGCACGGCCAGGTGGGCCGGCCCAGTCCAGGTAAGTGGCCTGGGGCCTCTTCTCTCTCTCTCTATTAATTGTTTTTTGTTTTTCTAATTTTCTGTAAACTTTGTGGCTTTACTAAAAGTACTAAAACAGATCCAAAAATCATAAAACTGCTCAATGCCACTGTTTGGAATATAACAAACAGCAACCATTTTAGTTTATGATTATTTGAGCATTTAAACTATTTGTTAGCATTAAATGTCCAAATGCAAATACTTTATGAATTAATCCAGTGACCAAATATTTCATGAAAAATGTGCAGCACCTCTGGTTATGGTTTATAGCATTTTTCCAGAAATGATGAACATTTTCCAAAGCCATTTGAATTCACTGAAAATTATTTTTGGTTGAACCTACTTGAATTCCTTTAATGCTAGGGTTTAGGCAATCCCCATCTCAATTTTCAATAAGGTTAAACATGATGCATGGATGTTGATGAACCTAATTACAATCAGATCTAGGGCTGTGACATTTTTTTGATTTTTTTTGAAAAAAACTTAGTACTGGCGCACCAGTGGACAGTGCGCCATTACTAGTTAATACTAGTAATGGCGCACCGAGACATGGTGCGCCATTAGTAACAAATATTTTTTTATTTTTTATTTTTACCTTTTTTTTCAAAACTACTAATGGCGCACGGCGGATGTGGTGCGCCATTACTATGTCAACTAGTAATGGCACACTATACAACGGTGCGCCATTAGTAACAATTTTTTTTTTATGTTTTTTTTCAAAACTACTAATGGCGCACCAGGCACCAGGTGCGCCATTAGTAATATATTACTAATGGCGCACCGAGACATGGTGCGCCATTAGAATATAGTAATGGGCAACCACATGACAGGTGCGCCATTAGTGGTCATTCCATCTATAGCCCTTTTTGTAGTAGTAGCGACTGTGGACGTGCAGCTCGAAGGCGGGCGTGTTGTGGTTCAGTGCTCGTGCAGGTGCAGCTCGTCGCCTGAGCATTATGGAAATCAAGATTTTTCTTACCTTCTGGTTTTTTCAACGGCTTCACAAATGTTCGCCACTTTGGGTAGATGTCATCCGCAAGATAGTAGTCATACTTGTATGTATGTCCATTTGCTACAGACTGCACCGGTGGCAGTTCACCATTTGCAATCTTATTCATCAGCATTGACTGATTAACAACGTTCATGTCATTCAAAGATCTAGGCATTCCAAAAAAGCATGCCAAATCTAAGTCTCTTGATCGGCCACCGCTGCAAGGATTATAGTGGAACCCTTTTTTGGTTGTGGAATTGCCCATGCCATGCCTTATGTCGGGTGGTAGGTGCGACATATGCCAAAGGATGGCTAATCATTATGGGAGCCAGTAAAACATCGCCGGTGCCTGGAAACTAGATAAGGCGAAGACATGCATGCCGGTGAATCTTACCTAGGTTCGGGGCTCTCCTAGGAGATAACACCCCTGGTCCTGCTCTGCGGGGTCTCCGCACGATCACTAAATCAGTAAGTAGCTACAAGAGGCTCCTTGAGTTGTTCGGCTAGAGGAAGAAGAAGGGCAAGGTTAGCTCTCCTCTACTCTCTATGAGGTGTGTGTAGTTCTAATGGATCAACCCTTTGCATGGGTGCCCTGGGGGGTTTATATAGGCCTACCCACCGGGGTACAATGGTAATCCAACTGGATGTGGGTCCAGGCCATCAGTGTCTATGGTCACCGGCTTCTCCGCCGGCCGCTGGGGCCCGCCGACTGGTGGGTCCCGTCGGCTGCCGGCCTCTTGGTCGACAGGTTGGGCCCACCGCCCATGGATCCTCTCGGTTGATCATTACTGTAGCCTCGCTCTTGATGATGATGGCTTTGTCGAGGCAAGCATGGCTACAGTACCGCCGCCTTGCAGGCGCTCACTGTAGCCTTACCCCGTCTTATCTGCTTAATGGCGCACAAACTTCTAGGGCTAGAGTAGGCCGGCTGTTGGGAGCCGGCCTTCCCCCATGCCGACTGGTCAGGTTAAGCCGCCCTCTGGTGGCTCTCTGGCAAGAGGGGCCCGCCGCCTGCGGGCTGTACTGACAGCCCGTCGTGGGTGATGTCATGGTCAACATGGCAATAGTGACGCGCCGGATGAGGAATGGCCACCCGGTACGGTGCTCTGTGGCCACGCTCGCTCCGGGATTCGGGGGTGGCAAGCTTTACTGTAGCCATGCCCCGTCTTATCGCCGTTATGTGGGTGCAAACTTTGAGGGTATATGCCAGGCCGCCTGCTAGGAGTCGGCCCACTTCGGGATGGCTTGCTGAACCTTGCCGCCTTCCTGCAGCCGGCTACTGGACCAGCCAGCCAAGAGAAGGCGGCCCTTCATCTTGGATGCTTGATGGGCACAGTCGGCCCGTTGTTTTTGAAGAACCAAGGGGAGCGGATAAGGCTACCCGTGGTTATTTACTCCGACAGTAGTCCCCGAAGCTGGTGGGGCTTCGCGGCTGAAAGGAGAGCGTGAAGCCCGAGCAGCTTCCTACTCTGAAGAGCCTACAGCTAGGCGTCAGCCACATCCAAGCGCGCCGTCTGGAAAGATTCGAAGCCCGGAGGCGGGAGCCAGATGGTTCGCGCGCCGGGTGCTGGGCCGGCCGCCCGCTGCCCACGCGCCATGCGGCGCCCGCTCGGCGGGCCAGCCTGCCAGTCCACGCGCGTGACGGGACGTCGCCACAGGCTGGGGCCGCCACTACAGCACCTCGGCCCACGCGCGGATCTGCTATGGCTGAGGCGGGCGGTTGGCATTCGGGGGCGGTTAATACACGCCTTTACTGGCGCGATAAACGCGGGTTCATGAGGAGTGGGTGCAGTTAATCCCTCGCCCCCCCCCCCCACGCCCCACCCCCTCGGCTTCACCGTTCGGGGGCTATAAGTAGGGGGAGGAGGGGGAGCGGCAGAGACACGCGCGCGCGCCTCCTCCTCAGCCATTCTTCTTCTTCCTTCTCCTGCTGCCGCTGCTATTTGCCGTCGCGCCATGCTTCTAGCCACCCCGCTGCGCTACGATTCACCACCGTGGAGCCACGCACACGTCGCCGGGGCACTTCTTCGTCAAGCTTCTCGTCCTCATGGCGCGCGCCGGAGCATGGGACGGCTCCAACGTCCATGAGGACCATATTGACTTCCTCCGCCGGACGCAGTGGCTGCCTGACGAGGACTTAGTGAAGGTTCGCCTGGCGCCGGAGTGGGAGATCTCGCCGGCACTGGAAGAGGGCGAGCATGTCATCTTCCGGTCGCATTGCTTGCGCGGCCTCGGCTTGCCGGTGAGCGGCTTCTTCCGCGCCTTCCTCGACTTCTACGGCCTTCAGCCGCACCACCTTACACCGAACACGGTGGTGCTGCTGTCTGCCTTCGTCACCCTCTGCAAGGGCTTTCTTAGCGTCCTCCCCACCCTTGAGCTTTGGGGCGAGTTCTTTTACTTGAAGCTCGGCACCGTCGTCAAGAGGGTGGCGGCACAGTGCGGTGCTTTCATCGCAATGCGGAGGCCGGCTGCTGAGAACATGTCCCCCCCTCCCATCACACTGATACAGTCAGTGAAGATGTGGCAGCAGTCGTACTTCTACATGAAAAGCGTCCACCCGGAGGGCGACTGGGTCAACCTGCCGGCTTACGTAGCCGGCCTGCCAACTGGAACGCGGGCCAACTTGTCGTACCGGCCCAGGTCGCTGTCGGCCTTTGGCACCGCCGCTGTCGCGCGGCTCAGGGTGATGGTGAAGTCGGAGGGCCTCACCGGGCCCAACTTGCTGACCGCCTTCATGGCGCACCGGGTGCTCCCCCTCCAAGGCCGGCCGCACATGATATGCCAAATGAGTGGGCACCGGGACCCCAGTCGGATGTGCACCAAGGAGATGCCGCACTCGGAGGTGGCTCACTTGGTGAATTACATTTCAAACTGCAAGCTCTTGGAGGCGGAGTGGCGGTTTGGCAAGGAGTCATACTCGCGCTTGAATCCACCGCCGATGGTAAGATTTTATTTCTTCTTTTTCCTTTGGTTGCCGAGTTCTCTTGGGCTGTCTTGACTAGTCGGCTATGAAACAGAACGCCCTTCTCCAGCCGGTAGCCGGAGCCTCAAGGCCGGAGCGTGTGTTCCTCCCCGACCGGGAGGAGAGCGACGCGGACGACCCCGACTTGGGGGCGGACGCCCTGGAGGACGATGCCGCGGGAGGAGGCAGCGAAGCAGGCGGCTCAGGAGTCGGGGGCGGCCTCGAGGACTGGTCTGGTGATGATGATGAAGAGGTCATCTCGTGCCGCCAGCCGGCGTCCAACCAGCAGGGCGCGAGCTCATCTTCCGTGCCGGCTTCCCGAGACGGCGCGCAGAAGCGTCGGGCCGCGCCGTCCATGTATGGCAGCCGGCCGAAGCCCAAGAGCTCGGCCATGGCGACCAAATGGGAGGAAGCATCCGCAAAGGCGACCCGCTTCCGCAAGGTCGTGAAGGAGCCCAAAATGGCTTCCGCGTAAGTGCCGGCCTCTTAACACGTTCTTTCCTCTTTCCTGCAAAGGTTCTTCTGAGTTTTCTTCTTCTTGCTCAAAACAGAGCTCCGCTCTCACTTGAGCGGTAGGCTGCTGCCTCCGTGGTTGGGATGGAGAAGAACGCACAGGAGGTGCGTGAGGAGCAGGAGGCGGAGCGGCAGAGAACGGCTGCCGCCAAGGCGGTGCAGGAGGCGGCGGACGAGGCTGCGAGGGCGCGAGCCGACGTCGCGACCAAGGTCCAGGCAGAAACCGCAGCCGCGGCGCAGGCGGGGGAGGCCTTACGCGACCAACCCCCACAGCTCGTCATCCCTCTCCGCACCGTGGTGCCTGCACCTGAAGTCTCAGGCGGTGCCGCCAGAAGGAGATGGCGGTGCCGCCAGAAGGAGATGGCAGCGACCAGCCGGTTACGAAGAGGGAAGGGGGCGACGGTGTCGCCCCGGAGATGGAGCTGACTCTACCAGCGCCGACTGCGGCAGACCAAGGCGGCCAGCCCAACACTCCACCTGTGCCGCGGGCTGGAGGTGAGCCGGCTACAAGGGCGGACCTCGTGGTCCGGTCTCCGGCATGCTAGCGTGTGGGGAAGGCAGCCTCGGCGTCGTACCCGCAGATGGCCAGGGGCTCCGGCACGTCGACCCAGGAGTTGGAGGCGGCGAGCGTCAGCTCGCCGGACTGGATGCCAGGGGGCAAGACGGCCGTGCTGAACGAGGCGGCGCAGGATGTCCGGACCCGGCCTCAATCGCAGGCCAACGCCCTGAAGAACTACAACCAGGAGTTCCTGGCGACGCGGACGGCCATTCGGGTGAGCCTCTTGCTCTTTTACTTTTGCTCTTGTATTCTTTCGTGGGGGCGCGTCAGCGCACCCACCGGGTGTAATCCCCATGTTTCGGGTCGGCTGCTGAGCATGCGGCCTGGAACTTCTAAGTAGACTCGAGTGTTGTCTTATCTTCTTTTGTTTGTCTGTCCTTTTTGTAGGACCATCATAACCTCCGCGCGGCCGCCTTCAACTCCCACGTCCGGGAGATGACTCAACGGACCGCCGAACTGTCTGAAAGTCAGAGTGAGTATTCAGTCTTCTTTCTCTCGTGGGGGCGCGTCAGCGCACCCACTGGGTGTAGTCCCCGAGATTCGGGCCGACTGCTGAGCAGTCGGGCCGGATCTCTCCCGGCGACTTCTTGCTTACTGATTATTCTTCTTGTTGACTTTGCAGAGGCCAACGCCACCCTGCAGGAGCAACTGGGTGAGGTCCAGACTGCGCTGCGCGCCAAGGAGGCGGAGTTCAGTGCAGTGGCTCAGGAGCACGACCACCTGGCCAAAAAGCTAATTGACCAGCAGGAGAGTCACAAGGCAGCTCTCTAGGTGGTGAAGGACAGCGATGCCGCCCTCTAAGCCGAGTATGAGACCCAGGCGGCGAACTGGGCTGAGTCGGAGCAGGCGTTGAGCGATGGCTACGGCCAAATCGAGGACATGGTTGACGGTAAGCTGCCTTCCTCCTTTTCCCTTTGTTTGCCGCCTGTTGCTTGGTCCGGCTTCTGACTTCGTATTCTCTTTTTCTTCTTTGCGCAGAGTACTTCTCTGGCTACTCTGTTGCCGCCAGCCAGGTCATCGAAGCCCACCGCGACGCGCGGAGGCAGGCTGGTGCTGAGATCACATCGAATGCTTGCCGGACACTTGAGGAGTAGCTCTTGGCCATTCAGGCCCATCTTCAGCCGGCCCACCGGATGCTCCGCCGCCTTCAGCGCGTTGGAGATCAGGTGCTTTCCGCCCTCTGGCCTGACGCCACAATTCCTCGGACTCCTGGTCGGACTGCCGACTGGCTGGAGGTGGCAGTCGGTCGCTTCGAGGCGCGGAAGGCTTCTTCGGCCCAGGCAGGCTCCATGAGGGCGTTGGAGTTTGTCCGAGCATGGTACCCTGGGCTGGATCTAGCCTAGTTGGTCACGTTCCGGCAAGAGGCCAACGAGGAGCTAGTGGCGGTGCGGCTGGCTATCATTCATCATGCCGTAGTGATTGCCGACTACACCGACACCAGCGTCTTCATCCCTGACTTGAATAGCGACGGCGTTGAGCTGCCGGCGGACTGGTTTGGGCTGAACCCGGTGGACGGCGAGGACTCGGCGGAGGAGATTGACTCTAGCGACGATGGTGAGAACGAAGAGGACGAGGATGGTGAAGACGTCGTGCTAGATGGTGGAGCAGCCGACCAGCCTCAGCCCGACCGTGCCTCCAGCAACGAGGCACGCGCGAACACGCCGCCTGCTGTCAGTGATGATCAAGCTGAGACTCGCCACCCGGCCACTCCCCTAGCCAGCACCGCCGTCTCCACCGACCTTCCAAGCTCGCTTGTTGCTCCCTTGGTCTAAGCGTCCAATTTTATCTTTGTCTTCCTGCTCGTCAGTCTTTTGAACAATGTTTGTTAAATTTGCGCAGTTCCACCCACTAGGGGTGTATTCAAACTAAGTTGAATCATGTCCTTCGAAGGCCTTTTGTGTAAATATTATCTTTCATGTGCTATGCTGGTGTCGGTTCCGACTTTACTTGCTTTAATCTTTTTCTGGCTTTTTCCTTTGCCGCCCTCCCTTGGTCGCCGCCTTCCCAACCGGATAGCTGCTCTGTAGTCTGTGGCTGGGAAACTACTTGGCCGTTTGGGAGGGCAAGTACTTCAACCTTCTTAGATTGTGGCAAGGTGAGTGGGAAGCCGGCCAGCTGGCTGCTTAGCAATCGGTTGGCAGGGTGTGGAGACGGCTTGTGTTATGTAAGCTCACTAGTCCTTAACTGTTTTTCGTGCGGGCATCATTTACTGCCTATCACTCTTGCCAGTCAGACAACCGCTTCTGCGAGCCGCGACTTTTGGCAAGAGAGGGCTTAGATGCCGGCACACTACTTGTCTGACTATAGGTAGTGCTTAACATAATTCAAGGTGGCAAGTCCCCGGGCCGAATGGTCAAACCCGGTGCAGGACGAAAGAACAAGTGTACTAACACATTCATAGGCGTAATACGCATCATATAGATAAAAGAGGGTAGTCCCCGATTGCTCCTCGAGGGACCCGGTGTCTTGTACTTAATACAAAAGATAGTGTGGTACGTACTGCATTAACTGTAAAATCTTCTAAGGAGATTGGCGTTCCATGGGCGTTCCGACTCCTTGCCAGAATCATCTCTCTTGCGTGCCTTGGGCTTTTGTGCGTTGATCAGGTAGTAGGAGTCGTTGCCCAAGGCCTTGCTGATGACGAAAGGGCCTTCCCAAGGGGCCAACAGCTTGTGCTGGCTGGCTATTTGCTGGATCAGCCGGAGCACAAGGTCGCCCTCTTGGAAGGATCTTGGCTTGACCTTTCGACTGTGGTAGCAGCACAGACTTTGTTGGTAGATGGCAGACCGACTGAGTGCTAACAGTGGGCCCTCTTCTAGCAGATCAACATTGTCTTCTTGTGCTTCCTTCGCCTGCGCTTCCGTGTACATGGTGACTCGAGGTGAGTCGAACTCGTTGTCAGTTGGGATGACAGCCTCGGCACCATACAAGAGGAAGAAGGGAGTGAAGCCGGTTGACTTGTTCGGAGTGGTACGCAGGCTCCAGAGGACGGCCGACAGCTCCTCAAGCCAGCAGCCGGCCGAACGCTCCAGTGGCTCAACCAGTCGGGGCTTGATGCCGGAGAGGATGAGGCCGTTTGCTTGCTTGACTTGGCCATTTGACTACGGATGGGCAACAGACGCTAAGTCCAGTCAGATGCCCTGCGTCGCGCAGAAATGGGCCAATGCACCTTTGGCAAAAAATTTGCCATTGTCAGTGATGATGTTGTGTGGTATGCCATACCGGGTGGTGATATCTGTGATGAAGGTCACAACAGTCGGTACATTCAACTTCTTGATTGGCTTTGCTTCAATCCACTTGGTGAATTTGTCTACGGCAACAAGTACATGTGTCATGCCGCCGCGTGCTGTCTTGAATGGGCCGACCATGTCCAGCCCCCAGACGGCAAAGGGCCAGGTGAGGGGGATGGTCTTGAGTGCAGAAGCCGGCAAGTGTTGCTTGGAGCTGAAAACTTGGCACCATTTGCAGTGTTTGACCAACTCTTTGGCGTCTTCCAAAGCAGTCGGCCAGAAGAAACCATGGCGGAAAGCTTTGGCGACAAGTGATCTTGAGGCCGCGTGGTGACCGCACTCGCCTTGATGGATGTCTTTGAGGATTGCAATGCCCTTCTCTGGCTCGACGCAGCGCTGGAAGACTCCAGTCATGCTGCGCCTAACGAGCTCTCTGTTCACTATTGTGTAGGCTCCAGCTCGGCATTGAACTTGTCTTGCTGAGATCTCGTCAGTCGGCAGCTCTCTGTTCACCAGAAAGTTGAGGATGGGCTGGGCCCATGATGGAGCTGCGACTTCTTCTATTGCCAACACGGCTACTGCGACTAGGGCGGTTGGGTTGGGAGGTGGTGGGTTGGAGTCGGCCACCGCCTGCTGTGTCATTGAAGTCCCCGGGCCGACTGCTGCAGTTCCTGGGCCGGGTTCTGAAGTCCCCGGGCCGGATACGACCGTGGCAGTCCCCGAGCCGCCTGCTGAAGTCCCCGAGCCACCTGTCGCAGTCCCCAAGTCGGATCCGACTGCATCGGAGTCAGGCGGCACGAAGATAGAGTCTGACTCTGGAGACGGCTTAATAGATGGCTTGAGGAGGTGCTGGAGGGAGACGCCGGTTGGTATAGCTTGCCGGTGGAACCGATCCGCGCCAGGACATCTGCTTGCTCGTTGTCGGCCCGTGGCACGTGGAGGAACTCGCACCCTTCAAAATATCCGCTGAGTTGCTGAACGAGGAAGTGGTAGCTCGCCATGTTTGCATCCTTGGCTTCCCAATCACCAGACGACTATTGGACCACCAAGTCTGAGTCACCATAGCACAGGATCCGGCGGATGCCGAGTTCTTTGGCCAGTCGGAGCCCATGTATGAGCGCCTCATACTCGGCCATGTTGTTGGAGGCAGCAAAATGGATTTGCAATGTGTATCTGAGCTTTTCTCCTTTGGGAGAGGTGAGGACGATGCCGGCTCCCAAACCAGTGCGCATTTTGGATCTGTCAAAGTGCAGCCGCCAATGGGTGGAGTCGGGTGCTGGTGGCAGGTACTGGGTCTCGGCCTAGTTGACGAGGAAGTCGGCCAGCACTTGGGACTTGATGGCGGTGCGAGGCTGGTAGAAGATGGTATAAGGAGCCAATGCAATGGCCCACTTGGCCACCCGGCCAGATGCATCCTGGCTGCCCATGATCTCGGCAAGCGGGGCAGTGCAAACGACCGTGATGGGTGCTCCTGAAAGTAGGGCTTGAGCTTCTTGGCGGCAAAGTACACGCCATAGCACATCTTCTGGTAGTGGGAGTAGTTTGCTTCAAGGTTGATAGTACTTCACTCAGGTAATACACCGGCCTCTGGACCAGCTGAGACTTGCCTTCTTCTGGGTGCTGAACCACGATGACAGTGCTGACAACCCGACTGGTTGCGGCAATGTAAAGGAGCATAGGCTCTTTCTCAATCGGGGCCGCCAGGACAGGCGGCATGGTCAACATCTTCTTTAGCTGGTGAAAAGCTTCGTCCGCCTAGTCATTCCACTCGAAGTGAGTGGTTTTCTTCATGAGTTGATACAGGGGCGAAGGGCCTTCTCCCCTAGCCGACTGATGAAGCGGTTAAGGGAAGCCAGGCACCCGGTGAACTTCTGGACGTCTCGCAGCCAGGTGGGAATCTCCATCCTTTGTATGGCCTTGATCTTCACCGGGTTGCACTCAATGTCGCGTTCAAAGACCAGGAAGCCAAGGAGCTAGCCGGCTAGTACCCCGAACACGCATTTCTCAAGGTTGAGCTTGATCTGAAAACGGCACAAGTTGTCAAATGTTTCCTTGAGATCTTCTAGCAGGGTGCCGCGCTTCTCTGTCTTCACCACAATATCGTCTACATAGACGTGGGCATTTCTGCCGAGTTGCTTGAGGAGGCATTTCTGCATGCAACGCTAAAAAGTGGCACCGGCATTTCTAAGGCCGAATGTCATAGTCAGGTTGCAGAAAGCTCTGAATGGTGTGATGAAGGCGGTCTTCAGGCGGTTAGCTGGATCGAACTTGATCTGATTGTAACCTGAGTAGGCATCCAAGAAACTCAACAGCTCGCATCCGGCTATGGAGTCTATCACTTGATCAATCCGGGGCAAAGCAAACAGATCTTTGGGGCAAGCTTTGTTGAGGCTGGTATAATCTATACACATGCGCCATTTCTTGTTCTTCTTAAGTACAAGGACTGGGTTGGCAAGCCACTCTGGAAAGAACACCTCCATAATGAAGCCGGCTGCCAGAATCCGGGCTATCTCTTCACCAACAATTCTTCTCTTCTCCTCCGACACTCGGCGAAGGGGCTGTTTGACTGGTTTTGCATCTGCTCGGACATGTAGCTTGTGCTCGGCGAAATCCGTCGGAACACCCGGCATGTCCTTGGGGGACCATGCAAAGATATCCCGATTCTCACGGAGGAAATCGATGAGCTCGCTTTCCTATTTGTTGTCCAGTTTTTCTCCTACAACAGCGAACCTCTCCGGGTGCTCTGGGTCCAGAGGTATCTTCTTTGTTTCCTTGGCCAGCTGGAAGGAGCCCTGAGCTTCCGACTCCTCGGGATCGGGCGATAGGTCCAGCTGCTTGTCGGCCATGGCCACAACCCGGTCAAGGATCTTTTTCTTAGCAGCAATCACGAGGGACTCGGCCAACCGGCTGCTAGCTGCAGCGCAGGCAGAGGATTTCTTGTAGTCTCCGACTATGGTTATGATGCCCTTGGAGCTCGGCATCTTCATCTTGAGGTAGGCATAGTGGGGCACAACCATGAACTTGGCCAGGGCAGGTCGGCCAAGTAAGCATGATAAGGGCTCTCTAGATCCACTACCTCAAACCAAACTGCTTCACGGCGGAAGTGATCTTTGTCTCCAAAGAGGACATCTATCTTGATCTTGCCGATTGGTGAGCATGATAGGCCGGGTTACAATGCCATGGAAGACGGTCCGACTGGGCAAGAGGTGCTTCGTCTTGATGTTCAGCTTCTCCATGGTGTCACGGTACAGATGTTGATACTGCTTCTGCCATCGATCAGAACTCGGGAGAAACGAGTAGCCTGCCTCTTCGTCGCAAAGGTGGCATCCAACACCAAGGCGTAAGAACCCGGAGAAGGCATCACCTCTGGGTGATCAGCTCGGCTCCAGCTTATGGGCTTTCCGGACCAATGCATGAACTCTGGATCTTTGGAGGCGACTGCATTGACTTCTTGATGTTGTTGGCGCCAGCTGGACCTGTCATCAGCTTGCCTTGTAAAGACGACATAAGTTGCATGCTCGTCAAGGAACTCGTCTTGGATGGCTCCGATTGCTGGGCGGGCGGCCGACTGCTGAGGAGCCGGAGGTGGCTGACCAGCAGGCGGGGAAGGTAGTAGCCCTTCGCCCTTGGAGATTCGGGTGAGCCAATGGCACTTCTGGGTTATGTGATTGGACGGTTCGCGCCGCTGTGGAACTTGCAGGGGGCATCAAGGGTTTGCTCATAGGAGAAAGCAGGCTACCAAGCGGGCCTGCCACCTTTCAGACGCTTGGGCATAGGCTGCCCTTCAGGCTGCTGGTCCTCGACCGTTGCCACTTGTCGGCTGGTGGAAGTCGGCATCGGGGCCTTGCGCTTGTTGTCGTTCTGATACGGACGCCGATTGGAGTCGCTAGCCAGCGTTCTCAGAGCTGGAGGGAGCACCTTTCCAGAGGCGTCCACTCGGAGCTCCGTCTTCATTGAGGAGTCGGCGGTGTCGTATTTGTCTGCTATGATCAGCAGCTCGTCGAGTGTAGCCGGCTCATCGCAGAGGAGTCGGTGCTTGAGGAGGGTGCCTTCTCGGCACCCGATAGTGAAGTACTCTATAGCTTGCACCTCGTGCACCCCTTCGCATGAGTTGCGGAGCTCGGCCCAGCGCGTTAAATAGTCGCGGCTAGACTCGGTTGGGCCTTGGACGCACAGGGAAAGTTGACGTGGCTTGGGAGCCCGCTTGTACGTGCTGGTGAAGTTGCGGATGGAAACTTCAGAGAAGTTCAGCCAGCTGTTGATGCTTTAAGGCTTGAGGCTGTTCAACCAGGTACTTGCCATGCCTTGTAAGCATGAGAGGGACGTACTTCACGGCAATGCGCCTGTTGTCGTTTGCTATGCTGACTGCCGTGGAGTAGTCTTATCAGCCAGTCCTCCGGCTTCACCGAGCCGTTATATTTGGGCGTGTCTTTGGGAGCGGGAACCCTTTGGGAAAGGTCTCGTCGCAAATGCGGGGCCGAAACAGGGCGGGCCAACATCATCTTCTTCTTCTAGCGCCAGGGATCGTGCCAGGCGGTTGATCCGATGCGGGCGTCGTTCTTGCCGATTCCTTCGCGGCGGCCCAGCCGGCCGTTGAGCCTCGGGTGCTCAACAGGCGGCGGGGAGGGATATCTTCTCCCTGCGGAGAGAGGGCAGGAGGCGGGTTATTGCCTTGCCGCTCCATGGCTCGGGGGGCGGCCTTCTGCGTCGCGCTTGATGGTGAGGCGCATCCGACTGCGGCTAGCAGGTCGGCTCCTTGTCTTTTCGCTCACGGGCTCCACCTGCAGTCGACGTCTGGGGAGATCGCGTTGTGCTCTCGGCGTGGGGAGGACTCTCGGCGTAGGCGCCGACTTCTTGCCGTTCTATAGCCGCTTTGTTGAGCTGCTGGACGCATCTCGTCATGCAGCGTAGCTCGTCGCCATCCAAGCCTTACAGCTCGTCTGCTGCCGCCTGAGCGGCATGCAGGTTATGAGTGCATGGCGTAGACTGGGCGGTCAACATCCAGCATGTTGGTGGTGGCCGCCCTGCGCTTCTTGATATCGCCAAGTCGGCTGGGCCTGCCAGCAGGCGGCGTGCCATAGGTAGCACAATCAGCCTCGCGCTGATAAGCCTCGGTGAGGCGTCTCATGGGAGGCTATCTTCTTGCCGTTCTCGATGAGGGCAAGGCGGTGGGCCTCCAGCATATTAGCGTCGGCGTCAGCTGGAAATGGGAGCGGACAGGTCATGCAACACCGTCTGTAGAGTATCGTGGGCGTTCCTGCCGGATGCGCGCCGTGACTGATGACCAGCACCTCGGTGACGGTGCTGCCGCTGCTGTCGGCATGAGGGAGAGGGTCGTCGATGACCACCATGTTGGTGGGGAAGGCGTCGAGGGATGCCATGTCGGAGTCGACGAGCATTTGGGTCAGTGGAGCCGATCAACTCCAGGTCGGAAGGTGGGCTCGCTGGCGATGTCGAGCTTGCCAAGGAGGTTGATGAGGCAGCTCTCGGAGTTGGTTGCACCTGCGTCTGGCACGGGCTCGTCGGAGAGGCAGACCTTACCGAGAAGATCGGCGAGGCAGCTCGCTGCGCTGGCGGTGTCAATGCCATGCATCACATCGGGGCAAGAGCCATCGGGCGTGGCGGGCTGGCTACGCTCGTTAGGAAGGAAGAGGGTTCCCGTCCAGAGCAGGTCTCCGGACGACGGTGCACCTGGCCCCATGGTGGGTGCCAAATGTCGTGTGGTAGGTGCGACATATGCCAAAGGATGGCTAATCATTGTGGGAGCCAGTAAGACATCGCCGGTGCCTGGAAACGGGATAAGGCGAAGACATGCACGCCGGTGAATCTTACCCAGGTTCGGGGCTCTCCTAGAAGATAACACCCCTAGTCCTGCTCTGCGGGGTCTCCGCATGATCACTAAATCAGTAAGTAGCTACAAGAGGCTCCTTGAGCTGTTCGGCTAGAGGAAGAAGAAGGGCTAGGCTAGCTCTCCTCTTCTCTCTATGAGGTGTGTGTAGTTCTAATGGATCAACCCTTTGCATGGGTGCCCTGGGGGGTTTATATAGGCCTACCCCCCAGGGGTACAATGGTAATCCGGCTGGATGTGGGTCCAGATCGTCAGTGTCTATGGTTGTCGGCTGCTCCGCCGGCCGCTGGGGCCCGCCGACTGGTGGGTCCCGTCGGCTGTCGGCCTCTTGGTCGACAGGCTGGGCCCACAGCCCATGGGTCCTGTCGGCTACTCATTACTGTAGCCTCGCTCTTGATGATGATGGCTTTGTCGGGGCAAACCTGGCTACAGTACCGCCGCCTGGCGGGTGCTCACTGTAGCCTTACCCTGTCTTATCTGCTTAATGGCGCACAAACTTCTAGGGCGGGAGTAGGCCGGCTATTGGGAACCGGCCTCCCCCTGTGCCGACTGGTCAGGTCAAGCCGCCCTCTGGTGGCTCTTTGGCAAGAGGGGCCTGCCGCCTGCATGCCATACTGACAACCCTCGTGGGTGACGTCATGGTCAACATGGCAACAGTGCCGCGCCGGACGAGGGATGGCCGCCCGGTACGGTGCTTTGTGGCCACGCTCGTTCCGGGATTTGGGGGTGGCAGGCTTCACTGTAGCCACGCCCCGTCTTATCGCCGTTATGTGGGTGCAAACTTTGAGGGTATATGCCAGGCCACCTGCTAGGAGTCAGCCCACTTCGGGATGGCTTGCTGAACCTTGCCGCCTTCCTGCAGCCGGCTACTGGACCAGCCGTCCAGGAGAAGGCGGCCCTTCGTCTTGGATGCTTGAGGGGCGCAGTCGGCCCGTTGTTTTTGAACAACCAGGGGGAGCGGATAAGGCTACCCGTGGTTATTTACTCCGACGCCTTAGGACAATTCTTCCAACTCCAATGCATGCAATCTATTGAGCCAAGCATACTTGGGAAGCCGCGAGGTTTGTTCATCTCCAATAGCTTTACGGTGTCTTCTGTATTGGGAGATCTCAAATACTCCTGGCAAACACTTGCACAATTTCGACCGCGAAGCGCTTGACACACATGATGGCTTGTCTCTCACCCATGGCCAAGTAGTCATCAACTAGATCAGCCGGAATACCGTATGCCAACATACGCAAAGCGGCTGTCACCTTCTGAAAGGTGCTATGCCCGAGCTCTCCGGCAGCATTCCTCCTTTGCTGAAAAGCTGACCATGGCTCGCTAGTTTCTCTGCAATGCGCCTGAACAACTCGGTGCTCATCCTAAACCGGCGCCGGAAGTACGACTCGGGTACACAGGATTATCCGCAAAATAGTGCCTCATCAATCTGTTGTGGGCATCGATCCTATCCCTCCAAATTTTCCGCCGACTCATAACTGAACCACCGTGCTTCGGTTTTTTGTTGATGTGCATAGCTAGGATCATTGCAAGATCCTCCTCCTCTTCAATATCAAATTCTTCTTTGGAAGAATCATATGACGAACTCATCTACAATGATCAATTTAAACTAGGCTATAAAAACTACAAACAACGTGCATCAAATTCATGTAAAAATATGAAGTTGAAGCAATACATACCTTGCAAGCGTATTGTCAAACACCTTGTGGGTGCTGACGGTAGTGGGCGGCCGGGCGCTGTTCGTCGGAGGAATGGCGCGCGCGAGGGGCGGCGACGACTGGAGGGAGAAGAAGGAAGTGGCAGCGGAGCGGGGATAGGCCGGGGAAGTGCCGGAATGGTCGCCGGAACCAACGGCGTGGTGCGGGCGGCGGCACCAGCGCCTGGGTCGGGGTAGGTGGAAGTCGCGAGCGGGCGCTCGAGTGTGCGGCACACAGTAATGGGCGTAGCAAATAAACGGCGCGTGATGGCGTTTCGGACCGCGCGCTGAACTCTTTATACCGCGCACGCGGTTATTGCGCCTCCGCTGGAGCTCATTGAGCGGTTGCGTGTGCTAAAAACCAAAAATTTCTGTTGCGGCGCTTATATAGCGCGGCTGTTGGAGATGCTCTTAGCACGACATGGACGGTGGCTGGCCTGACAATAGGGCTAAATGTCTCCTCAAAATCGTTCCCTGGCTGTCGAGAATAGCCATGGACAACCTGTCAAACCTTGTGGTGACCTGAGTGCATCACCAAGTTGAATTTGTGCTTGTAGATCCATTTTGGTAAAACAATGTTAGGCCAAGACGACGAGCAAGTGATCACGTGCGTACGGTTGTGAGAATCCACAATTTTATTTTATTTTGCGGAATCAGAGTCCACAATTTTCTACTCCCTCCGTTCCTAAATATAAGTCTTTGTAGAGATTTCACTATGAACCACGTACGGATATATATAGATACATTTTAAGTGTAGATTCATCCATTTTGCTCCGTATGTAGTCCACCTAGTGAAATCCCTACAAAGACTTATATTTAGGAACGGAGGGAGTATCATAGATGCATGCTAATGTGGTTGTGAAGTGCACTTTGTATGTTTATGGAACGGGATATATGTTTTTTGTCACAAGACCCTACCTTATGGCCTCTTTGATTCACATTTAAAAATGGGTACAGAAAGAACACGAGATTGCAATATCATGAACACTGGAATCCGGTCCGTTTTCTGTATTTCCGTTGCCGCACTGTGGACGTTTTTTCTGTTGTTGTTTTTTTTGTTCGTTTATCTCTGTGATAATGGAACCCGGTCCATTTCGGATCGTATGGAGAGAAAAAAAATGAACACTGGAATCGTAAAATGAGTTTGTGTGCACCAAAGTTTGTTCGATTACCTTATGGCAAAAGCTGATAAACCGAGGATTCTTTACAAGCGATTTGAGTGGCTTGAGTTTCATATAATAAATAACAAAGGAAGCTTTAGGGAAAAAAATTCAATTCTTTGAATCGTCCGAAATTCCTATGAACAAAAATCCTTTGAATCAAAGGAGGCTTGAAACCGATCAAATTAACATGGTGGGTACTTGGAAAATCAAATCTGACGATGGTGAGTTTTCCAGTGGGCTGAATGCCGTCGGTGAGAAGAAAAGAAAAACAGCACGAGTTCACGGCCTGCGTTCCCTGGCAATGTGTCCGGCTCTATTGGACCGATTACATTACACAAACTCACACAAAGCAAACGTAAACAGATACAATTATCTGGCAAAATAGGTACCTCAGCACTGAGGTTTTTTTTAATAGAATATATAAAAGCGGTCTTCCCTCGATTTCCGTTAAAAGAAACGATCATATATAGTTCTTACAAGCAGCTAAAAAGAAAAGAAGTACAAACAGCAGCTGAAAAGACTAGCTGCAACTAAGCCATCACAGCGGCCAGAAGGAAAGGATAGGGAAACCCAGGACGCAGCCTGGTTCCAAACCAACAAAAGATCACCATCACCATCCAGACTCCCAGTTGAACTAGGTTCAAATAAAATCGCACAAGACAAACACGGACTGACTAGTTGTGGCATGCACGCCCACGCACGAGCACGATGGGTAAGCTATGTTTCAACCTTATCTAACAAGCTCGCCGCATCTGAATCTTGTCCTCCGTCCTCTCTTCCTCCGCCATCGTCTCTGGACGCCTGTCCCCCATCTGAGAAGCTGCCTTGCCCGTCTGACGTCTGCGGATCCTCTGAGGTCTGCGGATCGTCCCTGGCACGGCGAATATCCTGTACCCTGGCCAGCCGCTCCTTCCGCCGAGCGATCTCCCAGATCTCGTCCATGCTCAGACGGTAGTCGTGCGCGGCGACCTTCTCACTCAATGTCGGGAACTGCTTCACGATGAAACACAAGGTAGAGTTATCGAGTTTTGAGTTGGTGGTCAAGCCCTCCAGGAGCGCGAGCTGTTCCATGACGGGCTCGTCCTCCGTGTACTGGAATGTGATGGCCTTCACATAGGGCACGCTTCGAAGCGGAACATCCACCGTTAGGTCCAGATCATAGGTGCGCGCCACTGCGCGCCACACGGCAGCTGCAGTGGCGTGGGGAGCGTAGACCGGAAGGAGGCGGTCGGAGAGCGTGGCGAGGATGTGGCCACGGCACAATGCATCCATGTGCGCCCACTGCTTGCCGGCGGCCGTCTTCTCGTCGAGAGGGCGCTCCTCGGTCAGGACATCGGCCACACCAATAGTGTGGAGGCGGAGCAGCACTGACTCCTTCCAGCGGAGGTAACCGCTCTCTCCGTCCAACTGAGTGATGGGGAGCAGAGGCGGTGCAGCCGTGGGCACAGGTAGTACTGGCGACGACATCGATCCTTGCCTGCAGTGTTATGTTTCGTGTCATGATCTCACGGTCTGATACAAGAAGCGCAATCATGATGTATGTGTATATATGCAGGAATGTACGGACTAGTATTGCTGATCAACTAAATGATTAGAATACAGGTGCAAACTAGAATTTTAGGAATGACACAATGGACAGTCCCCATGCATGTAATAGTATTCATGATTCTATATGGTAGCAGCAGCATATATATTACTAGCTGCATCGAGTCTGATCTCCATTTAGCATTTTTGTAGTTGCCTAGATGGTATGTACCACCTCTGTTTCCAAATGTAAGACGTTTTGGCAGTTCAATTTAAACTGCCAAGAGTCTTATATTTAGGGACAGAGGGCGTACTAGTTAGTAGCAAGGGCCGTCAGTTTGATCATCATACATTGATGTATCTGCTACTTGGGTGGTGGCTGATACTTTCATCGGAGGACGGTGTTTAGAAATCAGATCGCTGTGGATGGAAGATTCATGGTACCAACATAACGACATGACAACATGCGGGAGCGTCGCTTTTATTCACAGAAGACTTCAAGTATAGTCCTCTCGAAACACGATTTCTCCATCCTTTATAAATAAAGGCACAAACGGCCGAACCGATACAAAGTGATGAGGAAGTCCTAATACAAGCGAGTCAAAAAAGAAATAAAACAGCATTCGAGCAAGTGGAACAAGTGCCACCAACCCAACACCGAGCGTGAACACAGGAGACACCGCCCCTAACAAGATACACCGAGCGTGAACACAAGAGGCACCGAAGTACCGAACACACCAGTCATGACAACACCAGGATCACCTGCCACCCCTCCCCTTGCTACCCACATATCCAAGAGGAGACGCCACCACTGCTGCTCGCTGCAGAGTCACCCGTGCAGCCTCACCATCCATAGCTGCAGCCCCGACTTCCAGGAGACACCCCACCGGGCCACCACCGCCAGGACACCGGGCTGCCGAAAAGCAGGCACCTTGGGACGGACAAGGCAAGGGAGGAACCATCTTGCCGTAGCACCACCACGATTAGGGACAGCCAACACAGATGGCAGCCCACACACATGACACCCGGCTACGGGTGCCAGATCCCATATGGATCCGGCCCCACGACGGATGGGAACGAGGATCACCGGCTCTAGCCAGCATCATGTCATGGGCCGACTGCCCACCACACGATGCCAAGGCGCACCCACCCGAAGCAGACCACCGGGTAGCATGACTCCACGGGCCATGCGGTCGTTCAAAACCGACCAAGGAACAATTCACAAGGCCCGCTACCGCCCAAACCCTAGATCCCACTCGCACTCGCCACCAGAGCCACACATGCCACCACCTCACGCTGCCCACCCAAGCCAGCCACAAGAAACCCGCAACACACCGTTCGTCGAGGGAGCCACCCCACGCCACTTGAGACCACTGCAATGCCATCTCTGGCCGCCCCGCCTGTCAGCTCAGGTGCACCACCCATCATGCAGCCTCACAGCGCTGTCCCACGCCAACGCCACCCCGCGCAGATTCACCGTCATGTCCAACGCGTAGCACAACGCCCTTGCCAGCCTGCAGTAAGCCGCACTACTTGTATTGCACAAGAATGTTGGTGTACTAAGACATGGGTGCCTTCGTACCCTGGCTTGTGCATAGGCAGTTGCAGCCTTCCCGCCGGCAAGGCTTGCCTTCGTACCCTGGCTTGTGCATAGGCAGTTGCAGCCTTCCCGCCGGCAAGGCTTGCCAGAGAGCTACTGCAAGCTAGACTCAAGATATTGATATACAAGACCGTGAGAAGACCTCCAGGCAGGTCATTGAGAAGTACTAAGTTAGTACCCAAGGACAAGATCCCAGTTGCTGGCAAGCTCCGGCCCGGCAAGCCAAGACCCGACAAGCTCCTTGCCGGGAAGTTTTGCCTCTTTGCTTCTCGACCACTTCACCTCGTCGACCAGCTGATGGCTTGTCAAGATTAGGTGTCGAGCAGGCAGATGGCTTAGGGAAGATCATCAGGACGCGTGCCGGCATGTCACGATAAAGTTTAAACTTTATTGACACCCATCTCATGGACGTGTCAAGAAGGTAGGGTTCGGCCAACCCGACGGCACAGAAGGAGAGACGGCTTTTGCCAAAGGATCATTATCAGCTCATGGCGCATTAAATGCCTTTGTCCTAGTCCGGCGGGATTAGGTTGGATAACATCGAGGCCACTATTCACATTTATGTAATGACCATGTTGCCACTATGGTGACCCCTTTTACCGAAAAAGGCTTCCGCCCCGCTTTATATATAAAGAAAAGATCATCATCATCCGATACAAACGCACGCCACCACAACACACGCACACAACCAAGGCAGAATACATAGGCGCTGAGCGCAGCAACACCATCCCTAGCACTATCACGAAGAGACGAAGCCGCATACGACGAATCGTGGGGCTCCAAGACGGTGCCTTCAGGAAGGATACGACAAAGTTTCCCCTGGAACCACACGAAGGGCAGCGAGAGCCGCGACAACGCCTTCAAGAAGGGAACGAGCTCCGCCGTCGTCGGTCCGTCCGAAGATAGAACGGGTTTTCACCCCGGCCAACACTCACCACCACCAATCGCCACACCCCGGCTACCACGCCGCCCACACGGCCATGGCCACCGGGCAGCACCAAGCCACGGGCTCTGCCCATGAGCACCGCGAAACCACCCCCAGGGCCGCCGCCCCGGCATCCAAGACCTTGACACCACCTCACCGAGATCCGCCGCTACCCCAACCAAAGAGACGAGCGGGAAGATCACGCCATTCCCACCCCTGGGCAGCCCCAGCGCCGAGACACAATAGGCCGGCCAAACCGGGCCTCCATCGACTCGTCCTGCAGCACCGGGCGCGAGACGAGCTAGGTCCTGCGGCACCATGTGCGAGACGAGGTCGGTCCTGCTGCATCGTGCGCGAGACGAGCTCGGTTCTACAACACCGTGCGCGAGACGAGGTCGGTCCTGCCGCACCGGACACGAGACGAGCGATGGACCGCAGCTGGGAGCGGGCCAGCCCTTCGACGGAAGTAGAGCCTGGACACCGAGAAGATGAAGCGAAGGTTGACACGGTCCGACCGCAGACGAGCCGACGCCGGGAGCCGGCCGTCGCCGCGGGCGGAGCCGCCAAGCCACCGTGTAGCCGGCACGCCACCGAGAGGCCACCGCCCATGGGCCGGACCTCCCCGCGCTGCCGCCCACGGCCGGAGCAACAGCCATACCAAGCTGCTGCCCAACCCGCGCCGCCCACCCCGAACCCTAGCCATATCCAAGACAAGCGCACCGCCACCCACCTCCATCTGCCACAGCCCACCTCCGGCCCCGACCAAACAGAGGAGAGGCAAGCCGAGACCCAACCGCTGCGCCGCCATCTCCGCCACCAGACCACGACGAGGGCAACCGCACGCAGCCCGCCGCCCGCACCCACCGTGACTGGATCTAGCCGCCAGCCTTCACCACGCGGCCATGCACCACCAGGATGTGGCCCGTCACGCCACCACCGCACCCGCGCGCCACCACCAGCGCCGGTGCGACGCCGCGCGGAGGAGCCCCACGGGAGCGCCCACACCCAGTCCGGAGCTGTCGGCCCGCGCCGGCCACCCGCACGAAGGGACGAAAGGGGCCCCGCCGCCGCCAGCGGCGACCGGGCTTCGCCCGGCCCCGGCCTTTGGCGGTGGCGAGGGAGGAGGCGGCGGGAGGAGGGGGGGCGCTGGCGGCGGTGGTTAGGTCGCCCTCCCCGTCGCCCGCGGGAGCGACGCGGGAGGGGATAAGGTTTTCTTGATAAAATTCCTGGTGACCCCTTTTCGTCTATAAAAGGAGGCCCAAGGCTACCTTGGCAAAGGTCGCACTTTGCTCACTCTTATACAGTAGTTGCACCTTGCACGCACCTTTTCCGGCAAGCTGCGCTTGTAACTTGAGCCCCAAGTAAATCCACCATAGAACAGGAGTAGGGTTTTATGCCCCCACGGCGGCCTGAACCTGGATAGATCTCACGTGTGAACTGCTAGATTTGCTCTCTGTGCTCGTTGATCTCCCCAGCCGAACTAGGCAAGAGGCCTCGCTGGTCCCATAGATCGTCGTACCCTGACAAAGAGGGAGAAGAGCCGCGCCGTCGCCATGCTTATGCCAATCAGGCTTCGCCCGACAGAGGGTCCTGGCAGCGAGGGGAGGGGGGAGGACAGGGATGGAAGGGAGTGGAGGAGATGGCTACCGCGAGGTGGCAGCGTGGACGAGTGACACAAGAGAAGCAAAGCTCTACTTCTCTCAGAATCTAGCTAGTTAGCAACCACACTTTCAGTTCAAAGCCATAGCCTTGATGTCTACAACTACTGAAGTGCTAGTCCAACATCCCTAAAGCTCTAAGGTCCCTGGAAAGCGAGCGTTGTGGTGCATTGGGATTGTGGGGTGCCACTGCGCCCCAATTGTGAATGTGTGGCCCGCTTTGGTTAGCCCACAAGCATGTGCACCTAACACAAACTATCTCGGTCCTTTGTCGTGCCACCTCCTGATCTCTCTTTCAAGCCCCTCTCTTCCTCGAAATCGCTGCCGCCACTTCCTCCAATTCTGGTACAAGAGCCGCCACCATTGAATTGACGAACTCACGATAACACCAAGATCACCCGTCATTCCTCCCCTTGCTACCCACATATCCAAGAGGAGACAACACCACTGCTCACCGCAAAGTTACCCTTACAGCCTCACCATCCAGGGCCGACGCCCAGCTCCAGGAGACCCCACAGCCGCCAGGACACAGGATTGTGGAAAAGCGGGCACCTTGGAACGGACAAGGCGAGGAAGGAACCATCGTGCCGTAGCACCACCTTGCGCGGCTACCCACCCAAGCCAGACTCAATTCCTAGTAGGGTGGGTTTCCTTTAGGAAGAGAAATAGAACTTGGACTCGCCATAATATAAGGGGAGGTGGTCGGTACCGGAATTCTCAAGTCATCAATAAAATTAATTTTTTCCCCCAAGCTATCCTCCTCCTTACCTATCAACACCGGCAAGACGCCTACCCGGTGGATATTCATCGGCCCTCGGGCACCTCGAGGCCACAGGCACGCCCTCTGATCCCAAGAAAACATATACGGATATTGGTATTGTGTTTTACTGTCTTTCTGAAGTTTTCTAAATAGATGTGAAACAAGCTGCAGAACTGTGCTATATACATATTTCTAGTAGTACTCCCTCTGTAAACTAATATAAGAGTGTTTAGATCACTACTTTAGTGATCTAAACGCTCTTATATTAGTTTACGGAGGGAGTACTTAAATTGAGCCACAATGCTGCATGTTGGAGAGTAAGGTTACTGGAGTACCAACTTTCTGTAGTCTGTAATATGTTTTGTGGGAGCTAGCTCTGGGCGTATGGAAGCATTTTATCTGCCGTAATTGTTCTATACAAAATAATTTGATTTTCTATTTGAGGTCCTTTGGGGGGATTTCGTCCTGGTGCACGCGTTGTTACTCATAAGCTCATCGTTCAGCGTTGTGTACAGGCAGATAATGAAGGATCGGCACTCAACCAAATGGTTCATTTTTCCTTAATTGTTTTCTCCACCCTATTTCTATAGATGTAGGTGTGTCTGGACTGAGAAAGGAGGCTGCTCGGTGCTGCATTTACATGTGTGTGCTGATGAGGAAATATGTATGCATTATTTGATTATTTCCAAGTTTATAGAATGAACAGTTATTTCCGTCATGTACGATGAAGCTCTACCTTCAAGTAAAATATCTTATATGGTTCTATAGTTACTACTCCCTCCGTTCCCAAATATTTGTCTTTCTAGACATTTCAAATGGATACAACATACGGATGTATGTAGACATATTTTAGAGTGTAGATTAACTCATTTTGCTTCGTATGTAGTCACTTGTTGAAATCTCTAGAAAGACAAATATTTGGGAACGGAGGGAGTACACAGCTGCAACATTTCTCCATATTGACAAATTATTTGGCTGCTTTCTTGGTGTTAGTCTCGTGAGATATTTATTGAGCATTTGAATGTCAAAAAATGAAAAATATATATAAAGCTTGATTGAATTCTAGGTACGTGAAATGCATGTACTGCTCTGCCGTTAATTAAACATACCAGTTTTCTCAAGCAATTGTTGTTTACCTGGTGTCATTGGTGAATGTTCAGTCTAAATTTTTTTAACAGCCTAAACTTGATAAATTATGTACTTCTAAGTTCTAACAGAGAAGACGTAAAAGATAGCCAATCAATTTCAGGAATTGCAATACTGAACCATGCTTTTTATATATATAGATATTTATGTTTACAAGCAACCAACTCAGAAGGCACCTAACAAATGGGCTTAACATTCACCATTTGAGTCTACTGCAAAACATTGCAGACTTGTCAAAAAAGGGGTTAGTATCTTGAGTTCTAGGAGCTCGAATTATCATCACAGATACTAGAAGAGAAGTAATTTGAGAACAGTTAAGAGTGATATTCGTTCTCTGATCCAAAAAGTTTATATTCTAAACTTTGTAGTACAACTATATAGCTAATTATAGACTGATGATAAGGTACCATTCTAATGTTGATTTCACTTTTATCTGTCTCGCTCGTCCTGTAAATTCTTGGGGCACTAATTCTTTTACGAAAGCATATATTTAGCTCAAATATGTGAGCTATTGAGTGATCTGGCCTGAAATGGTTTATTTGTCTCTTGAATTTTGCATTCATATGCCAGAGTTTCGGGCAGTGGCGGAGCCAGGATTTCCGACATGGGTATGCATGGTGAATTTTTTTTGCTTCACAACAAAGTAAGAAATAAAAAAGTTCATAATACCGAGGTTGATCTTGAACTTGGTTTTCATCGTCGATAGATAGCAATGTTGGTGTTGATGTCGAACTTAACTTCGGCGCCAATGAAGCAGCTCTGTCCCACAAACTCATTTTTCACACCTATAAAAAAATGCATGTTACATAGTGATGGTGGCAATGGTGGGCTTATATACTTCCATATGTTACATAAACGCATATAGGAGCTTATATACTGAATTGTTTTTGCAAAAAATGTTGGGTATGCATTGCATACCCTTGCATTAGCCTAGCTCTGCCCCTGGTTTCGGGGTACTCTGTCGATGCTTCATGCCGCTAGAGAAGGTACTTATATGGATATGATGTTAGGACCATTTTAATACCGGTTCCAAATTCACTTCATCCTAGTTTCCCTCTAATTCAATAAACTATAGGATGTTATCTATTTCCAGGTCACATTCGTAATGATAGTTGACTCCTATAAATTGCCTTTAAAAACTATGCTATTTGTGTATATTTTTGTCATGTTTTTTCACTTGTTTCAGATTATTTTTTGTATTGCTCCATATTCTAGAAAAATTATAGTTCATAAGTTATATGCAGGAATGTGTCACTCATCCTACCACTCAAGGTTTAGCAATGGTTCCTTTTATCAAAGCATCAGTACCAGACCAACTCTATAATACATAATTGTGTTGCACTCACATATGTGTTTCATCAATTAATACTACAGAAACTTATTTCTTTTATACGAACAACACTTCCATGTCTTAAAACTGAATCTATATTCCCTATTATTCAACATTTTCTCATACTCAAGCCCCGTGACTTTTTTAGTTCTCTAATGGCTTCCATAATAATGTAGAAGTTCTTGATACTTTGATTTTTTTAGATGGTTACTCTTGTATTTGTAATTCAAATTAATTAAGGGATCTTTTATGGTTTTGCAGATTCTTACCTACCTGCAATTTTGATCAAGAAATTATTCACAGCTTTTCTTGACACAAATATTCCCTTTTTTGTGTATAATTGTAGGTGATCGATACCATATGTTTCAGAAATTCTATAACCTGCATGCAGAGGATAGTAAAGAACTCTATTGTCAAGTAGTGATATCTTTGTATGATAAAGATAGGCGTAGTTGCCCCTTCATATCATACAATATTATCATAACAACAACCAAATTGCAAAATGGTATGGATTATATTTATCCTATATAGCTAACGTAAATCGTGTTATCATGTTTTGCATATGTGGAAGCTCTCAATGTTTTTTCTTCACCTGAACATTGTGAAATTTCTTTATTTTGACCAATAAAATAAATGTAACTCAATGACCACGCTTTGAAATGTCCTGCGGCGCAGCAAGGCGCGCCTATTCTTCAAACGCTGCAACAGGATCCGAGAACACACGGAAAAAGGATGGCGGGATGGGGGGAGGGAGATCGCTTACCGGGTGAATGATCTCAGCGACCTTCGGTTGAAGAAGACGAGGTTGAGGAGGAGGAATACGGCGACGGCAGTCCGGCGAGACGGAGGATGCAGTACACTTCAGAGCGGCGGAGGATGCAGCAAGGCAGGACGGAGACGGAGCTAGCGGCGGCGTCGGCGGGGTACAAACCGGCGGGCGGCGGCCGTGGAACCCTAACGGGTGGAGCTTTGTGCGTTTCGGTCGCTTGGTGTGTGTGGTCGACCGTGTTGGTTGAACCCACGGGTTCACGCTATTTTTGTTTTGATTTTTTTTTCGCGTAAAACCAAACCGCACCTGTCCAGTTCAATTTTCTGCTCGGCAATCCAGTCCGTTCTTTAGAGCGTCTAGAACCACAACCCGCAAATTTCTCCTGTTCGGTCCGCATACGTCCAATCAACAATTCAAACCAACCTCACGAAATTCGATCAAATCGGACGGATTTCATTCAAGTTCGGACATAATTTACATAAAACTGTCGATATTTCGACCGTTTAACTAAAAAAATAGAAAAAAAACTAAATCCTATACTGGACGACCACCTCGTACGCGTGTCACCCTGCCTTGCCGCACCGCCGTCGTCGTGGTCCCTCTAGCGGCGGTACGGCGCCGGAAGGCCGCGGCAGCCATGTCTGGCGGCTACCTGCCGCTCTGCGTCCTGCTGCGCCGTGCAGAGTGCCGATGTGGCCTTCGGAGCCCTGGCGGCGGTCTTGCCGCGGCCGGCATTGGCGAAGCAGTCAAGAAGCGACCACTCCTCGGCGATCTTGGTGAGCTCGCTGTCAAAGAGGCGGCGACGCCTAGCGGCCGTCTCTGCGGTGGTCACGCAGCGGTCGAGCGCCCATGCGGCGGCGAGGTCTGGGTCATTGCGAACCCAGTCCAGAGCCATGTCGCTCTTGCCGAACACGGAGCGGCGACTAGCATTCCGCCAGTCGTACCGCTCTTGCTGCTGAGCCGCACGCTCCGCATGAGTCACGACGCCCCTCGAGCCTAAGGAACCGCAAGAGCAAGGATGCCGGCTCGGTCTTGACGCGGTGGCGCGGCGGGGAGGCCGGCTCCTCCTTCACGCGCATCGGCGATGGCGGCGAAGCCCTCATGAAACAGAGCGACCGCTACGTCATTAACTCGATCTGACGGACAAAATCTTTGTCCTTTAGAGCGGCCTCCTTGAGGAGTCGGGGCGGCTGCTGCGGTGGCTCCTACGGCGGCGGCGGCGACGCCTGGTCCTCCTCATCACCTTAGGAGATGATGATCTCCTCCTTGGCGGAGGAGCCGGCCGCCGTGGAAGATAACGGGCCCGGAGAGCGTCTTCGGCGGCGACAAGAACCGACGGAGGAGGAGCTTCCGCCTACTCCGCCAGGCGGTGCGGAGCACCATGGCATCGCCATCGCCGGAGCTTGGGTCGGAGAGGGGGAGGGAAGGTCCGGGCACGGAGACGGGGAAGGGGATGGGATGGTGCATCTCCGGTGCACGGTTTAAATAGCCGCGGCAAGGCCGAGGTGAAGGGGCGGTCCGCTTCAATGCGGCGCAGCAGCCGGAATTGGTTCATCGGGAACTTGCGTCCGCATTGAAGCGGCGGTCGTCGAGATGTCGCGTCGGTCGGCGCCGCCCTCCATCCCTCCCCGGTCACATCGCCACCTCAATGTCGGCCTCCGCGTGCTCTAGGATAGCATGAATGTGCCGCGTTAAGCGGCGCCTCCATCGAAAGGAAAGCGCGAGAGGGGCGGGTGACAGGGTTTAGGTGGGGCAGGGCGGTGTGAAGCGGGCTTGCAATTGGTCCGGACTCCCATAAACCTTCCCACGTTTGTCTTTGGTTTGCGGGAGAAATCGCGTCTGAACCGCTTCGCAGACCAATACATGACCCGTTGAATGGCTTCGGCGGTCCAGACGATTTCGGGAGGTTTGCGGGTGATGAAGTCATGTACCTAGGGTAGGGTCATGAACCTGTCCAAGGTACCCTCCCCGAGGACATCTTTAGATGAAGTCATCTTCCAGTCGACCTAGAGGGACTCCACTCGACTGACTGGAAGACACTCGACGACTTGAAGACACTCGACCATGAAGACTCACTCGACCACCAGGAGTTCAAGATCTACTTTGTATCCAAATGGTCTGTAATTAAGTAGTCTTTATGGTCATGATGACACTTTATGTATGTTGGGGAACGTTGCATAAAATAAAAAAATTCCTACGTTCACCAACATCAATCTATGAGTTCATCTAGCAACGAGAGAGAGAGATGCATCTACATACCACTTATAGATCGCGTGCGGAAGCGTTCAAGAGAACGGGGTTGAGGTAGTCGTTCTCGTCGTGATCCTATCACCGGAGATACTAGCGCCGAACGGACGGCACCTCCATGTTCAACACACGTACGGTCAGCGTGACGTCTCCTCCGTCTTGATCCAGCAAGGGGAAAGGAGAGGTTGATGAAGATCCAGCAGCACGACGGCGTGGTGGTGGATGCAGCAGGACTCCGGCAGGGCTTCGCCAAGCAACTGCGGGAGGAGGAAGAGGTGTAGCAGGGAGAGGGAGGCGCCAAGACTCAGGGGTCGGCTGCCCTCCCCCTCCTTTATATAGGCCCCAGTGGGGGGGGGGCAGCCCTGGAGATGAGAATCTCCCAAGGGGGCGGCGGCCAGTGGGGGTGGAGTGCCCCCCAAGGCAAGTGGTGTGCCCCCCACCCTAGGGTTTCCAACCCTAGGCGCAGGGGGGCACAAGGGGGGGGGGGGCGCACCAGCCCACTAGGGGATGGTTCCCCTCCCCCCACTTCAGCCCACGGGGCCCTCCGGGATAGGTGGCCCCACCCGGTGGACCCCCGGGACCCTTCCGGTGGTCCCGGTACAATACCGGGTGACCCCGAAACTTTCTCGATGGCCGAAACAGCACTTCCTATATATAATTCTTTACCTCCGGACCATTCCGGAACTCCTCGTGATGTCCGGGATCTCATCCGGGACTCCGAACAACATTCGGTTTGCTGCATACTCATATTCATACAACCCTAGCATCACCGAACCTTAAGTGTGTAGACCCGATGGGTTCGGGAGACATGCAGACATGACCGAGACGGCTCTCCGGTCAATAACCAGCAGCGGGATCTGGATACCCATGTTGGCTCCCACATACTCCTCGATGATCTCATCAGATGAACCACGATGTCGAGGATTCAAGCAACCCCGTATACTATTCCCTTTGTCAGACGGTATGTTACTTGCCCGAGATTCAATCGTCGGTATCCCAATACCTCGTTCAATCTCGTTGCCGGCAAGTCACTTTACTCGTACCGTAATGCATGATCCTGTGACAAGACACTTGGTCACTTTGAGCTCATTATGATGATGCACTACCGAGTGGGCCCAATGATACCTCTCCGTAATACGGTGTGACAAATCCCAGTCTCAGTCCGTGTCAACCCAACAGACACTTTCGGAGATACCTGTAGTGCACCTTTATAGTCACCCAGTTACGTTGTGACGTTTGGTACACCCAAAGCACTCCTACGGTATCCGGGAGTTACACGATCTCATGGTCCAAGGAAGAGATACTTGACATTGGAAAAGCTCTAGCAAAACGAACTACACGATCTTGTGCTATGCTTAGGATTGGGTCTTGTCCATCACATCATTCTCCTAATGATGTGATCCCGTTATCAATGACATCCAATGTCCATAGTCAGGAAACCATGACTATCTGTTGATCAACGAGCTATTCAACTAGAGGCTCACTAGGGACATGTTGTGGTCTAAGTATTCACAATTATAGCATGAATAAAGGACAACCATCATGAACAAAGAAATATAATAATAATCCTTTTATTATTGCCTCTAGGGCATATTTCCAACAGTCTCCCACTTGCACTAGAGTCAATAATCTAGTTATATTGTGATGAATCGGACACCCATAGAGTTCTGGTGTTGATCATGTTTTGCTCGCGGAAGAGGTTTAGTCAACGGATCTGCGGCATTCAGATCCGTATGTACTTTGCAAATATCTATGTCTCCATCTTGAACATTTTCACGGATGGAGTTGAAACGACGCTTGATGTGCCTGGTCTTCTTGTGAAACCTGGGCTCCTTGGCAAGGGCAATAGCTCCAGTGTTGTCACGGAAGAGAGTGATCGGCCCCGACGCATTGGGTATGACTCCTAGGTCGGTGATGAACTCCTTCATCCATATTGCTTCATGCGGTGCCTCTGAGGCTGCCATGTACTCCGCTTCACATGTAGATCCCGCCATGACGCTCTGCTTGCAACTGCACCAGCTTACTGCTCCACGATTCAACATATACACGCATCCGGTTTGTGACTTAGAGTCATCCAGATCTGTGTCAAAGCTGGCGTCGACGTAACCCTTTACGACGAGCTCTTCGTCACCTCCATAAACGAGAAATATGTCCGTTGTCCTTTTCAGGTACTTTAGGATATTCTTGACCGCTGTCCAGTGTTCCTTGCCGGGATTACTTTGGTACCTACCTACCAAACTTACAGCAAGGTTTACATCTGGTCTGGTACACAGCATGGCATACATAATAGATCCTATGGCTGAGGCATAGGGGATGACACTCATCTCTTCTTTATCCTCTGCCGTGGTCGGGCATTGAGCCGAGCTCAATCTCACGCCTTGCAATACAGGCAAGAACCCTTTCTTGGACTAATCCATTTTGAACTTCTTCAAAATCTTATCAAGGTATGTGCTTTGTGAAAGACCTATGAGGCATCTCGATCTATCCCTATAGATCTTGATGCCTAATATGTAAGCAGCTTCTCCAAGGTCCTTCATTGAAAAACACTTATTCAAGTAGGCCTTAATGTTGTCCAAGAATTCTATATCATTTCCCATCAAAAGTATGTCATCTACATATAATATGAGAAATGCTACAGAGCTCCCACTCACTTTCTTGTAAACGCAGGCTTCTCCATAAGTCTGCATAAACCCAAATGCTTTGATCATCTCATCAAAGCGAATGTTCCAACTCCGAGATGCTTGCACCAGCCCATAAATGGATCGCTGGAGCTTGCATACTTTGTTAGCATTCTTAGGATCGACAAAACCTTCCGGCTGCATCATATACAGCTCTTCCTTAAGATAACCGTTAAGGAATGCTGTTTTGACGTCCATCTGCCATATCTCATAATCATAGTATGCGGAAATTGCTAACATGATTCGGACGGACTTAAGCTTCGCTACAGGAGAGAAAGTCTCATTGTAGTCAACTCCTTGAACTAGCCGATAACCCTTAGCGACAAGTCGAGCTTTATAGATGGTGACATTACCATCCGCGTCCGTCTTCTTCTTAAAGATCCATTTGTTTTCTATCGCTCGCCGATCATCGGGCAAGTCAGTCAAAGTCCATACTTTGTTTCATACATGGATTCTATCTCGGATTGCATGGCTTCTAGCCATTTGTTGGAATCTGGGCCCGCCATCGCTTCTTCATAGTTCGAAGGTTCACCGTTGTCTAACAACATGATTTCCAGGACAGGGTTGCCATACCACTCTGGTGTGGAACGTATCCTTGTGGACCTACGAAGTTCAGTAGCAACTTGATCCGAAGTACCTTGATCATCATCATTAATTTCCTCTCCAGTCGGTGTAGGCACCACATGAACATTTTCCTGAGCTGCACTACTTTCCGGTTCAAGAGGTAGTACTTCATCGAGTTCTACTTTCCTCCCACTTACTCCTTTCGAGAGAAACTCTTTTTCCACAAAGGATCCGTTCTTGGCAACAAAGATCTTGCCTTCGGATCTAATGTAGAAGGTATACCCAATGGTTTCCTTAGGGTATCCTATGAAGACGCATTTTTCCGACTTGGGTTCGAGCTTTTCAGGTTGAAGTTTCTTGACATAAGCATCGCATCCCCAAACTTTTAGAAACGACAGCTTAGGTTTCTTCCCAAACCATAATTCATACGGTGTCGTCTCAACGGATTTAGACGGTGCCCTATTTAAAGTGAATGTAGCTATCTCTAGAGCGTATCCCCAAAATGATAGCGGTAAATCGGTAAGAGACATCATAGATCGCACCATATCTAATAGAGTGCGATTACGACGTTCGGACACACCGTTACGCTGAGGTGTTCCAGGCGGCGTGAGTTGTGAAACGATTCCACATTTCCTTAAGTGCGTACCAAATTCGTGACTTAAATATTCTCCTCCACGATCCGATCGTAAGAATTTTATCTTTCGGTCACGTTGATTCTCCACTTCATTCTGAAATTCCTTGAACTTTTCAAAGGTCTCAGACTTGTGTTTCATCAAGTAGACATACCCATATCTACTTAAGTCATCAGTGAGAGTGAGAACATAACGATATCCTCCGCGAGCCTCAATGCTCATTGGACCACACACATCAGTATGTATGATTTCCAATAAGTTGGTTGCTCGCTCCATTGTTCCGGAGAACGGAGTCTTGGTCATTTTGCCCATGAGGCATGGTTCGCATGTGTCAAATGATTCATAATCGAGAGACTCTAAAAGTCCATCAGCATGGAGCTTCTTCATGCGCTTGACACCAATGTGACCAAGGCGGCAGTGCCACAAGTATGTGGGACTATCGTTATTAACTTTACATCTTTTGGTATTCACACTATGAATATGTGTAACATTACATTCGAGATTCATTAAGAATAAACCATTGACCATCGGGGCATGACCATAAAACATATCTCTCATATAAATAGAACAACCATTATTCTCGGATTTAAATGAGTAGCCATCTCGTATTAAACGAGATCCAGATACAATGTTCATGCTCAAACTTGGCACTAAATAACAATTATTGAGGTTCATAACTAATCCCGTGGGTAAATGTAGAGGTAGCGTGCCGACGGCGATCACATCGAACTTGGAACCATTCCCGACGCGCATCGTCACCTCGTCCTTCGCCAGTCTCCGCTTATTCCGCAGCTCCTGCTGTGAGTTACAAATGTGAGCAACGACACCGGTATCAAATACCCAGGAGTTATTACGAGTACTGGTAAGGTACACATCAATTACATGTATATCACATATACCTTTAGTGTTGCCGGCCTTCTTGTCCGCTAAGTATTTGGGGCAGTTCCGCTTCCAGTGACCCTTCCCTTTGCAATAAAAGCACTCAGTCTCAGGCTTGGGTCCATTCTTTGACTTCTTACGGGCAACTGGCTTACCGGGCGTGGCAACATCTTTGCCGTCCTTCTTGAAGTTCTTCTTACTCTTGCCCTTCTTGAACTTAGTGGTCTTATTGACCATCAACACTTGATGTTCTTTCTTGATTTCAACCTCTGTTGACTTCAGCATTGAAAATACTTCAGGAATGGTCTTCACCATCCCCTGCATATTGTAGTTCATCACAAAGCTCTTGTAGCTCGGTGGGAGCGACTGAAGGATTTTGTCAATGACCGCCTCGTCCGGGAGGTTGATCTCCAGCTGGGACAGGCGGTTGTGCAACCCAGACATTTTGAGTATGTGCCCATTGACAGAACTGTTTTCCTCCATCTTACAACTATAGAACTTGTCGGAGACTTCATCTCTCTCGACCCGGGCATGAGCTTGAAAAACCATTTTCAGCTCCTCGAACATCTCATATGCTCAGTGTTGCTCAAAACGCTTTTGGAGCCCCAGTTCTAAGCTGTAAAGCATGCCACACTGAATGAGGGAGTAATCATCAGCACGTGACTGCCAAGCGTTCATAACGTCTTGGTTCTCTGGGATGGGTGCTTCACCTAGCGGTCCTTCTAGGACATATGCTTTCTTGGCTGCTATGAGGATGATCCTCAGGTTCCGGACCCAGTCCGAATAGTTGCTGCCATCATCTTTCAGCTTGGTTTTCTCTAGGAACGCGTTGAAGTTCATGTTGACATGAGCGTTGGCCATTTGATCTACAAGACATATTTTGCAAAGATTTTAGACTAAGTTCATGATAATTAAGTTCATCTAATCAAATTATTTAATGAACTCCCACTCAGATTGACATCCCTCTAGTCATCTAAGTGTTACACGACCCGAGTCGACTAGGCCGTGTCCGATCATCACGTGAGACGGACTAGTCATCATCGGTGAACATCTCCATGTTGATCGTATCTTCCATACGACTCATGTTCGACCTTTCAGTCTCTTGTGTTCCGAGGCCATGTCTGTACATGCTAGGCTTGTCAAGTTAACCCTAAGTGTTTATGCATGTGTAAAACTGTCTTACACCCGTTGTATGTGAATGTAAGGATCTATCACACCCGATCATCATGTGGTGCTTCGAAACGACGAACTTTAGCAACGGCGCACAGTTAGGGGGAACACTTTCTTGAAATTATTATAAGGGATCATCTTATTTACTACCGCCATTCTAAGTAAACAAGATGCATAAAACATAATAAACATCACATGCAATTATATATAGTTGTGACATGATATGGCCAATATCATATAGCTCCTTCGATCTCCATCTTCGGGGCTCCATGATCATCATCGTCACCGGCATGACACCATGATCTCCATCACGATGATCTCCATCATCGTGCCTCCATGAAGTTGCTCGCCAACTATTACTTCTACTACTATAGCTAACGATTTAGCAATAAAGTAAAGTAATTACATGGCGTTAAATCATTGACACATAGGTCATACAATAATTAAGACAACTCCTATGGCTCCTGCCGGTTGTCATACTCATCGACATGCAAGTCGTGATTCCTATTACAAGAACATGATCTCATACATCACAATATATCATTCATCATTCATCACAACTTCTAGCCATATCACATCACATGACAATTGCTGCAAAAACAAGTTAGACATCCTCTAATTGTTGTTGCATCTTTTACGTGGCTGCAATTGGGTTCTAGCAAGAACGTTTTCTTACCTACGAATAACCACAACGTGATTTTTTGTCAACTTCTATTTACCCTTCATAAGGACCCTTTTCATCAAATCCGCTCCAACTAAAGTAGGAGAGACAGACACCCGCTAGCCACCTTATGCAACTAGTGCATGCCAGTCGGTGGAACCTGTCTCACGTAAGCATACGTGTAAAGTTGGTCCGGGCCGCTTCATCCCACAATACCGCTGAAGCAAGAAAAGTCTAGTAGTGGCAAGCAAGTTGACAAGATCTACGCCCACAACAGATTTGTGTTCTACTCGTGCAATAGAGAACTACGCATAGACCTAGCTCTGATACCACTGTTGGGGAACGTTGCATAAAATAAAAAAATTCCTACGTTCACCAAGATCAATCTATGAGTTCATCTAGCAAAGAGAGAGAGAGAGAGATGCATCTACATACCGCTTGTAGATCACGTGCGGAAGCGTTCAAGAGAACGGGGTTGAGGTAGTCGTTCTCGTCGTGATCCTATCACCGAAGATCCTAGCGCCAAACCGACGGCACCTCCGCGTTCAACACACGTACGGTCAGCGTGACATCTCCACCGTCTTGATCCAGCAAGGGGAAAGGAGAGGTTGATGAAGATCTAGCAGCACGATGGCGTGGTGGTGGATGCAGCAGGACTCCTGCAGGGTTTCGCCAAGCAACTGCGGGAGGAGGAAGAGGTGTAGCAGGGAGAGGGAGGCGCCAAGACTCAGGGTGCGGCTGCCCTCCCCCCTCCTTTATATAGGCCCCTGTGGGGGGGGGGGCAGCCCTGGAGATGAGAATCTCCCAAGGGGGCAGCGGCCAGTGGGGGTGGAGTGCCCCCCAAGGCAAGTGGTGTGCCCCCCACCCTAGGGTTTCCAACCCTAGGCGCAGGGGGGCCCAAGGGGGGGCGCACCAGCCCACTAGGGGCTGGTTCCCCTCCCCCCACTTCAGCCCACGGGGCCCTCCGGGATAGGTGGCCCCACCCGGTGGACCCCCGGGACCCTTCCGGTGGTCCCGGTACAATACCGGGTGACCCCGAAACTTTCTCGATGGCCGAAACAGCACTTCCTATATATAATTCTTTACCTCCGGACCATTCCGGAACTCCTCGTGATGTCCGGGATCTCATCCGGGACTCCGAACAACATTCGGTTTGCTGCATACTCATATTCATACAACCCTAGCATCACCGAACCTTAAGTGTGTAGACCCGAGGGGTTCGGGAGACATGCAGACATGACCGAGATGGCTCTCCGGTCAATAACCAGCAGCGGGATCTGGATACCCATGTTGGCTCCCACATACTCCTCGATGATCTCATCGGATGAACCACGACGTCGAGGATTCAAGCAACCCCGTATACTATTCCCTTTGTCAGACGGTATGTTACTTGCCCGAGATTCAATCGTCGGTATCCCAATACCTCGTTCAATCTCGTTGTCGGCAAGTCACTTTACTCGTACCGTAATGCATGATCCCGTGACCAGACACTTGGTCACTTTGAGCTCATTATGATGATGCACTACCGAGTGGGCCCAGTGATACCTCTCCGTAATACGGAGTGACAAATCCCAGTCTCGATCCGTGTCAACCCAACAGACACTTTCGGAGATACCTGTAATGCACCTTTATAGTCACCCAGTTATGTTGTGATGTTTGGTACACCCAAAGCACTCCTATGGTATCCGGGAGTTACACGATCTCATGGTCCAAGGAAGAGATGCTTGACATTGGAAAAGCTCTAGCAAAACGAACTACACGATCTTGTGCTATGCTTAGGATTGGGTCTTGTCCATCACATCATTCTCCTAATGATGTGATCCCGTTATCAATGACATCCAATGTCCATAGTCAGGAAACCATGACTATCTGTTGATCAACGAGCTAGTCAACTAGAGGCTCACTAGGGACATGTTGTGGTATAAGTATTCACACGTGTATTACGATTTCCGGATAATACAATTATAGCATGAATAAAAGACAACCATCATGAACAAGGAAATATAATAATAATCCTTTTATTATTGCCTCTAGGGCATATTTCCAACAATTAAGGCGTTACCAGTAATGCCAGGCCTTAATGTACTTTAACCCTCCGCTACGTGGGCTGGCTGGGGTCTTGGCATCCTCTATATAAGCCAACCCCCTCCACTGGCAGAAGGGTTCGCACCCTTGTAACTCTTATGCATATAATCCAGTTGACCGCCTCCGGGCTACGAGACGTAGGGCTGTTACTTCCTTTGAGAAGGGCCTGAACTCGTAAATCTCTTGTGTACACAACTACTCCATAGCTAGGATCTTGCCTCTCCATACCTACCCCCTATTCTACTGTCAGACTTAGTACCACGACAGCTGGCGCCCACCGTGGGGCAGGTGTCTTAGCGACTTATTGGAGAAGTTGCAATTCTTCCGATCGCCTTCATCATGGTTTCTGGCGGAGTTCTGGTCGAGGGCCGCGAGATCCGTCTCGGTGCGCTCACGTTCATCGCCGACGACTCCGCTTGGCTCCAGGAGGCTCCACTCGACATCGACGTGCTTCCCGTCCGCGGGGCAACGCACTTTCGCGCGTGTGTCCGCGGTGTTCTGCTGCGGCAACCGTCGGCTCCGTATCGGTCGACTCCTGCGTCGTCTTCCTTCCCTGTCTCCCGCCAGCGCAAGCGCTCTGGTCGGTCGAGGCTTCAGCGGTGGGTGAGACATGCAGTGGCTCGCCAGTCGGCCACCACCCAAGTCGCGGCAATCGAGCCTGATGAATCTCTCTACGACCTCTTTGATCTGTCGACTGGCTCCGTAGAGATCGCATCCGAATGCGACAGTAGTGATCTAGCGGCGGAGGTCCTGATGGTCAATGGGCCTCGTAGTCCCCCCGGCTTCCCTCGCACCGATGGAGGGGATGGCGGAGGCGATCCCGCTCAGGTCCACGAGGAGTATCAACCCGAGCCACTCACTTCACTACAAAGAGAAGAGCTTCGCCACCGGAACATGGATGCTCTGCATACTCCTATCGTAGGAGAAACCCCCGAGGTTTGCGCCTTGGAGGACGCACGTTTGGCCAACTTAGCTGAACGCACTCGGCTGGAGAACCTCCAGCGAGCACTCGACGAGCGCGCTCAGCAACGAGTACCGGACTCCAGTCGACGTCAACTCTTTCCGCCGCCGACTCAGGTATACCGAACCCCAATTCAGAATCTAGCAGCTGCAGCCCGTATAGCAGAGTCAATTCAGCCCTCTCAGTCAGAGGCTGGTAGAGGCTTGATGCAGATCAGAGATTTGCTCTGAGCAGCGGGAGATCAGAATTCAGCTATGTCACAGTCACGCAATAGAATTCACAGTCGATCCGTCGCTGCGAATACAGTTCAGTCGGCTCATAGCCCAAGATCGCCTCCGCGGCGTGAGGGACGTGGGGGTCGACGTGACCAATATGAAGACCGATTCGATCGCGACGAGCGGCATCGAGTGCCCACTCCTCCCCCAAGGGGTGGGTCTTACGCCCCTTGGCAACAAGACGACAGACGCCAGCACAGTGTTGGGCGAAGAGCTCCGATCGACCCCAGAGAACCAGGCTTTGATGCGAGATCCATTATTGTGCAAGGTCTGGTCGACCGGAACAGAGCTCACCGTGAAGGCCATGACAGAGATGCGCCCACCAGCAGCAGGGTTTATGTTTCGGGACCGGAGTGTTTCAGCAGAGCCATCAGAGCCGCAGTGATCCCTCCCAACTTCAGGTTGGCGACTGGGGTGAGTAAGTTCACCGGTGAGTCCAAGCCCGATACTTGGCTTGAGGACTACTGAGTGGCTGTTCAGATTGGCGGTGGGAATGATGAAGTGGCCATGAAGCACCTACCGCTTATGCTGGAGGGCTTGGCCAGAGCCTGGCTGAATCAATTTGCACCTAGCAGCATTTACACTTGAGAGGATCTTGCCCGAGTGTTTGTCAGGACATTTGAAGGAACTTGCAAGCGTCCAGCAGGTTTGACCGAGCTGCAAGTCTGCGTGCAAAAGTCGAATGAGACCTTGAGAGATTACATCCAGAGGTGGATCATGTTGCATGGAGAATGTATCTGATCACCAAGCCGTATGTGCCTTCAAGGAAGGCGTTAAGAACAGAGAATTGAGTTTGAAGTTTGGTCGGACCGGAGACATGACCCTGAGTCGAATGATGGAGATTGCCACCAAATACGCCAACGGTGAAGAAGAGGATCGACTCCGGAGTGGCAAGTACAAGCCAAGCCAGTCGGAAAAAGGAAACTCCAGTCGGAAGCAGAAGCGGAAAGCCGAGCCAGCTGCTCCTGGAGTGGCCCTGGCCGTGACTCAGGGCAAGTTCAAAGGGAAGCCTAAAGGATCATGGAACCCCAAGAAAGTAAAGGATAAGGAAGGAAACAACATGATGGATTTGCCATGCCACATCCACACGAAGAAAGACGAAGAGGTTAATTTCATTTACCCGAAACATACCACTCGCCAGTGCCGGCTCTTAATCCAGCAGTTTCAAGGAAAATAGCCCAAGGGTAAGGAAAAGGAGTCGGACAAGGCTGAGGACAAAGAGGACAATGATGAAGCTTACCCCCATGTCAATTCCACCCTGATGATTTTTGCTGATGTGGAGAGAAAAAGTCGACTGAAAGTCATCAACCGTGAGGTGAATATGGTTGCTCCGGCGACACCCAGCTACTTGAAATGGTCTCAGACCGCCATTACATTCGACCAGTCTGATCACCCGACACACATAGCCACCCCTGGGAGGCAAGCTTTGATGGTCGACCCAGTTGTCGAAGGCACTCGACTGACTAAGGTTTTGATGGATGGTGGCAGTGGATTGAATATATTGTATGCGGAGACACTAAAGGGAATGGGCATTCTGATGTCCAGACTCAGTTCTAGCAACATGAGCTTCCATGGAGTCATTCCTGGAAAGAAGGCCGAGTCACTCGGCCAAATCGCTCTTGATGTGGTTTTCGGCGATTCAAAGCATTTCCGCAAAGAAAAGTTAACATTTGAAGTTGTGGATTTCCAGAGTGCTTATCACGCCATTCTAGGCAGGCCAGCTTATGCACGATTCATGGCTCGACCATGTTACGTGTATCTCAAACTGAAGATGCCTGGTCCCAAAGGGGTGATCACTATCACTACCAATTGGAAAAAGGCAGAAGAATGCTTTCAGAAGGGCTCAAAGATCGTCGATGCTCAGATGGCAGTGGTAGAGCTGCAGGAATACCAGAAAACTGCGGATCCGAGTAATTTGTTGCGAGCCAAGAAGCCTGCCACCGAATCAGTGTTTCAGTCGTCCGGCGAGACAAAGCCGATTCACATCCACCCGACCGATCCCAATGCTGCTCCAACTCATATCTCAACAACACTCGACTCCAAATAGGAAGAAGCGCTCATCTCGTTCCTCCGTGAGAACTGGGGACATCTTTGCATGGAAGCCTGCTGACATGCCGGGAGTTCCCAGGGGGCTGGCTGAGCATCGCCTACGAGTCGACCCAAAGTTAAAACCTGTCAAGGAACATCTTCGATGCTCTGCCATCCAGAAGAGAAAAGCCATTGGTGAAGAGGTGGCTCGGCTCCTAGCAGCCGAGTTCATCCGAGAGATTTACCACTCTGAGTGGCTCGCCAATGTTGTCATGGTCCCCAAGAAGGACAATTCACTTCGCATGTGCATTGATTTCAAACATATCAATCGGGCCTACCCGAAAGATCATTTTCCTCTCCCTCGCATCGACCAAATTGTCGACTCGACTGCGGGGTGTGAGAGATTATGTTTTTTAGACGCCTATTCCGGGTATCATCAGATCCGTTTGTACGGACCCGATGAAATCAAAACAGCTTTCATCACTCCGTTCGGGTGCTTCTGCTATGTCACCATGCCGTTCGGCCTCAAGAATGCCGGAGCCACATTCATGAGGATGATTCAGAAGTGTCTACTCACTCAAATCGGTCGGAATGTGGAAGCGTACATGGATGATATTGTGGTCAAGTCACGGAAGGGTTCCGACCTGTTGACTGACCTAGCTGAAACATTTGCCAATCTCAGGAGGTATGATATCAAGCTTAATCCATCGAAGTGCACATTCGGAGTTCCTGGCGGGAAGTTACTCGGTTTTCTCGTTTCCGAACGAGGAATCGACGCCAACCCAGAAAAACTTAGTACAATACTCCGGATGAAACGCCCTGTGCATGTGCACGATGTCCAGAAGCTTATTGGATGCTTGGCCGCGTTAAGTCGATTCATCTCTCGCCTCGGTGAAAAGGCATTACCTCTTTACCGACTGATGAAGAAGTCAGACAAGTTCGAGTGGACTCCGGAAGCTGATGCAGCGTTTGCAGAGCTAAAAGCTCTGCTCTCCACCCAGCCGATGCTTGCTGCCCCAGTCAGCAAAGAGCCTTTGTTGCTTTACATTGCAGCCACAGGACAAGTCGTCAGCACAGTGCTTACGGTCGAGCGGGAAGAAGAAGGGAAAGCCTTCAAAGTTCAGCGCCCTGTGTATTATCTTTCCGAAGTATTGAGCCCATTGAAGCAGAGATACCCTCATTACCAGAAGCTTGTGTATGGGATTTACATGACCATGAAGAAAGTTGCTCATTATTTCTCTGATCATTCCATTACAGTAGTCAGCGACGCCCCACTGTCAGAGATTCTGCATAACAGAGATGCAACTAGTCGAGTAGCAAAATGGGTGATTGAACTTTTTCCCCTTGATATCAAGTTTGAAGCAAAGAAAGTCATTAAGTCCCAAGCAGTAGCAGATTTCATCGCCGAGTGGATCGAACAACAACAACCGACTCAAGTTCACTCGGAGCACTGGACCATGTTCTTTGATGGTTCTAAGAAGTTGAATGGTTCCGGTGCCGGGGAAGTATTGGTTTCCCCCCGAGGAGATAAGCTCAGATATGTGCTCCAGATTCACTTTGATTCCTCCAACAATAAAGCAGAATACGAGGCACTTTTGTATGGGTTGCGCATGGCCATTTCACTCGGCGTCCGTCGCCTTATGGTTTATGGCGACTCAGATTTGGTGGTCAATCAGGTGATGAAGGAGTGGGACGTTAGAAGCCCAGCCATGACTGGATACTGCAATGCAGTGAGAAAGCTTGAAAAGAAATTTGAAGGGTTAGAGCTCCATCATATACCCAGACTAAAGAATCAAGCGGCTGATGATTTGGTGAAGATAGGTTCCAAGAGAGAAGCCATCCCCAGTGATGTGTTCTTGGAGCACATCCATACTCCAACAGTTCAAGAAGATCCTTTTACCGAAGAAGCTCCACAGCCAAAAAGCGTCACAGATCCGACTGAAGTAGAAATGCCAGCGGTGGTCGACCTGATCATGGAAGCATTGGTCATCACTCCCGACTGGACAATGCCGTACATCGCGTATATTTTGAGGAAAGAACTCCTAGAAGATGAGGAAGAGGCTCGACAGATCGTCCGCCGATCTAAGGCCTTTACCGTGATTAAGGGACAGTTGTACAGAGAAAGCGCGACTGGTGTTGGTCAGAAGTGTATAACGTCAGAAGAAGGTCGGATAATCCTTGATGATATCCACTCGGGGACCTGTGGTCATCATGCGTCCTCTCGGACCATTGTGGCTAAAGCATATCGAGCAGGATTTTACTGGCCAAGAGCGAATGAAATGGCAAAGGAAATAGTCGACAAGTGCGAATGATGTCAATTTTACTCCAATATGTTGCACAAGCACGCCTTAGCCTTGGAGACCATTCCACTCGTCTGGCCTTTTGCTGTATGGGGGTTGGATATGGTTGGACCACTGAGAACAGGCAGAAGCGGCTACATCCATGTGCTGGTAGCAGTCGACAAGTTCACCAAGTGGATTGAGGCTAAACCCATCAAGAATCTTGATGCCAGCACCGCCGTCAGCTTCATCAGGGAGTTGATATTCAGATATGGAGTTCCACACAGCATCATTACAGAAAATGGGTCAAACTTCGACTTCGAGGAATTCAGAGCCTTCTGCACATCTCAGGGTACACGAGTCGACTATGCTTCAGTCGCTCACCCCCAGTGAATGGACAGGCAGAGCGAGCAAATGGCTTAATTCTCAAAGGGTTGAAACCCCGATTGATGCGCGACCTCAAGTACGCAGCTGGTGCATGGGTCGATGAACTTCCATCGGTGCTTTGGGGATTAAGGACCACGCCAAACCGGTCGACTGGGAGAACTCCGTTCTTCTTGGTCTACGGAGCTAAAGCAGTCTTGCCGAGTGACCTGCTTCACAACGCACCCGGAGTCGAACTCTACACCGAAGCTGAAGCAGAGCAAGCCCGACAGGACGCAGTCGACCTTCTAGAAGAAGAAAGAGAGATGGCCTTGATCCGATCAACCATTTATCAGCAGGACTTGCGTCGCTTCCATGCCAAAAACGTGAAGAGTCGAGCTTTCCAGGAGGGAGATTTAGTTCTCCGAGTGGATCAGCAGAAGCCACACAAGCTTGCTCCTACTTGGGAAGGCCCCTTCATCGTCACCAAGGTTTTCCACAATGGAGCATACCGCCTTTACAATGTCGAGCACCAGATAGACGAGCCCCGAGCATGGAACGCGGAGCTGCTCCGCCCCTTTTATACTTAAATATTCACTCGGATGAGTTGTAATAAAAGTACTTCTGTAGTTTATTTATCAAAGACAAGAGTTTCATAATTTTCCAAGTGATTGTTATTGCTTTTGTTCTCATAAATTAGTCCCCCAGTGGGTGGCTTAGCTGTGAATCCGTTTCGCCTAAGTTTGTAAAAAAGAAATCCTACCGAGTGGTAAGCCAGCCTTCCACTCAGAGGCTTAGCTGCGAATCCGTTTCGCCTAAGTTTAAACAAAATCCTACCGAGTGGTAAGCCAGCCTCCCACTCGAAGGCTTAGCTGCAGTCCAAGTACTCGCCTAAGTTTAAACAAAATCATGTCGAGTGGTGAGCCAGCCTCCCACTGAGAGGCTTAGCTGCAGTCCAAGTACTCGCCTAAGTTTAAAATAAAATCCTACCGAGTGGTGAGCCAGCCTCCCACTCGGAGGCTTAGCTGCAGTCCAAGTACTTGCCTAAGTTTAAACAAAATCCCGCCGAGTGGTGAGCCAGCCTCTCACTCGGAGGCTTAGCTGCAGCATAGCGCTCGCCTAAGTACAAATACAACATGCGCTCCACAAGGAGGACGAGGTGCAGGTCGACTGCTACCCTCTCCTTCCGAGCTACGCCACAAATACAACGTGTGACCCGCAAGGAGGACGAGGTGCAGATTGACTGTTACCTTCTTCTTCAAAGGTATGCCACTAAACCCCTATCGAGTGGAGAGCAGACCTCCCACTCGGGGGGCTTAGCTGCAGCCTAGTGCTCGCCTAAGTTTTTGGAAATCCTACCGAGTGGACAGCAGACCTCCCACTCGGGGGCTTAGCTGCAGCCCAGTGCTCGCCTAAGGGATGAAAATCCTACCGAGTGGAGAGCAAACCTCCCACTCGGGGGCTTAGCTGCAGCCCAACGCTCGCCTAAGTTTATAAAATCCTACCGAGTGGAGAGCAAACCTCCCACTCGGGGGCTTAGCTGCAGCCCAGTGCTGGCCTAAGTTTCGAAATCCTGTCGAGTGGAGAACTAACCTCCCACTCGGAGGCTTAGCTGCAGCCCAGCGCTTCCCTAAAACATGACGAGTACAAGTCGATTGCAATTTGTGCTTCGTCCCTACCTGCAAAAGAGCATCACAAACACTAGTATATATTCCAACCCAAGGATGATGATTGTTCGAAAGCAGAAGCAGACATATTCAACAGCAAGCCAGGTTTGGATAGCATCCTACGGATCCAGAAGCGCTCAGGCATCAAGCCTGTTAAGGTTTATCGGTTACAAAAATCACTCGGCATTCTGAGGCAAATTCAAAGCATCAAGCATAGAAGTTTTTTACCCCTCCCGCGGAGGGCTGGAAGGCGCGACAAACTCGTCCAGGTCGATTCCATCTGCGATCCGAGTGGCAGCGGCGATGAAGGTCTCCATGAAGGATCGGAAGTCATGCTTCTTGGTATTGGCCAACTTGAGAGCTGCCAGCTTGTCTTCTCACGCATCCTTGTAGTGGACACGGACAAGAGATAGAGCAACGTCGGCACCGCACCTGGCAGAAGACTTCTTCCATTCTTGCACTCGACTTGGAACTTCGTTCAGTCGAGTTATCAGAGACTCAAGATCATTCTGAAGTGCTTCTCCTGGCCAGAGCGCCGTGTCGATGCGTGACATCGCAACCTTCAGCCTTGCAAGATAGTCAACAACGACAGCAACGCGAGACTCGAGTCGAAGCACGCTCATGGCAGTTTCATCCTTCACAGGAGAATTGATGGGATCCAGGCTCGTCTCCAGTCGACCAGTCTCCTCCTCAAAGTTCTGGCAGAACTCTATAGACACAACCCCAAAGTTAAGGCAGCAGTTTGGTGGCGAGGTCAAGATTAAAAAGCCTATCAGATACAAAGGGTTACCTTCAAGCATGAGGAATAGCTTCTTGGCGAGTCCTCCCAGATAAGCCTCCAGATCATTCTTCTTTCCCACCAGTTCGCTAGCTTTGTCACTCAGGACCATCTTGTCATTCTTCAGTCGAGTGACCTCCTGGTTGGCCACGTTGAGAGCAGCTTTCAGATTAGTGTTTTCCTCTTCAAGTTTGCTGACCGAAGCCAACTTCTCTTCTGCAAGTTTCGTCTTGTCCGAAGCCGCTTTCTGCGCCTCGGCGAGGTCAAGGTCCTTCTTAAGAGCATCCTCAATTTATCTGCAAAATCACAATAAGATCAGACTTGGGGACAGGCAAAAAGCAAAGACAGTCGTCAAGATTCTCACCAAACATACCTTTTGCCTCCTCCTTCACCTTCGTGAAGTTCTCCTGGATGAGCTTCAGATCAAGTTCGAGTTGGATATGCTTGTTCTCCAATTCAGTATAACGAGCTGAAAGCTCGCAAGATTTTTGCAAAAAACCAGTCGACAGATGTCAAAGATAGGTCACTTCTGAGTGACTAAGAGAAAAATTGTAGTATTTGTAAGACTACAGCTGAATCTAAACATTCAACTGTAGTCTCGGGGACTACACCCAGTGGGTGCACTCAGCGTGCCCCCACTAGTTCTATCAGCTAGACTCAGAGTCGATCAGTCGACCCAAAAAAAAGAAAAAAAGAGTGTGTGTGTTCTTCAAACTATAATCGACTGCCAGCAGTCGACCACAATCTCAGGGACTACACCCAGTGGGTGCACTCAGCGTGCCCCCACCGGTTTATGATTCCATTCGACCAGATCGAGTGAAGACAATAATGAGAAAAAATAAAAACTCAAGACATAAAGACTATAGTCCACTGCCAGCAGTCGACCATAGCCTTGGGGACTACACCCAGTGGGTGCACTCAGCGTGCCCCCACCAATCCAGATTCTCAATTGACACACCCAGTGGGTGTACGACAGATACTAAGATTTTCAGAAAGAAAAGTTTTCAGATAACATATCCTAACAGAACAGGCAGTGATCGACCAACCTGAACATTGCTCTGAAGGGTTGAACTGGCGTCATAAGCTGCTTGACTGGCGTCTCGGATCGCCTTCACTTGCTCCATCATAACCCCCGCCTGGCGTATAGCTTCTTTAGCAGCCCTTGCTTGGTCTTCAGGGACGTGGTGGGTAGAGAAAAGTGAAGTATGGCCAGCACTCGACGACGAAGGGCGAGCACTCGTCAACGGCACCGCAAAGGATACGGTTGGCCGAGTGATGCTGTCCCCCTCCGCGACTAACGTCTCAGGTGCTGATACGACCTGAGCTGCCTTGCCAGCAGTCGCTCTCCTATTCCTCCTCTGCCTTAGTGGTTCCTTGTTTTCATCATCATCACTATTGGATGGAGCTGCAGAAAAGAGTCAAAGTTAAAAAGGAAGATCCCACCAACAGAAAATGAAACTTCAAAGGTCATACCAGGGTTGGAAGTAACTACATACTCCATTTCTTGATCTTCAGGTCTGGCGGAGGTATCAGAAGTGGCAGCGCTGCAGTTTCAGAAATCAGTCGGTCAGCTAACGAGTCGACCAAGAATGAATCCATGAGAAACAAGAAGACACAAGTTATGTCATTACCCAGAAATAGTTGGAATCACCATCTTCATCTTCGGTAGAGCCTTCGTCGGCTTCGACGGCCCCACTCGAGATTGCTTCGGCGCTTTCTCAGTCGGCGCCGGAGAGGTTGTCCGAGGATGCTTGGTCGATTGCACAACAGATGCGGCCCCCTTGCCGCGCTCGACAGCAGGGTCATGGGCAAGCTTAGACCTTCTTTCAGAACGAGAAGGCGCTACTTCCTCCTCCTCTTCCTCCTCCTCCTCCTAATCGGAGCCTGCATCTTCATCACCCTCATCGCCATCCGATTCCCACTCCTCCTGACTTTCACCTCCACTTCCTTCCTCCTCCTCGGCCTGCGCTTGCGCATCGTTGGGCATTGAATACAACTCAGTGGTGGCCTGAAAGACAACAAACAAGACAAAAGTCGATCGACTGATCTGCAGCAAAACAGAATAGACGGAACATGATTACAGTCGGAGATAAGTGGTCATACCTTGTCTGCTTCATAAGATTGGTCGAGTGGCGGGATCCTCCTGGCCCCACGAGGGTTGTCCTTGTTCCCTGTGACGGAGGTCATCCACCTCTCCAGTGTGACGTCGTCGACCTCTTCTGGGTGAACCCGAGTGGTGTCTTCAGTACCAGAGTAAAACCACATCGGGTGGCCCTGGTACTGGAGTGGTTGGATACGCCGTCGAAGGAAAACCTCCAAAAGATCCATGCCAGTCACACCATCGCGAAAGAGTTGGACTACCCTCTCCATCAACATTTTAACCTGGGCCTTCTCCTCCGGAACTACTTTCAGAGAAGATGGCTTGTTCACTCGACTCATGGAGAAGGGAGGGAGCCCAGTCGACTGCCCTGACATCGACTGGTCTCGGCAGTAGAACCAGGCCGACTGCCACCCTCTAACTGACTCGGGACGGGTCATAGCTGGAAAAGCACTCTTACTCCTCATCTGGACCCCAAGACCCCCGCACATCTGGATTACTTGGGTTCTCTCGTCATTCGGGTTAGCCTTTTTGACCGTCTGAGAGCGACAAGTGAATATGTGTTTGAAAAGGCCCCAATGCGGCCGACAACCCAAGAAGTTTTCGTACAGAGAAACGAAAGCGGCAAGATAGGCTATAGAATTGGGGGTGAAGTGGTGGAGCTGAGCCCCGAAGAAGTTTAGAAACCCCATAAAGAAAAGATGCAGTGGCAAAGAAAACCCACGATCAACATGAGTTGCTAGGGGGACGCACTCACCCTCCTGAGGCTGCGGCTGCCACTCCGTCCCCGGGAGCCTCGCTGCTCCGTGCTCAATCAACCCCTCGTTGGCCAGGTCGTCGAGATCCTTCTGGGTGTTGGTCAAGTGGATCCAATCCCCTTGGATCCAACCTTGTGGCAGGCGGGACCGCGACGAGGATCCACCCCGACTGGTCGCTCTCCCCTTCGCCTGCGCCGTCGCCTTCTTCGCCCGCTCCAAAGCCGCCGTCTTCTCCTTCACCATTGTCGCCGACGAGGCTGGTACGGAGCAACGGCGCTGAACAGATGGCAAGGGCAGTGGATGAATCTGAAGACGGGGGAGGGGAAAATTAGGGAGCACTGTTCAAAAACCTCCGCCCGGTTCCTTATATGGAGTCGCTTCCGAGTGGCTGACTGGTGGACCCGGGCAATCCTGTCAAATCCCGAAACAGTCGCGCGAGGGATACGTGGCGAAAAAGGCGGCGCGGGGATCAAGGCGTCTCTGTCTTATCCCATCCGAGTACCGCGGCCTTCTCCGCTTCGCGCGCTTCCCGAAATTCGGATCCCACTAAATCCGCTAACCGTAGGGAATCTTGTCAGACGGAAGATCTCCTGCGATCCGTCACTCAGAGATCTCCAAGTGTAGAAAGATCACTCGACCTACATCCAGAATGGATCAAGGCAATTGAAAAAGAAGTTGATACCGTCACCTACAGTCATTTGATCCAGAATAAGGTGTACTCATAGCATAGAAAGAGGAGTCGGAAGAATTCTCAACTCCTTCCTCACTCAAACCTCGATCCATTCGGGGGCTAATGATGAAGTCGTGTACCTAGGGTAGGGTCATGAACCTGTCCAAGGTACCCTCCCCGAGGATATCTTTAGATGAAGTCATCTTCCAGTCGACCTAGAGGGACTCCACTCGACTGACTGGAAGACACTCGACCATGAAGACTCACTCGACCACCAGGAGTTCAAGATCTACTCTGTATCCAAACGGTCTGTAATTAAGTAGTCTTTATGGTCATGATGACACTTTACGTAAGGCGTTACCAGTAACGCCAGGCCTTAATGTACTTTAACCCTCCGCTACGTGGGCTGGCTGGGGTCTTGGCATCCTCTATATAAGCCACCCCCCTCCACTGGCAGAAGGGTTCACACCCCTATAACTCTTACGCATATAATCCAGTCGACCGCCTCCGGGCTCCGAGACGTAGGGCTATTACTTCCTCTGAGAAGGGCCTGAACTCGTAAATCTCTTGCGTACACAACTACTCCATAGCTAGGATCTTGCCTCTCCATACCTACCCCCTATTCTACTGTCAGACTTAGTACCACGACAGCGGGCCCGCCTTATAAAAGAAAATAGATACAAAAACTTCTTTTCTTGTGGGCTTTTTGTTTTGGTCAGTTCCCATGTTTTGGCACAGCCAGCTCGCCCGCTCCCTTAGTCTGATTCCACCGAAATCACTAGTTAAGGAGTACTCATTGCGAAGATCATTCCAATTCCCCAGGTTGCGACAAGTGGCGCGCTGCATGTGGGCCACTTGTCGCAACCTGGGAGTTTTCACTTTTTTCGTAGATCCGTTTATTCAAAACGTTTTCTCTTAAAACGTGCGTCCAAATCTCGAACCGCTTTCGCCGTTGGATTCCTCGTGTCGAGATCTTCAAAACTAGATTCCATGTTGATAGGTTTTGACAAACTTTTTTTCATGAAAAAAAACTGGACGAAAAAACCGAACCGGGAGCATAGGTTTTTCCCATTCCGACAGAGGCACGCCCGTGCCTCTGAGGAAATCACAATTGTGCCTCTCGCGGAAGCAAAACCGTGACACTCGCGAAAGAAAAAAAACAGAAAACGTGTTTTTTTCGTTTTCGAGGAGGCACGACCGTGACTCTTGTGAAAGCCCAACCGTGCCTCTCGCAGAAGCAAAACCATGACTTGCGTGAAAGAAAAAAAACAGAAAACGCATTATTTTACGTTTCCAAGAGGCACGGCCGTGACTCTCGCAAAAGCACAACCGTGCCTCTCGCGGAAGCAAAACCGTGACTCTCGCGAAAGGAAAAAAAACAGAAAACGCGGTTTTCCCCGTTTCCAATAGGTATGGACGTGCCTCTCGCGAAAGCACAACCGTGCCTCTTGCGAAAACAAAACTGTGACTCTCACGAAAGGGAAAAAAAGAAAACATGTTTTTTGCGCAAAAAAGAAAACGTGTTTTTTGTGCAAAAATAAATTGAATTTTTTTTCTTGAAAAGCTAGGGAAGACCGATGGAACGAAAACATCAAAGAAAACCAAAAAAACGTTTAAAAAGACAAAAACGCGTGCGGAAAAATAAAAAAAATGAATCCGAAGGGAGCGCCCAGAGCACGACACGTGGCGAATCACTGAGAGCGCCAAGTGGCGGTGATCGTTGCGAGGTTCCCGAAGAGCGCTCGTTAATTAGTTGCTCTCTGATTCCACGCCAAATTATTGTTGGCGAAATCAGGGCGGGCAATTTGGCTGTCAATTTTTGGTTGGCCCACGACTGGGCAGGGCGAACATGGGCAGCAAGCCAGCAACCAAACAACTCCCTCAAAAAAGAAAAAAAGGCAACCCCAATCAACAAAAATAATTTTTTAAACGAAGATTTGAACTAGTTCGGTCATATTTCATATTTAAAACATAGTTTTACTGAAGCTCAAACATGCAAACAACAAACATAGTTCAAATATGACATTTTTTTAGAGAAGGAGGAGGACCCCCGGCCTCTGCATCTGGGTGATGCATGCAGTCACTTTATTAATTATTCATCAAAGACCTTACAAGAAATACAACAGTAAGTCTGAAGCCACCGTCTAGGCAACAACTGTCGCTACTCCTATCCAGTTGATGCAGGGATGCTAATAGTCTGGGCCTAATACCAAACAGACCTCACAGCCAAACCTAACATCTAAGACCTGATGTCGGTGTCAAAACTGGAGGATCTCGGGTAGGGGGTCCCGAACTGTGCATCTAAGGCTAATGGTAATAGGAGGCGGGGGACACAATGTTTACCCAGGTTTGGGCCCTCTCTATGGAGGTAATACCCTACTTCTTGCTTGATTGATCTTGATGAATATGAGTATTACAAGGGTTGATCTACCACGAGATCGTAATGGCTAAACCCTAGAAGCCTAGCCTATGAAATTATGATTGTTGTGACTTAACCCTAGAAGTCTAAACCCTCCGGTTTATATAGACACCGGGGGGGGGGGGGACTAGGATTGTACAGAGTCGGTTATAGAGAAAGCAATCTTCATATCCGAATCGCCAAGCTTGCCTTCCACGCCGAGGAGAGCCCCATCCGGACACGGGACGAAGTCTTCTATCTTGTATCTTCATAGCCCAATAGTTCGGCCCAAGTATATAGTCCGGCTATCCGAGGACCCCTTAGTCCAGGACTCCCTTAGTAGCCCCTGAACCAGGATTCAATGACGATGAGTCCGGCGCGCAGATTGTCTTCGGCACTGCAAGGCGGGTTCCTTCTCCGAATACTCCAAAATAGTCTTTCGAACATAGAAAATCTGTCCGGCTCTGCAAAACAAGTACCACACACAACCGTAGAGAGTATAATATTTCACGAGTCCAATCGCTGACAACTTTTTGTAGCGTGACATCACGCCACTGCCCAGCCATTATTCGAACCGCTTTTTAGCTTACCGCCCTGTATTTCGAGGTGCAGTTTCACTGGCACGTCTTATTGAAGCAGAGATCATGTCCCCTTATCACGGGATTCTCATCAATACAGGTATGGGTAACCCAACCATGTCATTTGCATGGCGCTTGGGGAATAGGCGGATTTTAAGGCGAGCAGGTAGGCGAATAACTTTATAAGGGGATAAGGATTCATCCTCATTCACCCACGCCTTCTCCTTCCTCTGCCCATCCATTCTCAAGCTCCATCGCCCAAGTTCTTGCCTTCTGATACGTCTTCAACGTATCTATAATTTTTTATTGTTCCATGCTATTATATTACCCATTTTGGATGTTTATTGGCTTTACTCTACAATTTGATATTATATTTGGGACTAACCTATTAACCAGAGGCCCAGCCCATATTGCTGTTTTCTTGCCTATTTCAGTGTTTTGAAGAAAAGGAATATCAAACGGAGTCCAAACGGAATGAAATCTTCGGGAGCGTGATTTTTGGAAAGAATATGATCCGGGAGACTTGGAGTTCACGTCAGAATATCCTCGAGGAAGCCACGAGGGTGGGGGCCGCCCCCCCTACTGGGCGCGCCCCCTGTCTCCTGGGCCCCTCGAGCACCCCCTGACTAACTTCTTTCACATGATCTACTTGATGTATGTTTTGCCATGCTTATATGTGGTGACAATGGGATATTCACGTGATCTACTTGATGTATGTTTTGGTGATCAACTTGCGGGTTCCATGAACTTATGCATAGGGGTCGACACACATTTTCGTCTTGACTCTCCGGCAGAAACTTTGGGGCACTCTTTGAAGTACTTTGTGTTGGTTGAATAGATGAATCTGAGATTGTGTGATGCATATCGTATAATCATGCCCACGGATACTTGAGGTGACAATGGAGTATCTAGGTGACATTAGGGTTTTGGTTGATTTGTGTCTTAAGGTGTTATTCTAGTACGAACTCTATGATAGATTGAACGGAAATAATAGCTTTGTGTTATTTTACTACGGACTCTTGAATAGATTGAGAAGAAATGATAACTTTGAGGTGGTTTCGTACCCTACCATAATTTCTTCGTTTGTTCTCCGCTATTAGTGACTTTGGAGTGACTCTTTGTTGCATGTTGAGTGATAGTTATATGATCCAATTATGTTATTATTGTTGAGAGAACTTGCACTAGTAAAAGTATGAACCCTAGGACTTGTTTCCTACCATTGCAATACCATTTACACTCACTTTTATCATTAGTTACCTTGCTGTTTTTATATTTTCAGATTACAAAACCTATATCTACCATCCATATTGCACTTGTATCACCATCTCTTCACCGACCTATACAATTTACCATTGTATTGGGTGTGTTGGGGACACAAGATACTCTTTGTTATTTGGTTGCAGGGTTGTTTGAGAGAGAGCATCTTCATCCTACGCCTCCCACGGATTGATAAACCTTAGGTCATCCACTTGAGGGAAATTTTCTATTGTCCTACAAACCTCTGCACTTGGAGGCCCAACAACATCTACCAGAAGAAGGTTGTGTAGTAGACATCACCTTCTCCACCCCGAAAAAGCACTCCAATCAAGTCTGGATCCGGAGCTGGAGACAAGTGGATGGCCTCCTCTGTCAAGAAGGAGGACATCAAGGAGCTCCGAGAGGCCGGGTACCTGGCCAAGGACATCGCTCATCGACTTCAAGCCAAGGGACAGATCGTCCCCACCCCGGAGCCCCAGGAGAGGGTGGTGTTTCTCACCCATTTCGTCTGTGGCCTGGGATTCCCCCTCCACCCATTCATCTGGAGACTGATGTTTTACTACGGGCTAGACTTCCACGACTTGGCTCCCAACTCCATCCTCAACATCTCGGCATTTATTGTCGTGTGCGAGGCCTTCCTCCGCATCCTACCTCTCTTCGGCCTATGGTTGAAGACTTTCAATGTGAAGCCAAAGGTGGTGAGCGGCTAATAAGCGGAGTGCGGAGGCGCCATGGTGGGCAGAATGCCCAACGTCGTCTGGCCCGAAAGCTCCTATGTGGAGACCGTGAAGGGGTGGCAATCGGGGTGGTTTTACATCACCGAGCGCGCGATACCAACTGGGCGGTGGCCCCCGAATTCCGATCTGGAGTCCCAATGCGGCTCACCTCCTGGCAAGAGAAGGGCCTTGCATGGGGCTCTTCGGACGAGTTGACGGGGCTCCAGACGTGTGTCAAGAACATGATAAGCAAGAAAATCAAGCTTGTCAATGTGATCCAGGTTAAGGATCCTTCCATGCCAGCGCCGGACTTGCAATTCGTGGGAGTTCGACCCGACCAAGCACCAACGCTGCTGGAGCTCTTCGGCACGGCGCACGAAGACATATGAAAGGTGCTCTTCAAGGCCGGCGAGGTACCACCGCCCACGACCGAGGATCGTGGGCTTAGCTCAAAACATCGGGCTAATCTGCTTAGTTTTTTCGTTTTTTCAAGGTATATCCTTTACTGGCATATCTGAGGGAGGAATCTAAGCCTCCCTACCAATTTTTCAGGCCTGGGTAGAGACAGCGGAGTAGATTAACTGTCCGGCTCCGCTGCCCGAAGATCCAGAAATGCCTCTTCTGACGAAGATGTTGTTTCCGGCGCCTTATGAGGTGCTAGAGAAGAAGGCCAAGAAAAAGGCCCCGGGGACCAGAAGTGGTCTCCGTCGCAAGGGCACTTCAGACGTGACGTCCGAAGACACCGAGACGCACTCCTCCACCGAAGACAACGAGGAAGAGGAGGAAGAAGAGATCCACCCCCCCCCCTTGCCGGAGGGAGAAAGAAGAGGAAGGCCTCCACACATGGGGAGGCCGAGGCATCCAAGAAGGGGAAAACTTCCCTTTCGGATAACTCCGCAGCGGCCACCAAGCAGCGGCGGGGAGTGGGAGCCCAGGGTCAAGCCCCTAGCCAGCTCGTAAGTGTCCTGACAGAGTAATATATCCGGCATTTTTACTTTATTGTTTTTAATGTGCTGGATCATGCACTTGCAGCCCGGCCCAGCCCAACATCGCGCTGTCCTCCTCTTCGGAGGGATCGCTGGACCCGTCGGCGATGAACAACGAGTCCCTTCCGACGGCCTCCTCCCCCAAGGCCGCAGACAACATGAAGGTGTTGTCTCGAAGGATCCCAAGCCAGGGAGAGGATCAGGGGGCCATTCCGGTGGTGCCGGAGGGTGAAACCCAAGTTGCTGAACACATGGGGGGACAGACCCCTATAGATACCGACATTGGGGGCCGTATCCAATTCGGCCCTCAGCCAAAAATAGCTCCGGAGACCCAAGTGGCTTTAGATTCAGGTCGGCCGCCTCTTTCGGAGGGGGGGGGGGGTGAGCCAACTCCACCGGTGACCTCTGTCCATCCAGAGGCACCGGATTGATTACTGGAAGCGCTGCAAGGCGCTTCCATCATGGAAGAACACCGTACTCTTATGAGCTCTTATGAGTACGGTGATTTAGAAGGTCCTGTCCGCCAAAAACGGACTGACCGATGCCTGCACTAGCCTTTTAATAGGCTTTGAGGTAAGTAATATAATTGTGAAAGATTTTCATAGTGTAGACAGTAGCCCCTGATGCTTTGTTCGGTGTTCGGAAAGAAAAGTCGAACAGAGGATCAAAATAATTCTCGCAGGAGTCTAACATAATATGTCTATGTGAATAAGCAGGCATCGCTGCTAGCTTTCGCCGCTCATACTGCAGAGATCTCTGATACGTCTCCAACATATCTATAATTTTAGATTGTTCCATGCTATTGTATTACCTGTTTTGGATGTTTACGGGCTTTACTAAGCACTTTTATATTATTTTTGGGACTAACCTACTAACCGGAGGCCCAGCCCAAATTGTTGTTTTCTTGCCTATTTCAGTGTTTCGAAGAAAAGGAATATCAAATGGAATCCAAATGGAATGAAACCGTCAGGAAAGTTATTTTTGGAACGGAAGCAATCCAGGAGACTTGGAGTGCACATAGGGGAAACTTCGAGGTGGCCATGAGGCAGGGAGGTGCGCCCACCTCCCTGGGTGCGCCCCCACCCTCGTGGGCCCCTCCTGGCTCCCCTGACCGACTTCTTTCGCCTATATATCTCCATATACCCAAAAACATCGGAGAGAACAATAGATAGGGAGTTTCGCCGCCGCAAGCCTCTATAGCCACCAAAAACCAATCGGGACCCTGTTCCGGCACCCTGTCAGAGGGGGGATCCCTCACCGGTGGCCATATTCATCATCCCGGCGCTCTCCATGACGAGGAGGGAGTAGTTCACCCTCGGGGCCGAGGGTATGTACCAATAGCTATGTGTTTGATCTCTCTCTCTCTCTCTCGTGTTCTTGAGGTGATATGATCTTGATGTATCACGAGCTTTGCTATTGTAGTTGGATCTAATGATGTTTCTCCCCTCTACTCTCTTGTAATGGATTGAGTTTTCCCTTTGAAGTTGTCTTGTCGGATTGAGTCTTTAAGGATTTGAGAACACTTGATGTATGTCCTGCCGTGCTTATCTGTGGTGACAATGGGATATTCACATGATCTACTTTATGTATATTTTGGTGATCAACTTGCGAGTTCCATGAACTTATGCATAGGGGTTGGCACACGTTTTTGTCTTGACTCTCCGGTAGAAACTTTGGGGCACTCTTAGAAGTACTTTGTGTTGGTTTGAATAGATGAATCTGAGATTGTGTGATGCATATCATATAATTATGCCCATGGATATTTGAGGTGACATTGGAGTATCCAGGTGACATTAGGGTTTTGGTTTATTTGTGTCTTAAGGTGTTATTCTAGTATGAACTCTATGATAGATTGAACGGAGCATGTTATTTTATTACGGACTCTTGAATAGATCGATCAGAAAGGATAACTTTGAGGTGGTTTCGTACCCTACCATAATCTCTTCGTCTGTTCTCCGCTATTAGTGGCTTTGGAATGACTCTTTGTTGCATGTTGAGGGATAGTTATAGGATCCAGTTATGTTATTATTGTTGAGAGAACTTGCACTAGTGAAAGTATGAACCTTAGGCCTTGTTTCCTAGCATTGCAATACTGTTTGTGCTCACTTTTATCATTAGTTACCTTTATGTTTTTATATTTTCAGATTACAAAAACTTATATCTACCATCCATATTGCACTTGTATCACCATCTCTTCGCTGAACTAGTGCACCTATACAATTTACCATTGTATTGGGTGTGTTGGGGACACAAGAGACTCTTTGTTATTTGGTTGCAGGGTTGTTTGAGAGAGATCATCTTCATCCTATGCCTCCCACGGATTGATAAACCTTAGGTCATCCACTTGAGGAAATTTGCTACTGTCCTACAAACCTCTACACTTGGAGGCCCGACAACGTCTACAAGAAGAAGGTTGTGTAGTAGACATCAAGCTCTTTTAAGGCGCCGTTTCCAGGGAGGTTAGTGCTTGAAGGTATATGTTTATATCTTGCAATCGAATCTTTTAGTTTCTTATTTTATCACTAGTTTAGTTTATAAAAGAAAACTACAAAAAAATGGAATTGAGTTTGTCTCATACACTTTATCTTTTTAATATCTTTCATGAGAATGATGGAAAGGAAAATTGTGCTCAATTGCTAGAAGAAGAATGCAATAAAATGTTTGGTACTAGATCTTTGTATGATGAGCATGATTGCAATGTTGTTAGTATGAATTCCTTGAATATACATGATGCTAATGATATGCAAAGCCACAAGCTTGGGGAAGCTATGTTTGATGAAGATGATATTTTTTTGTCCCCCAAGTTTTGATGAGCAAATTTATTATGATAAAAGCATGCCTCCTATTTTATGATGATTATTGTGATGATACGTATGCCATAAAGAATAAACTTGCTTATATGGAGAGTAGTAAAATTTCTATGCAAGTAGATCATGAAAAGAATGATTTAGGTGCTGGTTATATTGTTGAATTCATTCATTATGCTACTAAAAATTATTATGAGGAAGGAATATATGCTTGTAGGAATTGCAATAATATCAAGTTTCCTCTCTATGTGCTTAAAGTTTTGAAGTTATGTTTGTTTTGCTTTCCTATGCTAGTTGATTATTGTTCCCATAAGTTGTTTGCTCACAAAATCCCTATGCATAGGAAGTGGGTTAGGCTTAAATGTGCTAGTCATATGCTTCATGATGCTCCTGTTATGTTTCAATTCTTATCTTTTATGTGAGCATCATTGTCATCATCATGCCTAGCTAAAAGGCATTAAAGAAAAGCGCTTGTTGGGAGACAACCCATTATTTATACTTACTATTTTTGTGTGTTCACATGATTATGCTACTGTAGTAATCATGTCTTATAGCTTTTGTTTCAATAAAGTGCCAAGTAATACATTTAGGATAGCTTACAATGATAGTTGTGTTGATCCTGCTGAAAATCAGAAACTTTTGCACCCAGTAAATTAGTTTTGATAATTCACAGAACGTGCTTTTGATATGATTCGTTTTGCTCTGGATTGGTACACAAATTGCTTAGGACTTCCTAATTTGGTAGGATTTTTGGAGTTCCAGAACTATACGTTTGATACAGATTACTACAGACTGTTCTGTTTTTGACAGATTCTGTTTTCATTGTGTTGTTTGCTTATTTTGATGAATCTATGAGTAGTACCGGAGGGTATGAACCATAGATAAGTTTGAATACAGTAGATATTACACCAATATGAATTTAGAATTAGTGCACAACAGTACCTAAGTGGTGGTTTTATTTTCTTATACTAACGGAGCTTACGAGTTTTCTGTTGAGTTTTGTGTTGTGAAGTTTTCAAGTTTTGGGTAAAGATTCGATGGACTATGGAATAAGGAGTGGCAACAACCTAAGCTTGGGGATGCTCAAGGCACCCCAAGGTAATATTCAAGGACAACCAAAAGTCTAAGCTTGGGGATGCCCCAGATGGCATCCCCTCTTTCGTCTTCGTTCATCGGTAACTTTACTTGGAGCTATATTTTTATTCACCACATGATATGTGTTTTGCTTGGAGCGTCATTTCATTTTATTTTTCTTTGCTTGCTGTTTGAATAATATCCCAAGATCTTAAATTCTTAAATGTTAGAGAGTCTTAACATCGTTGCACAATTATTTGACTACTCATTGATCTTCACTTATATCTTTAGGAGTATTTTGTCGTTTGCTCTAGTGCTTCACTTATATCTTTTTATAGCACGTCGGTGGTTTTATTTTGTAGAAATTATAGATCGCTCATGCTTCACTTATATTATTTTGAGAGTCTTATAGAACAGAATGGTATTTGCCATGGTTATAAGATTGGTCCTAGAATGATGGGCATCCAAGTTGGGTATAATAAAAACTATCATAGAAAGTGAATTGGATGCTATGATCAATTTGATGCTTGATAATTCTTTTGAGATATGAGGATGGTGATATTAGAGTCATGCTAGTTGGGTAATTATGAATTTAAAGAATACTTGTGTTGAAGTTTGTGATTCCCGTAGCATGCACGTATGGTGAACCTCTTTGTGATGAAGTTGGAGCACAATTTTATTTATTGATTGTCTTCCTTATGAATGGCGGTCAGGGACAAGCGATGGTCTTTTCCTACCAATCTATCCCCCTAGGAGCATGCGCGTAGTACTTTGTTTTCAATGGCTTGTAGATTTTTGCAATAAGTATATGAGTTCTTTATGACTAATGTTGAGTCCATGGATTATACGCACTCTCACCCTTCCACCTTTGCTAGCCTCTTTTGTGCCGCGCAACTTTCACTGGTACCATACACCCACCATATACCTTCACTACTAGGGAAAAGACTATACACAGAATCTTAGCAGCAGCGCGGCTCAAAAAGGAGCGCCGCTGCTAATTAGTAGTAGCGCGTGTGCGGGAAACTCGCTGCTGATAAGTTTTTAGCAGTTGCGCGCCCTGTGTAAACCGCGCTGCTACAAATATCGACCGGCGGTGTTCACCTAGCTCCATTTAGCAGTAGCGCCGTGGCCCGAACCGCGCTACTGCTACGAATGTAGTAGTAGCGCGCTTTTACTGAGATTGCTGCTGCTAAATTTCAAATTGACACACTTTTTTGTCACTGTTAGCAGTAGCGCCGTGGCCCAAAGCGCGCTGCTGCTAATTCCTTATTAGTAGCGCGTTTCTGCTCCCGCGCTACTGCTAACCCGCACCAACCCACCACCTTTTCCCCACCCGTGCCTCCCCTCCCCCTCCTCTCTTCCCTTCCCCCTACCTCCTCCACATGCTCCCACTCTCACTCTTCTTCTTCCTCAATACTTCTCCCCCATTACTCTTTCTCTTCTATCCACCTTTCTCTCTCTTCATTACTCCTACCTAACTACACCACCTCCATTAATGCATCTCCTTTCTCTTTTTCCTTTCCCCTCCACTAGTTGAAGTTGTCTCCTCCCAAATTAGGTAGCTAGGTAGATGTAGGATTTAGTTAAGTGACCTATTTGCCCCCTAACTAGATCTATCTTTGTCAAGAAGAGCTTTGTGCACTTTTGATCTCCCTACAACATCATCTCCACCGTGTGCTCGATCTCGATCGAGATAGAGGTGATGAAAATTTCATGCTTTTGCAAAATGGAAATATGTTTATGTGTGTGTGATATGTTTGTGGAAATTGTGTGTGTGGCACGCCAAATTGTGCTTTTGAGTTGCCTATGTTTTGCCGAAATGTCGATTTATTTCCGTTTCGGCGAATTCCGGGCAAACTCTAGATCCAGATATGTCCTATTTTTAGGGAAGGTCATGCCAAATTTTTGTATGACTTTGATGCATGCATGCATTTTTTAATCAATTTGTTTATTATTACCGTGCAGAGTTGACGATGGTCAGTGGAACGATGGTGGACAGGTGGTTGCGGTCGGCGGTGCAGGACATGAAAGAAAATAACCGGACAAAGGTTTTATGTCCGTGTCAAAAATGCAAAGGAATAGTTTGGCTCGACCCCCATGACGATGGTCGTGTTGAAGTGCACCTGCTCATGACTGGTTTCATGGATGGCTATACTCGATGGATAATTGAAGATGAGGATGACGACGTTGAGGATGCCGACGGGGCAGGTAATGATGACACGGGGCAAGATGAAGAGATGATCGATAATGGCGGCGGGGAAGAGGCCGGACATGGCGGTGGAGAACGGGCCGAACATGGCGGAGGAGAAGGGTCTGGACATGGCGGCAGAGAGAACGACATGGAATCCACGCAGCAGAGTTCGTCGGTACTAAGTTCAATCGTGCGGGACCCTCATGTTCAAGCATTGCTTCGCAAGGAGACGAGTACTGAGAGAGCTGCTTCTAGAGAGGAGGCTAAGCTGGAGCAACTGGTGGTAGACTCGAACACTCCATTGTATGATGGTTGCAATCCTAAGGTGACCCGCTTGAGTTTCACACTCCAACTCCTGAAGACGAAGGCTAAAAACAAATTGACCAACACTAGCCTCGATGAGGATCTCAAGTACCTAAAGGATGTTCTTCCCGCGAGTAATCTATGTCCTACTAGTGTTGATGAGGCCAAGAAGTTCGTGTGCCCTCTTGATCTGCCACACGTTAGATACCATGCATGCATCAACGATTGCATAATTTATCGGAGGGAGCATGCGGAAAAAACAAGCTGTCCGGTGTGCAATGCTTCTCGATACAAGAAGGCCGGGAAGAAATGTCCCCATAAAGTTGTATGGTACTTACCGATCACTCCCGGTCTCCAGAGGTATTTTGTAGATCCCAAGGAAGCAAAGCTAATGCGCTGGCACGCGGAGAGGAAGAAGCCTGATGATGGAGATGATCCTAAGCTGAGAAATGTGAAGGATGGAAGCCAGTGGAGAGCGTTGAACAGCTTCTATCGGTATTTTGAATGTGATGCATAGAACATCGTGCTCGGCGCATGTACCAATGGCATGAGTCCGTTTGGCAACCAGAACACCAACCATAGCACATGGTCTGTGTTTGTATGGATGTACAACCTCCCCCCTGGTTGTGCATGAAATCGAAGTACATTCACATGAGCATGCTTATTCAAGGGCCGAAACAACCAGGAAATAATATTAATTCGTATCTGGGGCTACTTCAAGAGGAGTTAGACACGTTATGGAAGCTTGACTGCTCTGGAATGCACAACACGATGATGTTTCGTGTCAGATGGGCTAAGAATGTCGAAAGAGAAAGCCGGATTTTCACTACCATGACTATACCCGACGCCAAGAGCGCTACCGTGAACGCTATCGCAAAAAACGAGCCATGGGTACACGCTAAGTACTTGACACAATGCTTCTTCATAAGTGACCCGCGCAATCCCAGCCGTGTTGTCGTGAGGAGAGGCAAAAGGAACATCATTGGAATGGAGTGAGTCGCCAACGAGGAAGACTATGATCAGTACGGCAACCCAATGAGGGAAGATGATGATGATGATGAAGTATACGTCAAAAGAAGACTCAATACTACATTACCTAAGAAAAATCGTACTCCATGGAAAAGGCAAAGTCACAATGAGGGGCTCAATTATTCTTCGACGAACAAGAAGGGAAAGAAGCTGACTCAAAAATGAAAATGTCAGTACTGAGGAAACTTATGTTATCGGTCAAATGATGTAATATATATATATATGTTCCTATTTTGTATACACACTTAGCCATTATTATGCATGGGTCCAATGATGTGTAATATATATGTTCCTATTTTGCATACATATTTAACCGTCAAATGATGCAATATATATCGCCCTCCATTCATTCACTGCCCTCGGGAAATAAAAGTGGGATAAAATAAAGGAAAAGAAAAAGAGAAACTGGCAGTAGCGAAGGTAGTAGCAGCGCGTTTTGCCTAAACCGCTACAGATACTGAAGTTAGTAGAAGCGAATTTCGGATAAAGCTCTACAGCTACTGAAGGTAGTAGCACCGCGTTTTGTACAAATGCGCTACTGCTACGTCCACTTAACCCAAAATTCTCACCCGCCCTGCTTCATCCCGCCTTTCCCCCCCAAATACCCACTCTCCCCCGTCGCACCGCCGCGCCCGACCTGGCCCCGGCGCTCGCCCCCGACTTCGGCACCGGCGCTAGCCCCCGACCCCGGCGCTCACCCCTGACCCGGCCCTCGCCCCCGACCCCGGCGCCGGCGCGCTCGCCCCCGACCCCGGCGCCGGCGCTCGCCCCCGACCCCGGCGCGCTCGCCCCCGACCCGTCGGCCCTCGCCTCCCTCCTCTCCCCTTCCGGCCGTCGTTGGGCCTGCCTCCTCGCCCCTCGCCTGCCTCCTCCCCCCTCTCTCTCTGCTAGGGTTCTTCAGTTAATTTACTTAGGTTTTAGTTAGGGCAATATGTTAATTAGGTTATCTATTTAGTTATGAATTTAGCTAGGTTTCAAAATTTGAACTGGACATGTGATATGTGCATATGTCATGTTTCGGACATGTCATGTTTGGAAAATGATCCGAGTGGCCTATGTTACGCCGGAATGTTGATTCATTTCCGTTCCGGTGAATTTCAGGCTCTCGATATGTCCATTTTTTAGCAAAGGTCATGCCGAAATTTCCCATGAATAAAGGCATGATTTTGTGCTACATAGTTGGCATATCGAGTGCTGGCACATAGATTTCTTTTTATGTCATTTCTCATTTATTCATACTTTTAGAAATAAATGAGGACACTTAATCATAGGAAACATGTCGAACAACGAAGAAACTGGGCCTTCTGACCAAGATGCAGACGAGATGGATTATGAGGGTGAACAAGAGTACCTTGACTATTTGACTGCTAAGCAAGGTTTGCGGGTCGGCCTCGATGATGGTATTGACGCCGACATCGACACCGACAGCGCCGACACCGATGGTGGCACCGAAACCGGTGGGGAAGGTACCGGCGGGGAAGGTACCAGCAGGGAAGGTACCGGCCCCGATGCCGCTACCGAAAAGAGGAAGCATAAGAAGCAGAGGATACGAAAACCTAACAAAGTAGGGATTGGACAACTTGTGATCACAAAGATGGCACCTGGCAAGTTTGAGCCGTTAGAGCCGGAAGAACCTCGCAAGTGCTATGGGAACCAAGTAGGATGCATCCTACGGGAATGCGCGAGCATCAACGACGATGACTTAAGGAGTAAAGAACATTTGACGCAGTTGCTCCTAACGAAGTTACACAAGAGATTCAAGTTCCCCGACCAGGATGATAACATAGAACAACCGTGGGATGATCCGAAGATGAAAAAGTTTAACAATCACGCCATGGGCATGTTCAACAATGATTTGGCCTCCTGGAAAGGGAGGGTGAAACGAGCTATTGAGGTTTTTTACACGGACAAGATCACGAGGAAATTGATTAGACTACTGGAGAAGCAACACCAGCTTGCAGCCGAAAGCCCTACTTCTCCGATGAGTCCCAAGTGGGACACCCCTCTCAACCGGGCCTTGAACGAACTTAAGGGACTCCCTTTGGATCAGCGGCCGCAATATGGTCGTGTGCACGGGCTGGAGACGGCGCCACGTGGAAGGTGTTTTACAACAAGGGCCCGGAGGCCAAGAAGCTGAAAAAGAAGTTTAGTCAGGCGGACATCGACACGAAGGTGAGGCTTGCGGTCGAGAAAAAAGCAGCTGAGGACGCGAAAAACCAGCCGAGGACAAATATGAGTTGCTACAGCAGGAAGTCAATGCAGCTGTAACTGCCTGCGAAAATGATTACGCTACTAACTTGGTTCCAGTTATCATCAACTGGGCGAAGGAAAATCTAGACAAGATGGTACATGATTTCCCGATGCCCAGTTTCGTCGGGAGCAACTCGATGAACAACAACACCATCGCACCATCACTTGCTCACGCAACCGGGCCTCCTCTCGCAGCCGCTCCCGCTCATAGCAGCCCATCCTCAGTCTCAGGCGCGCTAGGTGGGCCTTCTTCTTTGGCTGAGCTCGACGCCATCACGGTAATTACATGTCGCACCAACATATATATATATATATATATATATAATATTCCATTTTTGTTGCCTTTCGGTTGTTTTACGCCATAGACATATGTGTTTGCAGGCGAAAGAAACCCCGTGCAGCATACTCTACTTGATCAAAGGCCAGAAGGTGGACGTGGGAAAGGGGATGATAATGGACACCTCTCAACGCATGTTCCACAACCAGCCGATCCCCGTTGGGCACTTCAGGGTTAGCTTGACCAGTGTGAAATCTGGGCGCGATGATTTGCCTCCTCCAGTACAGCATGTGGGAGCGGACGACGAGACCCCGCCGCGGATTGGAAGCTGCAAGAATTGGGTGCTGCTATGGCCGAAGAATCTTATTCGTCTGGAGCCGACCGAGAGCACACCAATAACTACCACACATCAACAAGCATGTGCGAAGACCACCACCCCGCCTACGCAATTACCAGCTCCTGTAGTGCCGGGTGAGATCGGCGGACGACATGATGAAGGGGGTGCAATAGTACTGGCTGATGTAATTTCTCCTATAGAACAGAGAATGGATGATGAGACGGAGGTTGACCCTATGGATTACCTCAATACAAATGCATATGACTGTGACATAGATATGATGAGTCAACCATATGACGAGTCGGGCTACCAGCTTGCTAATGAGGATATGGATGATATGCCCGGGCAGGGTCGTACTATGGATTGCAAAAAGTCTCTCTTCATGAAATCCTCACAGGACATGCCTGAAGATGCCGCCTCAACACAGGCTCAACTAGCCGGGCGTGAGGGTCGTACAGTACTTAGCCCAGGAACACTAGGGCAGGGGTTAAGGAAGGGTGTGGAAGGTGTGCCCAAGAAAAAGGAGAGGAAGAGATCGGGGAAGGTAACTGCCTCCAAAAAAGCCAGAGCACATAGCAGCCAGATGATGCATTCTGAAGAGCGTGTACCCGTGAAAAGTGCGGTCATGTTCCATCTCACGGGCGAGCCGATGCTACCGCTGAAACCGCTGGAGGCACTATTAGGGGATCTCAGGAGACTGCACGACCATCTGCTGTCGACTAAGAAAAGCCTACTAGCCTCAAAGGATCCAGGATATCTGACATACGCGGCTCGTGTGCCTGAGGGGAAGTGCTACGTCGACACACGGCCCGCGGAGGTGTTCTTCCTGTGGTTTGACCATATCTTTGAGATGTTTCTAACAAGGCAGCTTGATTTTACTATCGTCCGCCTTTTTGCGCTACATATGAGCTCCGTCATGAAGAGTGAAGAAGTCTCGCAAATCTGTGTGGCGGATCCGTACTACATGCACGAGTCTTTCTTGAGTCTCGGCGACTTTGAGCGTGAAACTGCTAGGGAGTACCTCCAAAACTTCATGGTATAGAATAAGGACCGGGAAATTGTCCTCGTGCCTTATCATCCAAAGTAAGTCAGTTCCGGACAACCCTTTCGTACATTTCAATCATTCCTTCTCGCTCATATGGGGAATAATTTGAGGTGTCTTTTCCCCGCAGCAACGGGCGCTCCGTCCTTATCGTTCTTTACCCGCAAGTCTCCCACGCCGTGTATTTTGACCCTTCCAGAGACTACGAGAAAAAAGACTACACCCACATAATGAATATTCCAGATGATGCTCTCCAAGGCTTCAGCTTTAGAGGTGGCCACATGTAGATCAAGAAACAAAGGAACAAGAAGATGGGTTTCGCGCATAAAACTAACTTCTCCTGCATCCATGTCCAAAAACCAAGCAAGAAGGATGGATTCTACATCATCTATCTCATGATTCAGTTCAACACGGATCACCAAAAGCTTCGCATTAACAGCAGAAATGATGATCGTATCCACAAGTGGCTAGAATCTCATGGAGAAGCGGATTATAAACTTAGAGATGACTTCTTTCGCATCCAAAGCGACATTGCGACGATCATCATGAAAGAAGTCGTCGATGAGAAGGGGATGTTCCACCACGGCCCTATATCGCGAGCTGACGTCCGAACTCGCATAGGCATGCAACATCTAGACCTCACGCCGTTCAAGAAGCTAGGGTTCGTCCTCGATGATATGGAAGGATGGAACTTCTAGTGATTTATGATGCCGATGATGATGATATGTGTCGGTTGAACTTGTATACTTTTTGTAGCGATGAAACTTTGTGATGTCCACGGTCCCTGCCGAACTTGCGTAACGCTACTTTGTTAGTTTGCGTACGATGACCTGCGTACCTCTAGTTAATTAATTTGCATACTGTATGTTGCATCAAGTTGCTAACCCTTTCTTTTTCGGTGTTGCTCTAGTATATTTTGTTGCATATATATGATTGTACATCCTCTTCATGAACATGCATCTCTAACAGGTACCTAGTTTCTTGATGGCGAGATGGAATTGCTATGTCGTGTACAAAGGGAAGGTTCCGGGGGTGTACAACGAGTGGCATGAGTGTCAGGCGCAAGTGAATGGGTTCACGGGTGCCAGCCATAAAGGCTTCAAAAGCAGACAAGAAGGAGAAGCTAGTTACTTGAGGTTCACACTAGCGCGAGAGAGGACTCGTAACCGCCACCTCATGTACTGCATAGTTCCGCTCTCACTCATAGTGATAGCACTTCTTGCGTATACCTTTGTTTAGATGGATGACGTTGTTGTAGTTGCAAGTATTTGAGACTTGCATGTATCACTATTTTCGAGATGATGACAAGATATCACTTTGTGTTGGATGATGATTATGATGAGACTATTTGTATGTACATGCTATGATTACATTTGTGGTCTCGCAGGCATTTGTATGTGTATCATGATGATGACATTTCTATGTGCTAAAGATTCTTCTATAAAGCCTGTTCAAATACAAAACAAATATGCCAAAAAAACCTACTTAAATTAGCAGTAGCGAGTGTATAAAAGTTAGCAGCAGCGCCGCGATAGCAGTAGCGCGTCAAGGCAAAGCGCGCTAGAGCTACTAGCAGTAGCGAGCTTCTGCTAACAGTGCTGCTGCTACACTTGTGTAGCAGTAGCGCCGGTGAGCACGCGCTACTGCTATCTGTTAGCTGTAGCGCCTTATTAGTAGCGCCGGTCCCCGCGCTACTGATACATCTAAAACCCGCGCTACTGCTAGCCTTTTCCCTAGTAGTGCTTCCTCAAAACAGCCACCATACCTACCTATTATGGCATTTCCATAGCCATTCCAAGATATATTGCCATGCAACTTTCCATCGTTCCGTTTATGTAGGACCTTGAAGTATGTTTAGAGGGGGGGTGATTAGACTACTTGACCAATAAAAACTTAACCTTTTCCCAATTTTATAGTTTGGCAGATTTTAGCTATTTTAGGACAAGTCAAGCAATCATCACACAATTCAAGCAAGCATGCAAAGAGTGTATAGGCAGCGGAAATTAAAGCATGCAACTTGCAAGAAAGTAAAGGGAAGGGTTTGGAGGATTCAAACGCAATTGGAGACACGGATGTTTTTGGCGTGGTTCCGATAGGTGGTGCTATCGTACATCCACGTTGATGGAGACTTCAACCCACGAAGGGTAACGGCTGCGCGAGTCCACGGAGGGCTCCACCCACGAAGGGTCCACGAAGAAGCAACCTTGTCTATCCCACCATGGCCGTCGCCCACGAAGGACTTGCCTCACTAGCGGTAGATCTTCACGAAGTAGGCGATCTCCTTGCCCTTACAAACTCCTTGGTTCAACTCCACAATCTTGTCGGAGGCTCCCAAGTGACACCTAGCCAATTTAGGAGACACCACTTTCCAAGAAGTAACAAATGGTGCGTTGATGATGAACTCCTTGCTCTTGTACTTCAAATGATAGTCTCCCCAACACTCAACTCTCTCTCATAGGATTTGGATCTGGTGGAAAGAGGGTTCGAGTGGAAAGCAACTTGGGGAAGGCTAGAGATCAAGATTCATACGGTAGGAATGGAATATCTTGGCCTCAACACATGAGTAGGTGGTTCTCTCTCAGAAATGGTAAGTTGGAAGTGTAGGTTTAGTCTGATGGCTCTCTCCACGAATGAAGAGGAGGTGGAGGGGTATATATAGCCTCCACACAAAATCTAACCGTTACACACAATTTACCAAACTCGGTGGGACCGAATAGTTAAACTCGGTCGGACCGATTTAGTAAACCTAGTGACCGTTAGTGATTTTCGGTGGGACTGACATGCATCTCGGTGAGACCGATTCGGTTAGGGTTAGAGCATAACGTAATCTCGGTGAGACCGATTACACAAACTCGGTGAGACCGATTTGGTAATAAGCTTTCCAGAGAGTTGGTCAGGTAAACTCGGTGGGACCGATTTGCTCTTTTCGGTGAGACCGAAATGTTACAAAAAGGAAACAGAGAGTTTACATTGCAATCTCGGTGGGACCGATCGCTCACTTCGGTTAGAACAAAACGTTACGAAGGGAAGCAGAGAGATTACAATCCCATCTCAGTGAAACCGAGATCCCTATCGGTAAGACCGATTTGCTTAGGGTTTGTGGTAGTGGCTATGACTTTTGGAATTGGTGGCGCCGGATTGGAAGAATTGGTGTGACCGATTTTGGCTTTGGGTTTAGGTCATTTGTGGATGTGGGAAAGTAGTTGAGGGTTTTGGAGCATATCACTAAGCACATGAAGCAAGAGGCTCAGTAAGAAACACCTCATCCCTTCTTGATAGTATTGGCTTTTCCTATAGACTCAATGTGATCTTGGATCACTAAAATGTAAAATGAAGAGTCTTGAGCTTTTGAGCTTGAGCCAATCCTTTGTCCTTAGTATTTTGAGGGATCCACTTTCATCATCCATGCCATGCCATTCATTGAGCTTTCCTGAAATAATAGTCTTGGAAGCTCAATGAGCTATATGTTGTTATGAATTACCAAAACCACCTAGGGATAGTTCCACTTTCAATCTCCCCCTTTTTGGTAATTGATGGCAACATATAGATCAAAGCTTCGACAAATGATAATAACATTTAAATAACATCGTCGCTTTGAGAAGTATGTGATAAGCAAGAGCTCCCCCTAAATTTGTGCATAGTTTTAGATTTGCTTTGGACTGCAAATGCACAATGAATTAGGCTCATGGGTTACTCTTCCATGTCACATACATCTTGGTGGAGCGCTCAAAATAATAAACAATGAATACATGCACTCATCACCAAGCATAGTGAGTGATCACATAAGATAGATAGGATAATATCAAGCATGCATAAGTGTAGCTTATGATCAAACACATGATCATCAATGTCTCACAAGCATAGTATCTCAACCAAAAGCAAACAAAGATTGAAAAACCACCAAATAAAGCAAGAGAGAACAAAAGCAACACACTCTCTCTCAAAGCCTATGATCTATACATTTTTCTCCCCCTTCGGCAACAAGTTACCAAAAAGTTCATAGAAAATGCATAGTGCTAGATCGATTCTCAGGCTTGATCTTCTGGTGGTGGTGTCCTGATGACTCCAAGGACGAAGGCTTCAGTTGGTGTAGAGGGTGCTGGAGTTGATGCTGAAGCTGGTTGCACTGGAGTTGAAGGGGCAGTAGCTGGTGCTAAAGTTGTTGCTCTAGTGTCTGTCACTGGCACTGCAACTGACCTCTAGGCTCTGGGTGTTGGGGAACGTAGCAGAAATTCAAAATTTTCCTACGTGTCACCAAGATCTATCTATGGAGAAACTAGCAACGAGGGGAAGGAGAGTGCATCTACATACCCTTGTAGATCGCTAAGCGGAAGCGTTCAAGAGAACGGGGTTGAAGGAGTCGTACTCGTCGTGATTCAAATCATCGATGATCAAGTGCCGAACGCACGGCACCTCCGCGTTCAACACACGTACAGCCCGGTGACGTCTCCCACGCCTTGATCCAGCAAGGAGAGAGGGAGAGGTTGAGGAAGACTCCATCCAACAGCAGCACAACAGCGTGGTGGTGATGGAGGAGCGTGGCAATCCAGCAGGGCTTCGCCAAGCACCACGGGAGAGGAGGACGACTTAGGAGAGGGGGAGGGCTGCGCCAGAACTTCGTCTGAAGCTCCCATGCGTCTCCCCACTATATATAGGGGTGGAGGGGCTGGTTTCTTGCCCTCCAAGTCCATTGGGGCGTTGGCCAAGGTGGGAGGAAAGAAATCCCATCATTTCCTTCCCCACCGATTGTTATCCCCCCTTTTTAGGGATCTTGATCTTATCCCTTCGGGATATGATCTTATTCCTTCTAAGGGGGGATCTTGGTGCGCCTTGACCAGGGGTGTGGGGCCTTGCCCCCACTACCCACGTTCATGTGGGCCCCCCCATGCAGGTGGGCCCCACTCCGGAACCTTCTAGAACCTTCCCGGTACAATATCGAAAAATCTCGAACATTTTCCGGTGGCCAAAATAGGACTTCCCATATATAAATCTTTACCTCCGGACCATTCCGAAACTCCTCGTGACGTCCGGGATCTCATCCGGGACTCCGAACAACATTCGGTAACCACATACAAACTTCCTTTATAACCCTAGCGTCATCGAACCTTAAGTGTGTAGACCCTACGGGTTCGGGAGACATGCAGACATGACCGAGACGTTCTCCGGTCAATAACCAACAGCGGGATCTGGATACCCATGATGGCTCCCACATGTTCCACTATGATATCATCGGATGAACCACGATGTCAAGGACTTAATCAATCCCGTATTCAATTCCCTTTGTCTATCGGTATGTTACTTGCCCGAGATTCGATCGTCGGTATCCAATACCTTGTTCAATCTCGTTACCGGCAAGTCACTTTACTCGTTCCGTAACACATCATCCCGTGATCAACTCCTTGGTCACATTGCACATATGATGATGTCCTACCGAGTGGGCCCAGAGATACCTCTCCGTTTACACGGAGTGACAAATCCCAGTCTCGATCCGCATAAAACAATAGATACTTTCGGAGATACCTGTAGTGCACCTTTATAGTCACCCAGTTATGTTGTGACGTTTGATACACCCAAAGCACTCCTACGGTATCCAGGAGTTACACGCTCTCATGGTCAAAGGAAGAGATACTTGACATTGGCAAAGCTCTAGCAAACGAACTACACGATCTTTGTGCTAGGCTTAGGATTGGGTCTTGTCCATCACATCATTCTCCTAATGATGTGATCCCGTTATCAACGACATCCAATGTCCATAGCCAGGAAACCATGACTATCTGTTGACCACAACGAGCTAGTCAACTAGAGGCTCACTAGGGACATAATGTGGTCTATGTATTCACACGTGTATTATGATTTCAGCATAATACAGTTATAGCATGAATAAAAGACAATTATCATGAACAAGGAAATATAATAATAACACTTTTATTATTGCCTCTAGGGCATATTTCCAACAGTCTCCCACTTGCACTAGAGTCAATAATCTAGTTCACATCGCCATGTGATTAACACTCACAGGTCACATCGCCATGTGACTAATACCCAAGAGTTTTAGGTTTGATCATGTTGCTTGTGAGAGAGGTTTTAGTCAACGGGTCCGAACCTTTCAGATCCGTGTGTGCTTTACAAATCTCTATGTCATCTCCTAGATGTAGCTACCACGCTCTATTTGGAGCTATTCCAAATAACTGTTCTACTTGGAGCTATTCTAATTTGTTGCCCCATAATACGTATCCGGTATCTCTTCTTAGAGCTATCCGGATAGGTGTTAAGCTTGCATCGACGTAACCTTTACGACAAACTTTTTTACCACCTCCATAATCGAGAAAATTCCTTAGTCCACTAGTTACCAAGGATAACTTTGACCGCTGTCTGTGATCCATTCATGGATCACTCTTGTACCCCTTGAATGACTCATGGCAAGGCACACTTCAGGTGCGATACTCAGCATGGCATACTGTAGAGCCTATGTCTTAAGCATAGGGGATGACCTTCGTCCTTTCTCTCTATTCTGCCGAGGTCGAGCTTTAAGTCTTAACTTCGTACCTTACAACTCAGGCAAGAACTTCTTCTTTGACTGATCCATCTTGAACACCTTCAAGATCATGTCAAGGTATGTGCTCATTTGAAAGTTCTATTAAGCATTTTGATCTATCCTTATAGATCTTGATGCTCAATGTTCAAGTAGCTTAATCCAGGTTTTCTATTGAAAAACACCTTTCAAATAACCCTATATGCTTTCTAGAAATTCTACATCGTTTCTGATCAACATATATTCATCAGAAATTCTATAGTGCTTCCACTCACTTCTTTGGAAATACAAGTTTCTCATAAACTTTGTACAAACCCAAAATCTTTGATCATCATCAAAGCATACATTCCAACTCCGAGATGCTCACTCCAGTCCTTAGAAGGATTGCTGGAGCTTTGCATACTTATTAGCATCTTTCGGGATTGACAAAACCTTCCGGTTGTATCACATACAACCTTTCCTCAAGAAAATCGTCGAGGAAACAATGTTTTGACATCCTATCTGCAAGATTTCATAAATAATGCAGTAATCGCTAATATAATTCCAACAGACTCTTAGCATCGCTACGAGTGAGAAAATCTCATCGTAGTCAACTCCTTGAACTTGTCGGAAAACATCTTAACGACAAGTCGAGCTTTCTTAATGGTAATTCTTACCATCATTGTTTGTCTTCCTTTTAAAATCCATCCGTACTCATTTGCCTTACGACCATCGAGCCGTTCTGCGAAAGTCTTCACTTTGTTTTCATACATGGATCCTCTCTCGGATTTTATGGCCTCAAGCCATTTATCGGAATCCAGGTCCACCATCGCTTCTCCATAGCTCATAGGCTCATTGTTGTCTAGCAACATGACTTCCAAGACAGGATTACGTACCACTCTCAAGTAGTACGCATCCTTGTCATCCTACGAGGTTTGGGAGTGACTTGATCTGAAGTTTCATGATCACTATCATAAGCTTCCACTTCAATTGGTGTAGGTGCCACGGGAACAACTTCCTGTGCCCTGCTACACACTGGTTGAAGTGATGGTTCAATAACCTCATCAAGTCTCCACCATCCTCCCACTCAATTCTTTCGAGAGAAACCTTTCCTCAAGAAAGGACCTGATTCAAGAAACAATCCTTTATTGCTTTTGGATATGAGACAGGAGGTATACCAAACTGTTTTGGGTGTCCTATGAAGATGCATTTATCCGCTTTGGGTTCTAGCTTATCAGCCTGAAACTTTTTCACATAAGCGTCGTAGCCCCAAACTTTTAAGAAACGACAACTTAGGTTTCTCTAAACCATAATTCATACGGTGTCATCTCAACGGAATTACGTGGTGCCCTATTTAAAGTGAATGTGGTTGTCTCTAATGCCTAACCCATGAACGATAGTGGTAATTCGATAAGAGACATCATGGTACGCACCATATCCAATAGGGTGCAACTATGATGTTCGGACACACCATCACACTATGGTGTTCCAGGCGGTATTAATTGTGAAACATTTTCCACAAAATCTTAATTGTGTGCCAAAACTCGTAACTCAAATATTCATCTCTATGATCGTATCATAGACATTTTATCCTCTTGTCACAATGATCTTCTACTTCACTCTGAAATTACTTGAACCATTCAATAATTCAGACTTGTGTTTCATCAAGTAAATATTCTCAACATCTACTCGAATCATCTGTGAAGTAAGAACATAACGATATTCACTGCATGCCTCAGCACTTATTGGACTGCACACATCAAAATGTGTTAGTTCCAACAAGTTGCTATCTTGTTCCATCTTATTGAAACCGAGGCTTTTCAGTCATCTTGCCTATGTGGTATGATTTGCATATCTCAAGTGATTCAAAATCAAGTGAGTCCGAACGGTCCATTTGCATGGAGTTTCTTCATGCATATATACCAATAGACATGGTTCGCATGTCTCAAACTTTTCAAAAATGAGTGAGTCCAAAGATCCATCAACATGGAGCTTCTTCATGCATTTTATACCGATATGACTTACGTGGCAGTGCCACAAATAGGTGGTACTATCATTACTATCTTTTGGCATGAACATGTGTATCACTATGATCGAGATTTTAATGAACCATTCATTTTAGGTGCAAGACCATTGAAGGTATTATTCAAATAAATAGAGTAACCATTATTCTCTTTAAATGAATAACCGTATTGCGATAGACATAATCCAATCATGTCTATGCTCAACGCAAACACCAAATCTCGATGGTAGAGGGAGCGTGCGATGCTTGATCATATCAACATTGGAAACACTTCCAACACATATCGTCAGCTCACCTTTAGCTAGTCTCCGTTTATGCCGTAGCTTTTATTTCGAGTTACTAACACTTAGCAACCGAACCGGTATCTTATACCCTGGTGCTACTAGGAGTACTAGTAAAGTACACATTAACATAATGTATATCCAATATACTTCTATCGACCTTGCCAGCCTTCTCATCTACCAAGTATCTAGGGTAATTCTGCTCTAGTGACTGTTCCCCTTATTACAGAAGCACTTAGTCTCGGGTTTGGGTTCAACCTTGGGTTTCTTCACTGGAGCAGCAGCTGATTTGTCGTTTCATGAAGTATCCCTTCTTGCCCTTGCCCTTCTTGAAACTAGTGGTTTCACCAACCATCAACAATTGATGCTCCTTCTTGATTTCTACATTCGCGGTGTCAAACATCGTGAATACCTCAAGGATTATCTTATTTATCTCTGATATGTTATAGTTCATCACGAAGCTCTAGCAGCTCGGTGGCAATGACTTTGGAGAAACATCACTATCTCATTTGGAAGATAAACTCCCACTCAATTCAAGTGATTGTTGCACTCAGACAATCTGAGCACAAGCTCAACGATTGAGATTTTCTCCCTTAGTTTGCAGGCTAAGAGAATCGTCGGAGGTCTTATACCTCTTGACGTGAGCACGAGCCTGAAATCCCAATTTCAGCCCTCAAAACATCTCATATGTTCCGCGATGTTTCGAAAACGTCTTTGGTGCCTCTACTTAAACCATTTAACTGAACTATCACATAGTTATCAAAACGTGTATGTTCGATGTTCGAAACATCCACAAACGACGTTTGGGGTTCAGCACACTGAGCAGTGCATTAAGGACATAAGCTTTCTACTGTTCGCATAATCGCTACTATCAACTTTCAACTATATTTTCTCTAGGAACATATCTAAAACAGTAGAACTAAAGCGCGAGCTACGACATAATTTGCAAAAGGTCTTTTGACTATGTTCAAGATAATTAAATTCATCTTATGAACTCCCACTCAGATAGACATCCCTCTGGTCATCTAAGTGATCACATGATCCGAGTCAACTAGGCCGTGTCCGATCATCACGTGAGACGGACTAGCCAACGTCGGTGAACATCTTCATGTTGATCGTATCTACTATACGACTCATGCTCGACCTTTCGGTCTCCGTGTTCCGAGGCCATGTCTGTACATGCTAGGCTCGTCAAGTTAACCCTAAGTGTTTTCGCTGTGTAAAACTGTCTTACAACCGTTGTATGTGAACGTAAGAATCCATCACACCCGATCATCACGTGGTGCTTAGAAGCGACGAACTGTAGCAACGGTGCACAGTTAGGGGAGAACACTTCTTCAAATTGTTGTAAGGGATCATCTTATTTACTACCGTCGTTCTAAGCAAACAAGATGCATAAACATGATAAACATCACATGCAATCAAATAGAGTAGTGACATGATATGGCCAATATCATATAGCTCCTTTGATCTTCATCTTTGGGGCTCCATGATCATCTTGTCACCGGCATGACACCATGATCTCCATCATCATGATCTCCATCATCGTGTCTTCATGAAGTTGTCACGCCAACGACTACTTCTACTTCTATGACTAACGCGTTTAGCAATAAAGTAAAGTAGTTTACATGGCGTTCTTCAATGACACGCAGGTCATACAATAAATAAAGACAACTCCTATGGCTCCTGCCGGTTGTCATACTCATCGACATGCAAGTCGTGAATCCTATTACAAGAACATGATCAAACTCATACATCACATATATCATTCATCACATCCTTTTGGCCATATCACATCACATAGCATACCCTGCAAAAACAAGTTAGACGTCCTCTAATTGTTGTTGCATGTTTTACGTGGCTGCTATGGGTTTCTAGCAAGAACGTTTCTTACCTACGCAAAACCACAACGTGATATGCCAATTGCTATTTACCCTTCATAAGGACCCTTTTCATCGAATCTGTTCCGACTAAAGTGGGAGAGACTGGCACCCGCTAGCCACCTTATGCACCAAGTGCATGTCAATCGGTGGAACCTGTCTCACGTAAGAGTACGTGTAAGGTCGGTCCGGGCCGCTTCATCCCACAATACCGTCGAAACAAGATTGGACTAGTAACGGTAAGCATATTGAACAACATCAACGCCTACAACTACTTTGTGTTCTACTCGTGCAAAGAATCTACGCAATAGACCTAGCTCATGATGCCACTGTTGGCGAACGTAGCAGAAATCCAAAATTTTCCTACGTGTCACCAAGATCTATCTATGGAGAAACCAGCAACGAGGGGAAGGAGAGTGCATCTACATACCCTTGTAGATCGCTAAGCGGAAGCGTTCAAGAGAACGGGGTTGAAGGAGTCGTACTCGTCGTGATTCAAATCATCGATGATCAAGTGCCGAACGCACGGCACCTCCGCGTTCAACACACGTACAGCCCGGTGACGTCTCCCACGCCTTGATCCAGCAAGGAGAGAGGGAGAGGTTGAGGAAGACTCCATCCAACAGCAGCACAACGGTGTGGTGGTGATGGAGGAGCGTGGCAATCCAGCAGGGCTTCGCCAAGCACCACGGGAGAGGAGGACGACTTGGGAGAGGGGGAGGGCTGCGCCAGAACTTCGTCTGAAGCTCCCATGCGTCTCCCCACTATATATAGGGGTGGAGGAGCTGGTTTCTTGCCCTCCAAGTCCATTGGGGCGTTGGCCAAGGTGGGAGGAAAGAAATCCCATCATTTCCTTCCCCACCGATTGTTATCCCCCCTTTTTAGGGATCTTGATCTTATCCCTTCGGGATATGATCTTATTCCTTCTAAGGGGGGATCTTGGTGCGCCTTGACCAGGGGTGTGGGGCCTTGCCCCCACTACCCACGGTCATGTGGGTCCCCCCATGCAGGTGGGCCCCACTCCGGAACCTTCTAGAACCTTCCCGGTACAATACCGAAAAATCCCGAACATTTTCCGGTGGCCAAAATAGGACTTCCCATATATAAATCTTTACCTCCGGACCATTCCAGAACTCCTCGTGACGTCCGGGATCTCATCCGGGACTCCGAACAACATTCAGTAACCACATACAAACTTCCTTTATAACCCTAGCGTCATCGAACCTTAAGTGTGTAGACCCTACGGGTTCGGGAGACATGCAGACATGACCGAGACGTTCTCCGGTCAATAACCAACAGCGGGATCTGGATACCCATGATGGCTCCCACATGTTCCATGATGATCTCATCGGATGAACCACGATGTCAAGGACTTAATCAATCCCGTATTCAATTCCCTTTGTCTATCGGTATGTTACTTGCCCGAGATTCGATCGTCGGTATCCAATACCTTGTTCAATCTCGTTACCGGCAAGTCACTTTACTCGTTCCGTAACACATCATCCCGTGATCAACTCCTTGGTCACATTGCGCATATGATGATGTCCTACCGAGTGGGCCCAGAGATACCTCTCCGTTTACACGGAGTGACAAATCCCAGTCTAGATCCGCATAAAACAATAGATACTTTCGGAGATACCTGTAGTGCACCTTTATAGTCACCCAGTTATGTTGTGACGTTTGATACACCCAAAGCACTCCTACGGTATCCATGAGTTACACGCTCTCATGGTCAAAGGAAGAGATACTTGACATTGGCAAAGCTCTAGCAAACGAACTACACGATCTTTGTGCTAGGCTTAGGATTGGGTCTTGTCCATCACATCATTCTCCTAATGATGTGATCCCGTTATCAACGACATCCAATGTCCATAGCCAGGAAACCATGACTATCTATTGATCACAACGAGCTAGTCAACTAAAGGCTCACTAGGGACATATTGTGGTCTATGTATTCACACGTGTATTACGATTTCCGGATAATACAGTTATAGCATGAATAAAAGACAATTATCATGAACAAGGAAATATAATAATAACACTTTTATTATTGCCTCTAGGGCATATTTCCAACACTGGGCACTCTGGCAAATACATTGGTGGTAGTCTTGCCCTTCCTCTCCTGCATGTCATTGTGCAGCTGCTCCACAATTGACTGAATCTCAGTTACCTTGACATCTAGATCATAGAAATTTTGTTCCATGATTCTTTCCAGGCTCTCCTGGTTTTGAGTTAGGGTGGCCAACCCCTTCTCAATCCTCAGAGATGATGCTATCAAGTAACGAAGCTGCTCCTGTTTGGTTTTCAAGAAATGTTCAGATGCCTCCTCTTGAGTTGGCATCTTGGCAGCCTTCTCCCTCTTTGCCTTCTCCTTCTTCTCCTGAGATTGAATTGATTGTGGATCATCTTCATTCATGACAACCTCATTGTCCTCAAAGTCTGGATAAAGTGGAAAGCGTTCCTTATCCAATTGATATTTTCTTGTGCCCATCTTTGAGTTTATCAATTCTTGAATCTGAGGTGCATATCCACAACTCCTCTTCTGATCTGCTGCAGTCCTCTTGATTGTTTCAACTATAAGGCTCATGACTTTGAATTTTTGTGGCACATCAAATAAATGCGACATATTGATGGCATGCCCTCTGATCATGTTATGGTCACCTGACTTGGGCAACAAAGTGTGCCTCAGAATCCAATTTATGGTTGGCAACCCTGACAGCAGAAAGTGAACTGATCCAAAAGTGAAAGTCTCTAGGGCTTTGTCTGGGATCTCCTTGTACATGTGTGCCATGGTATTGTGTCCCATTTTCTTCTTGGCATATACATCCAGATCATCATCATTTTCCTTTGGGGCATTTACCAGACTTGCCCATTCTTCTACAGTGGACTGGTACCTTGTACCTTCAGACATCCAAACTATTCTTCTATCTGGGTAAAAATGTGCCGTGGAGTAGAATTGCATGATAAGTTCATCATTCCAATTTGTGAGCTTTTGCCCAACAAAATCTGCAACTCCACAAGCAACAAAGCTGTCTTGCACTCCAGGATAGTGCTCTTCATTCTCCTTGATGAATTTCCAGTCAACCCACCTCATGTCACAGACTATGGGCTTCTTGTCCAACAGAATTGTTTCATAGAAGTCCTGTTGTTCCTTTGTATGGAACCTGTAATCAGCAACAGTCCTTCTCCTTGTGGCATATGGATCTGCCATTCTCCATAGTCTCAGCCCTGAATCCTTCCTGATTCTCATGTCCTCAGCCACAGGATGAGCATCATTGTGGTCTGGTATCTTTGGCTTGAGCTTCCTTAGAACCTGTCCTTCTTCATCTTCCTCCTCAGCAACCTCAGGCACTGGGGCCTTATTCTTATCAGCAGCTGGAATACTCCTGGTATTCCTCTTTGGTGCATACTTGGCCTTGGGGGCAGCTTTGGGTGCTTCCTTGGGCTTAGATGTTGCAGCCCCAGATTTAATAGCATCACCCATAAGCTTTGGTGCCTTTGGTGCTGGTGTAGAAGGCTCTTCGTCTTCCATCATTGAAGGTTGCCCTACAACTCTGGCCATGGTCTTCTTGACCCTTTCCTTCTTCTTGCTTTCATCAGCTGGCTCTTTGGGATCAGGATTTTCAGGCAGTTGAGTTGATGCTCTGGCCTTGGGCATAGGTTGCCTTCTTGCATGCCTTTTAATCTTCATGCCTGGCTTTATGTCCTTTGCTGAGCCATATTCCTTCTTGAGCACCACTTTCTTGGAAGTAGCCTCATCTTCCTCAGCTTTGTAATCTTCATCATCTCAATCTGATGTTCTTTTCCTCCTTTGCCTAGTTGCAGCCTTAGGCAAATTGCTAGGAGTACTTCTGCTCCCTTCATCTGAAGTTGAGGGACTAGTTCCCTCACTCAAGTTCATCTGCTCTTCTGCCCTGTTCTGGCTGTCACTTTGATCAGACATACTGCAAAAGCTGACTGCTGACCCTGTGAAGAGTTATAGATGAGATAGAAAAGATGAGCATCACAAAATGCAGAGGTTTTTGCAAAAGAATGACTCAAAAGTTCAGTTTTAGTTTTCCACATAAAGCATTTCGGATCCATCGATTTTCAAACTTGGTGATACCGAAGCAGTTTTGGAACCTAAACTGATGATCTCGGTTGGACCGAGTTTCAGTTCGGTGGTACCGAGACTGCTAGGGTTTCACAGAATCCTCAAATCGGTTGCACCGATTAGTAATTCTCGGTCAGACCGAGAGTCACTAGTGCAATGGCATAAGCCAAATCGGTGAGACCGAGTTTTTCAACTCGGTGGGTCCAAGATGATTTCAGCGGAAACCTAAACCTAAAAATTTGAATCACGTCTAATCTATGAACTACTTTGGCTGGATAGAAGAGTTTCAATCGTGGCAAGATTCAATATGAAAACAATGTGCCAGGAATCAGATGTGGATAGCACAAAGATTAAGTCCATACCCTAACTTGGCGGTGGACTTGCTACGGCGGCAACGGCGGGGACGAAATCCGTTGACGGCGGCGGAGACCAGCGACAGGAGGCTGCTGGCGACGAGGAGACGATCCGGAGACCACGATGGCAGAGCGAGCTGTTGCGCGGGCGAAGGGTTTCAGAGAAATTTCCAAAATTTTGCCCGTGTCTATATATAGCCCGACCCTGTCGGTGTGACCGAGTGGAACAACTCGGTGGCACCGAGATGCATAACTATGTTCAGTTACAGCAAATCGGTGAGACCGAAAAGTTCAATTCGGTTGCACCGAGATGGAAAACTTAGATCAACTCAATGATCTCGGTAGGACCGAAATGGAAGAATCGGTCAGACCGAGAATCACAAAGAGGTTTTGGAAGTTTAAGTCCATGACGAATCGGGGACTCCGAGTGCTCCGCACACAGAGTGGTTCGAATCTGACTTGATCAAATTTTGTGATGTAGCATGAATAGAGTTTGAGACGAGAAAAGCATAGATAGATAAAGAAGGTTCTTAGGCATTCTTGTCCATCCACTTGGCACAAAGAAAAGAATCCAAACAAACAAAACAACAAGTGGATGTCCTTGAATGAGTAAAATATGCACCAACATGCTCACACAATAAGATGGCAATAGAAATATGTGGCAAAGCATGCACAACCAATTCTAGCATCTATCAAACAATTGGCGATGACTAGGTCATCTATATATGAGTATATTGACTTATGAGTCAAATGAGAACATTTGATCATAAGTCATACTCATCGTTTAAGCTCAAGTGGGGTTACCACTTTAACATAATGCATTAATGTGTTCACACCATTAGAGTTGCTTTGACTCAATTCTTAGAGTTAAGCTCCCCCTAGATGTGAGATCCCCCCTTAGAGGGATGAACTAACCTTGGGTTTTGTCGATGATGACTTCATGTAGGTGTTGAAGATGTAGATGCTCAATGTTGATGTAGATCATTTGGAGCAATCCTTTGGAGTCAGTTGCACTTTCAACTTGCCTACATGGGTTAGTCCCACAAGGAACAAACAAGAATATCCATAGACATAGAGTGATGCACACAAGATGATGTCCATGAAAACATTAGGTTACCTTGTCCCTTGCCTTACCAACATGAGGGTTTGTGACTCCTTGAACTAGTGCAAGATGTGAAAGTTGATTGCACTTGTTCTTGCCAAAATAATAAGAGTGAAGAATGTTGGCGGAGTCACCCTCAAGAACTCTCTAGTTCTTCTTCTTCGGGATCCACATCATCTTGATGGGAATCCTTGGAGTTGTAGTTGTACTTGCTGAAGTAGAACTTGATGTAGTCTTGGGGACCCACTTGAACGAGGCTTTAGGTGCTTCTTCAAATGCATCAATCTCTTCTTGAAGCTTGTCCTTGCCTTTGTTCTTGTGGTCTTGTGGTGGAAGATCATTTTGAGCTTGTGTCCCCTTGAAGGTAGTAGGATCATACTTCTCTTGTTGAGGAACAAACTTTGTCTTGGGGTATTGATCTTCTTCCCACTCAACTCCATTGGCGTTGAACTTTCATTCAAAACCAACACCTTGATTCTTCCGGTGTCTTCCTTGCTTGCGTACAATTCCCTCGAATTGCTTACTCCCGGCAAGGCTCTTGTAAACACCTTTCTCTATAATTCCCTTCAATAAACTATTTTCTTGCTCAAGTGTAACTTGGCTAAGAGAATCATTAGTGGAATCAAGAGAACTACTAGAAGCAACAATATTGGATTTGACATTATTATTGTTACTACTAGAGGAAGTATCTTTCTTGTACTTGTTTCTAGACTTGACTTGAGGCATGTAAGTAGATAAGAGTAAACGCTTGGCAATGTAAGAAGAACTTTTCTTGCGGAGATCATCATTGATTGCCTTTAAGAACTCATGCTCTTGCTCAAGATTGAGCTTTTCAAAGCGTAACTTCTCATGAGCCCTTAAAAGTTCTCGATGATCTTCGAAGATAGTTTCACGAGCCAACTTAAGAGTGTTTAGTTCTTTAGTTAGAAGCTCAATTTTCTCCTTATCATTGTCATTCGTTTGATTAGCATGATTAATTGATGTTTCATCATAGTATTCATCACTAGAGTTGTCAACAAGTAAATCATCATCCACAAGCAAGTCATCTTCATCACTATTAAAATCAACATACTCGGGATGTGTTACCTTTGGACCTTTGGCCATGAAGCATCTTCCAACACCTTCATTTGGTGAATCAAATATGTCGTAGGAGTTGGTTGACACAAGTGCTAGACCGGCAACACCTTCATCTTGAGTATATTCGGAGTCGGAGTGATAGCTTCTCTCGGAGTGATTGTCGTAGTCGGAGCCGGAAACCCATTCACCAACATGAGCTTGATGTCTTTGTTTTGTGTAGCTCCTTGATGACTTGTCCTTTCTTTCCGAATCCTTGCTTCTCCGTGAGGGTCTTCGTTCATAACGATCATCTCTAGTCCTCCTCTCTCCTGGTGGTGATTCTTCTCTTTTGCTCCTTCTTCTTGGAGAATCTTCTCTTCTTTTGTAGGGTGCCGTACACTCATAGGAGTAGTGTCCGGGTCTCCCACAATTGTAGCAATTGTTCTCTCGACTAGAAGATCTCTTGTCATTGTAAGACCTTGACTTGGAGCTTCTTTCTTTGCTTCTACTTTTGTAGAATTTGTTGAAGTTCTTCACCATTAAGCTCAATTCTTCATTGAAGGTTTGTTTCTCACTTGATGATGTGGGGGCTTCACTTGAGGCTTTGTAAGCACCACTTGACTTGTTGTGAAGTTCATCCTTATCCTTGAGTGCCATCTCATGAGCAACAATTCTTCCAATGACTTCCGTTGGCTTGAGATCTTTGTAGTTTGGCATCATTTGGATCAATGTGCACACGGTATCATACTTTCCATCCAATGCTCTTAGGATTTTCTTGATGATGAATTTGTCGGTCATCTCTTCACTCCCTAAGCCGGCAATCTCATTTGTGATAAGATCAAGCCTAGAGTACATTTCAGCGACACCTTCACCATCCTTCATTTTGAACTTGTCAAGCTGACTTTGGAGCACATCCAACTTGGATTCCTTGACGGATTCGGTACCTTCGTGCATATCAATCAAAGTATCCCAAATTTCCTTTGCATTCTCAAGACGGCTGATCTTGTTAAATTCTTCGGGGCACAATCCGTTAAAGATGATGTCACATGCTTGAGCATTGTATTGCAGCATCTTCAATTCTTCCGCATTAGCTTCACGGTTCGGTTCTCTCCCATCGAAGAATTCACCTTGCAAGCCAATAGAAATGATTGCCCAAATGGCGGGGTTATGTCCAAGAATATGCATTTTCATCTTATGCTTCCAACTAGCAAAATTAGTACCATCAAAGTAAGGACCTCTACGGTGATAATTTCCCTCGCTAGACGCCATACTCTCCTAGGTTGTGAAACCAAGGCTATGACCACCAAAAGCTATGGAAATCAAAGCAAATGGAGACCAAAGCTCTGATACCACTTGTAGGACCTTGAAGTATGTCTAGAGGGGGGTGATTAGACTACTTGACCAATAAAAACTTAACCTTTTCCCAATTTTATAGTTTGGCAGATTTTTGCTATTTTAGGACAAGTCAAGCAATCATCACACAATTCAAGCAAGCATGCAAAGAGTGTGTAGGCAGCAGAAATTAAAGCATGCAACTTGCAAGAAAGTAAAGGGAAGGGTTTGGAGGATTCAAACGCAATTGGAGACACGGATGTTTTTGGCGTGGTTCCGATAGGTGGTGCTATCGTACATCCACGTTGATGGAGACTTCAACCCACGAAGGGTAACGGCTGCGCGAGTCCACGGAGGGCTCCACCCATGAAGGGTCCACGAAGAAGCAACATTGTCTATCCCATCATGGCCGTCGCCCACGAAGGACTTGCCTCACTAGCGGTAGATCTTCACGAAGTAGGCGATCTCCTTGCCCTTACAAACACCTTGGTTCAACTCCACAATCTTGTCGGAGGCTCCCAAGTGACACCTAGCCAATTTAGGAGACACCACTTTCCAAGAAGTAACAAATGGTGCGTTGATGATGAACTCCTTGCTCTTGTGCTTCAAATGATAGTCTCCCCAAAACTCAACTCTCTCTCATAGGATTTGGATCTGGTGGAAAGAGGGTTTGAGTGGAAAGCAACTTGGGGAAGGCTAGAGATCAAGATTCATATGGTAGGAATGGAATATCTTGGCCTCAACACATGAGTAGGTGGTTCTCTCTCAGAAATGGTAAGTTGGATGTGTAGGTTTAGTCTGATGGCTCTCTCCACGAATGAAGAGGAGGTGGATGGGTATATATAGCCTCCACACAAAATCTAACCGTTACACACAATTTACCAAACTCGGTGGGACCGAATAGTTAAATTCGGTCGGACCGATCTAGTAAACCTAGTGACCGTTAGTGATTTTTGGTGGGACTGACATGCATCTCGGTGAGACCGATTCGGTTAGGGTTAGGGCATAACGTAATCTCAGTGAGACCGATTACACAAACTCGGTGAGACCGATTTGGTAATAAGCTTTCCAGAGAGTTGGTCAGGTAAACTCGGTGGGACCGATTTGCTCTTTTCGGTGAGACCAAAATGTTACAAAAAGGAAACAGAGAGTTTACATTGCAATCTCGGTGGGACCGATCGCTCACTTCGGTTAGACCGAAACGTTACAAAGGGAAACAGAGAGATTACAATCCCATCTCGGTGAGACCGAGATCCCGATCGGTAAGACCGATTTGCTTAGGGTTTGTGGCAGTGGCTATGACTTTTGGAATCGGTGGCGCCAGATTGGAAGAATCGGTGTGACCGATTTTGGCTTTGGGTTTAGGTCATTTGTGGATGTGGGAAAGTAGTTGAGGGTTTTGGAGCATATCACTAAGCACATGAAGCAAGAGGCTCATTAAGCAACACCTCATCCCTTCTTGATAGTATTGGCTTTTCCTATAGACTCAATGTGATCTTGGATCACTAAAATGTAAAATGAAGAGTCTTGAGCTTTTGAGCTTGAGCCAATCCTTTGTCCTTAGTATTTTGAGGGATCCACTTTCATCATCCATGCCATGCCATTCATTGAGCTTTCCTGAAATAATAGTCTTGGAATAGCATTAGCTCAATGAGCTATATGTTGTTATGAATTACCAAAACCACCTAGGGATAGTGCACTTTCAGTTTATTATGACACGCTCCATCATTGTCATATTGCTCATTGCATGATCATGTAGTTGACATTGTATTTGTGGCAAGGCTACCTTCATATTTTTTCATACATGTCACTCTTGATTCATTGCATATCCCGGTACACCGCCGGAGGCATTCATATAGAGTCATATCTTGTTTTAAGTATCGAGTTGTAATCTTGAGTTGTAAGTAAATAAAAGTGTGATGATCTTCATTATTAGAGCATTGTCCCAGTGAGGAAAGGATGATGGAGACTATGATTCCCCCATAAGTCGGGATGAGACTTCGGAATTTATAAAAAAAAGAGGCCAAAAAGCCCACCAAAAAAAAGAGGCCAAATAAAAAAATGATGAGAGAAAAAGAGAGAAAGGACAATGCTACTATCATTTTTACCACACTTGTGCTTCAAAGTAGCACCATGATCTTCATGATAGAGAGTCTCCTATGTTGTCAATTTCATATACTAGTGGGAATTTTACATTATAGAACTTTGCTTGTATATTCCAATGATGGGCTTCCTCAAAATGCCCTAGGTCTTCGTGAGCAAGCAAGTTGGATGCACACCCACTTAGTCTCTTTTGTTGAGCTTTCATACATTTATAGCTCTAGTGCATCCGTTGCATGGCAATCCCTACTCACTCACATTGATATCTATTAATGGGCATCTCCATAGCCCGTTAATATGCCTAGTTGATGTGAGACTATCTTCTCCTTTTTTGTCTCCTCTACAACCACCATTCTATTCCACATATAGTGCTATGTCCATGGCTCACGCTCATGTATTGAGTGAAAATTGAAAAAGTTTGAGATTGCTAAAGTATGAAACAATTGCTTGGCTTGTCATCGGGGTTGTGCATGATTAAATACTTTGTGTGATGAAGATAGAGCAACAACCAGACTATATGATTTTGTAGGGATAATTTCTTTAGCCATGTTATTTTGAGAAGACATGATTGCTTAGTTAGTATGCTTGAAGTATTACTATTTTTATATCAATATGAACTTTTGTCTTGAATCATTTGGATCTGAACATTAATTGAGAAATATGCTAGGTAGCATTCCACATCAAAAATTCTGTTTTTATCATTTACCTACTCGAGGACGAGCAGGAATTAAGCTTGGGATGCTTGATACGTCTCCAACGTATCTATAATTTTTGATTGTTCCATGCTATTATATTACCTATTTTGGATGTTTACGGGCTTTACTAAGCACTTTTATATTATTTTTGGGACTAACCTACTAACCGGAGGCCCAGCCCAAATTGTTGTTTTCTTGCCTATTTCAGTGTTTCGAAGAAAAGGAATATCAAACAGAGTCCAAACGGAATGAAACCTTCGGGAAAGTTATTTTGGAACGGAAGCAATCTAGGGGACTTGGAGTGCACGTAAGGGAAGCTTCGAGGTGGCCATGAGGCAGGGAGGCGCGCCCACCTCCCCTGGGCGTGCCCCCACCCTCATGGGCCCCTCGTGGCTCCCCTGACCGACTTCTTTCGCCTATATATCTCCATAAACCCTAAAACAAAGTAGGGAACAATAGAACGGGAGTTCCGCCACCGCAAGCCTCTGTAGCCACCAGAAACCAATCGGGACCCTGTTTCGGCACCCTGTCGGAGGGGGGATCCCTTGTTGGGATCGTTGCAGAAAATTAAAGTTTTTCTATGGATCACCAAGATCAATCTATGGAGTAACTAGAAACGAGAGAGAAGGGAGTGCATCTTCATACCCTTGAAGATCGCGAGACGAAAGCATTGCAAGAACGCGGTTGGAGGAGTCGTACACGTAGCGATTTAGATCGCGTCCGAATCCGATCTAAGCACTGAACAACAGTGCCTCCGCGTTCAACACACGTGCAGCCCGGTGACGTCTCCCGCGCCTTGATCCAGCAAGGAGAAGGGGGAGGTTGAGGAAGAAGGCTCCAACAGCAGCACGATGGCGTGGTGGTGATGGAGTGGCATTTCTCCGGCAGGGCTTCGCCAAGCTCTTGCGGAGGAGGAGAGGTGTAGGTGAGGGGAGGGGCTGCGCCTTAGATGCGGTGGTGCACCACTCCCTCCACCCCTCTATTTATAAGGAGAAGGGGGAAGGGGGCCGACCCCTCTAGATGGGATCTAGAGGGGGGGGCCAAGGGGGAGGGGCCGGGCTTGCCCCCCAAGCAAGGGGGGCGCCCCCTTAGGATTCCCCCCAACCCTAGGCGCATGGGCCCTAGGGGGGTGGCGCCCAGCCCTCTTAGGGGCTGGTTCCCTTCCACCTACAGCTCATGAGGCCCTCCGGGATAGGTGGCCCCTCCCGGTGGACCCCCGGAACCCCTCCGGTGGTCCCGGTATAATATCTATATGCCCCCGAATATTTCTGGTGACCATATGACAACTTCCCATATATAAATCTTCACCTCCGGACCATTCCGGAACTCCTTGTGACGTCCGGGATCTCATCCGGGACTCCGAACAACATTCGGTAATCACATGAAAATCTTCCTTATAACCCTAGCGTCATCCAACCATAAGTGTGTAGACCCTACGGGTTCGGGAATCACGCAGACATGACCGAGACAGCTCTTCGGCCAATAACCAACAGCAGGATCTGGATACCCATGTTGGCTCCCGCATGTTCCATGATGATCTCATCGGATGAACCACGATGTCGAGGATTCAAGCAATCCCGTATACAATTCCCTTTGTCAATCGGTACGTTACTTGTCCGAGATTCGATCGTTGGTATGCCAATACCTCGTTCAATCTCGTTACCGGTAAGTCACTTTACTCGTTCCGTAATGCATGATCCCGTGACCAACTACTTAGTCACACTGAGCTCATTTTGATGATGCATTACCGAGTGGGCCCAGAGATACCTCTTCGTCATATGGAGTGACAAATCCCAGTCTCGATTCGTGCCAACCTAACAGACACTTTCAGAGATGCCTATAGTGCACTTTTATAGCCACCCAGTTACGCTGTGACGTTTGGTGCACCCAAAGCATTCCTACGGTATCTGGGAGTTGCACGATCTCATGGTCTAAGGAAATGATACTTGACATTAGAAAAGCTCTAGCAAACGAACTACACAATCTTGTGCTATGCTTAGGATTTGGTCTTGTCCATCACATCATTCTCCTAATGATGTGATCCCGTTATCAATGACATCCAATGTCCATAGTCAGGAAACAATGACTATCTGTTGATCAACGAGCTAGTCAACTAGAGGCTCACAAGGGACATGGTGGCTGCACGGTAGTTCCGATTATTGTATAATAACCAGTACTACCGCCTTGCAAAGATCAAGCCGGAAGCAAAGTGATTGGCACCCACCCAACTCCACATTGTGAGGATCAAGCCGCCACCCTCGATCCTCTGCCATATTGTTCTTCTTCCATGCGAATTTCCTGAAGAACCATCGCCAATTTGCATCATTTTACACATGTGCTTGCCTGTACCGCTGCTAGCCATCTCCAACTCAGGCGACAAATCCTGCCGAATCTCCTCCATCTTTTCTTCTCCTCGATGGCCCGTGTTGCTATCGGTGTGGCGTTCTGCCTCCACACAAGCTCCCACGACATGATGCGGAGGCCGGCAGCTCCAGTGGGCCCGATGTCGAGCCATGGTGCTCGTAGCAAGCGCGGGACCACAGCCGGCTCCTGGGGCAGCGGGCGGAGCCCTTGGGACGGCTTCCACGAGCTCCACGACAACTCTTTCCGTATTTCCAGGGGTGTCGGGAAGCCGATGTGGAGCTCGTCGCGACAGAGAAGGCTTTAGCGGCCGGAGAAAAAGGTGTCGCCGACCATCTCGCCACCACCAAGAAAATGGCCGACCTCAGCAATGTGCTCCGCAAGTCCGCCACCAAGTTCTACCTCGGCGTCGACAAGTGACCGTCGATTTTATGTTTATTTTTTAGGGTGAAGTTTGTATTTCCTATGTATGCATTATGATTGTGATGAACTATTTTCTAGCACGGAGATGTTTTTAAATAGGAAAACGTTTAAAAACATCCGGATGAAAACGTCATCGTGTAAACCGGGTCAGACACATGACACGTGTCCCTGCGCGAGCGAATCTGCCGCTTCCTCCTCCAGCCTTATCTCCTCCACTCGTTCTCTCCTCCGCTCGTTCTTTGCCTGTTTCTTTTCCTCTCCCCATCTTCTCTCTTCCTTTGCAATCGAGAGACAGGATGCGCACGCTAAAGCCGACCGTCACAACCGCCTGAGTTGAAAATAAACGATTTCCATCATGGCCTGCCCCCAATCTCCACCTGCTGCCATTAGGCATTAGCCAATTACCCCCCTCCTCCCGCGACGCTCCTGCGAGCGTCCGGGAGGAAACCCTAGTGCCGCCGCTTCTCCTCCCATCCTCCTCTCCCCCTTCCTCCCCGCCGTCGAGGGGCGCGAGCGGGCGAAGCCCGGTCGTCGCCGGTGGCGGTGGGGCTCCCATCATCTCCTCGCGCGGGGATCTCGGCGCGGGCTGGATCTCGCGTGCCGGACGCGGCGCTCCGGCGGGGGCCGACGACGGTGGCGTGGCGGCTGCGTGATGGGCGGCATGGCGCGTGGTGGTGCAGGCTGGCGGGCGGGTTTCGGCGGCGGTTGCCTCCCGGCAGCACCAGCGAGCCTCCTCTGGCGCTGCGGGTCGTGTGCGACCGGGTCGCGGGCGGCCCCTCTTGCCATGGCTCTCTGATGGGGGGTGGCACGACAACGGTGGTGGTGGGCACCCCCATCCAGTTGGGCCCTTGCGGCTGGACGACGGAGCTCGGCGTGGGAAGACCTCCCTGATGGCCTCCCATGGCTGCGGTGGTGGCAGATCTGCCATCTCATCCCTCTTCCTCGACTTCGGGTGGCGGTGGCTGCTCTCCGGCAGGCCCAGACCTTCGGCTTCAGGGGTGAAACAGGTGGTTTCGGGGAGGGGGGGCTGGTTGGGGGATGGGTTCGTCATTGGCCATTGGCCGTTCCCCCACCTCCCCTTTTTCCACGGGCAGCGGCAGGTCGCGGTTTGTCTCGAGGCAGTGCCCGCCGGCGACTCCAGGAGGCGGTTGGGGGCGTGGATTTGGTCAAAATCGTGTCCTTTGGGAGATCTCGCGGTGGTCTGGTGGCAGGGCGGCGGCCCAGGCGGTGGGAGATGCGGCGGTCATGGGCGGACTGCACGGCTCAGATGCGGGTGGGCATCTATGGCCGCTCAGGTGGCATAGCTGCGGGTGGCTGTCGGAACGGGGAGGCGACGAAAGAGTTGAAGCACCGGAGTACATCAATTGCCCAGTACGCACCCTGGCCGACGATGATGGTGTCCGCGGACGTCGTGTTCCTCCCTGTAGGCTCCGTCGTGGTGCTCCTTCTCCTTCCTTCTAGCTCTGGGTGAAAGCTTGATCTTCGGATCAGACGGTGGCGACATTCCGTGGTTATGCCTTTCTTGGAGGCATCATCTTGGAGTCCTCGGTCCGGCGTGGTTCGTAACACTTCTTCCCGGTTGATCGGGCATCCTGTGGGTGCGTGGTAGTTGTTGATGGTGTGTCACTGCTAGGAAAAGACCTACTAATGGCGCACCAGTTTTGCCTACTAATGGTGCACTACTGGTGCGCCATTAGTATCACGCCACTAGTATTTTTTACTAATGGCGCACTACTGGTGCTCCATTAGTATAGGCCACGGTGCGCCATTAGTATTTTTAAATTTTGAAGGCGGGAAAATAGTAGTGGCGCACCGTCTAACCCCCACCGTGCGCCATTGCTATTTTTGAATTTTGAATTTGGATCTGGATCGCGATTTTTTTGCCCATTTTTGCTCGTTTTTTAGCTTGTTTTTTTGCACGATATTATTTCAAATTTTGTTCCCCTTTTTGGAGCTTGTACGTTCTTTTGCCATGTTCTTTTGCCGTAGAGGAGTTCGCCAGAGAGGAGGAGGAGGAGGTGACCGCAGAGGCGCTCGCCTACGTCGCTGGAGAGGAGGAGGACATCGCCAGAGCATCGGAGAGGAGGAAGGAGAAACCATGAGGGGATGGGAGGAGAGGAGGGAGGAGGAGCTCACCGAAGAGGAGGGAGGAGGAGCTCACCGGAGATGAGGGAGGAGGAGCTCACCGGAGAGGAGGGAGGAGAAACCATGAGGGGAGGGGAGGGGAGGAGAGGAGAGGAGGGAGGAGGAGGTCGCCGGAGAGGAGGAGGAGGAGGTCGCCGAAGAGGAGGATGGTAGTATGGTGGAGGAGAGAAGGGAAGATGGAGTGGAGGAGTGGAGGAGAGGTGGAGTGGAGGAGAAGAATGAAGAGGTAAGGAGGAGATGACACGCCCAGCCATATATATGGCATAGTAATGGCGCATCGTGGGCAGGTGCGCCATTACTTTTTTTTATTTTGAATTTTGAAGGCGGGAAGATACTAATGGCGCACCATGAGCAGGTGCGCCATTAGTAACTTTTTTTTATTTTTTTGATTTACTTTGAATTTTGAAGGCGGGAAGATAGTAATGACGCACCATGGGCAGGTGCGCCATTAGTAAGTTTGATTTTTTTTATTTTTTTACCTCTCCAGATCTTAAAAGCCCCCTATCTTTTTTCTATTAGGTTTTTGAGGATTTTGAAAATGTTTAACGGGGTTCCCCCGTTAAATTCGGATGTAACTTTGCGAGTAGATGATTTTTCGTATAAAAAACTTTTTCATCCGAGGTCGTATGCAAAAGTTATGCCCATTTTTACAAATTCTCGAGAGATTTTGCAAAAAAGTCGAAAATTCATGTTTGTAAATTTTGCTAACAACTAGACCACATATCACATGGAAATCTTATTTTCTTTTATTTTTTTGACACTTCTATCATTTTCTTTTATTTTTTTTTAAAACTGAAAAGGCGGTCGGGGGTGCATTCGGGGGAATGTTTGGGCCAAATTACTAATGGCGCACCGTAGGATGGTGCGCCATTACTAGTTCAACTAGTAATGGCGCACCACTCCCGCGGTGCGCCATTACTAGTTTTGAAAAAATAATTTTTTTACTAATGGCGCACCGTGGGATGTGGTGCGCCATTAGTATTTGCGCACTAATGGCGCACCAACACATGGTGCACCATTAGTATTTAGTAATGGCGCACCACATGTACAGTGCGCCATTAGTGTCCATCCCATCTATAGCTCTTTTTCTAGTAGTGTGTGTGTCGGTGCCCGACATCCTTGTATCTCGTCTTCGGTGTGTATGGTGTGTGTTTGTATCGTTGGCTTGGTTGTGGATGTTGGTTGCTCTATAATCTAAAGCGGGGGGAAACCATTTTTCTTAAGTCCCATCCGCCATGGCTGCCCCAAGCTTCTGCTTCACCTGCTGCTGCTCAAGGTCCACACGACGGCACAGTGATGCGGTGATTTTTGTCGATTAGACCTAGTGCTGCAACGCAGCCTCGTCGTTGAATCAGATGCTGCCGGTGATGCGACCCGACGACTCGATGGTGCTGTCGGCATTGTGATGCGAATCTCGTAGTCGCCGGTGCTGCAACGCAGCACGGGGGCCGGAGTGCAGTCGGGCACCACTTGTCACCGGTGATGCAGCGCAGCACGCGAGGAGGAGGTGGGCGGTGCTGCGTTGGAGCTTTTTCCGTGCTGACGGAGTTGCAATGGAGCGCTGCAGAAGCTGCAATGGAGGGTCGCCGGAGCTGTGCTGAAGCCGTCGGAGCTGCACTGAAGCATCACCGACAATCCACTGGAGGGTCACCGGAGCTGCACTGAAGCGTCGCCGGCATTGCACGCCGCCCAGAGTTGCATTGAAGCTGCCGGTGCTGCAATGGAGCTTCGCCGGACGTGTCGATGTTGCGTTGGAGCTCCGTCGGACATCGTCGGTGCTGCATTGGAGCTTCACCGAACGTCGGGCGTGCGCCGTGAGAGCTGCAGTGGAGCTTCTGCTGGGTGCAGCAGCGCTGCGTGCGTGCCCAATACTGTCGTGGCACAGCCGTAATCCTACGGCCACTTGAGCGCTAATCGGACGACGGCCACTAGAGCACTAGAGAAATCATCCTGCTGATTCGTAGAACCGGCCTTTTAAATATGCAATACGAGATTTACGGAGTCTGTTCCGCCGGGGTGTTCGCGCAAAATTGTTTTCAGGGAAACCCTAAAATGATTTTGCAGTAGCAGATTTAGCGGATCTGCTAGGAATGCTCTTAGATGCTTTTAGCGGATCTGCTAAATGAACACACATTTTAGCGCCGTCCTGCCCATCAGCGATGGAGCCAAGTGTCCCCCGCTCATCACTCAGATCAAATTCGTTGGCGTATTTTCAAAATAAACTTGAGTGTGCAACTAGTACATAAAGTCAATCAACAGTTCCAGGTTCCGAGGGCCTTTTTTTTTTTGAGTGAAAAAAAAACTACTATGGCACCGTGTACACTTTCGATCGACCTACTCCTCCTAGACTTTACGCCACGCCGCGGCCACAAGGAACCTTTTGCTCCGCATACCTCGCCTCCTCCCGGTCCGCTCATGAAGCCGCCGCAGTTGTCGCTCGTCGTTGTCCTCATCCCGTGCCTCCTGTATAACGCAGGCGCCTCCGGCGTCCCCGAGGCCGAGCTCCACGCACCGCGGTTCCATTCCATCTTCAGCTTCGGCAGCTCATCCTCGGATACGGGCAACTTCGTCGTCCTGTCCGCCGGCTTCCCCTTCAGCCCCTTCAACAACTCTCCCTACGGGGAGACCTTCTTCCGTCGCCCCACCGGCCGGCCTTCCGACGGCCGCCTCATCATCGACTTCATCGGTACGGTACAAAATGTCTGCATGTCAAGTAAAAAGTCGCTGAATACATGCTGCGTTCTTGCTGATTTGTTGTTTGCACATGGTATGCGCAGCGGAGGCGCTGGAGCTCCCGTTGGTGCCGCCTTTCATGTCCAAGGCAGGGAACTTCACCCAAGGAGCCAACTTCGCCATCGTCGGCGGTACGGCCCTCGACGTCGGGTTCTTCCTGCGGCACAACTCTGGGAGCGTGCCGCCGTTCCGGAGCTCCCTGCGCGCGCAGATAGCGTGGTTCCGGAAGGTCGTGAAGCAGTCGCTCAGCTGCAACACCACTGCAGAATGCAGGGAGCGCCTCGCGAGGTCTCTGTTCGTGGTAGGCGAGCTGGGCCTGACCGACTACAGCTACATCCTCTCCGGCGGGAAGAGCCTGCAGGAGGCCAAGTCCTTTGTGCCGTTTGTTGTGCAAGCCATCATCAGAGGCATCGAGGTGACAGACACTTCACTTCGTGGCAAATTACCTGTCACTTTACACATTCCTTCTTAATTATGCGCGGCCGTGCATGCATGCAGAGGTTGGTGGAGGAGGGAGCGAGGTACGTGGTGGTATCAGGGACGCCGCCGATGGGGTGCACGCCGATGGCGCTGACGAAATACGCCGCGGCGGCGAACGCGACGGAGTACGACCGCCGGACGGGATGCCTGCGGCGGCTCAACGGCCTCTCGCAGTACCATAACTGGATGCTGCAGGAGAGCGTGAGGCGCACGCGTGTGAAGTACCCGGGGACGACGCTGGTGTATGCCGACTACCACAAGCCCGTGGCGCGGCTCATCCGGCGCCCGGGAAAGCTCGGTAAGTTTTCTCTCGGACTCATCCATTCTTTCGGCCTTGTTAGTCTTGATTCATTTGTTAGAAACAAGGCAAATTTTAGTTTCATTTCTCGACTGTACGTATTAATCGTCTATATATATATATATATATATATATATATATCATGCATCTGTGATTTCTGACTAATACTAGTACTACCTCTATACCAAAATATAAAACGTTTTGTAGTTTAATTTAAACTGCAAAAACGTCTTACATTTTGGTACGGAGGGAGCATTTCATTATGTGCGGCGACCTGACCACAAATTCACGCGCGCAGTGGCCTTTAATTAGCAAAGTCAAACTTGTTGATGAGATCAAAAGAAAACGTATACTACTATATACTCCATCGAGACGATCTTTGCAGCCGCTAGCTGCGTTTTAACCCGCGCATGCATGCATGTGGGGGTGGTAATGAAAGCTGGCGGTACTCAATTATAACGGTATTTTCGGTCCAACAAGAGATTCGTTTGGCATCTCGATCGAGAAGCCTACACGCATGGCAAAGCGCGCAGCACTTAATTTTATTGGGTTGGGTGTACGTGGGGTACCATGCAAAAATGGATTTTCAAGATATATAGGTCAACTCTGTGAGCATTAGCTAAGGCTGGTCATAGTGAGGAGTAACTTATACTAGTGTCATGCACATGGGACGCGAATTTGGTGCTCTCGGATACCTGCGCATCCTATATGCGGAATTTTTTTTAATAATTCAAAAAAAGTTCAAAAAATTCCAAATCTTTTTTGAAATCAAACATGATCAGGTATTGTACTTGTATAAAAAAGTTTGGACAAGAAATGATTCATATTGACTTCACGGTAAAAAAGACAAGTTTATGACAACAATATAGCGTGTATAGTACTTGTATATAGCGTTTTTTTGCCAAATCTTCGACCCAGGATGCAGCGAAAGTCATTCTCTGACATATATTTTTATACGACTAAATACTTGATCATGTTTAATACCAAAAAAGATTTGGAATTTTTTTGGACTTTTTTGAATTACTAATTTTTTTTGCATATAGGGTGCGCTGATACCCAGGTTCTCCTTCATATTTTTTCATGCACATGACACTAGTCTAAGTTACTACCTTCATAGTGCAAAGTAAAATAGTACTCCCTCCGTCTAGGTGTGTAAGTCATCTTACGAAAACCAAATAATCCCAAAACACTTAGGCGCGGTACATTAACTCCTACCTCGTTTCTTGTCTTTTGACATATCAACTAATGAGAGATGAGGGGTGTACATGTTTTTAATGACTTGAGACTACCAAACACGACATGCAGTGGTTAGTTCCTTACATGCAATGCTATTAACTAGCAAATAAACATTAAAGTCTCTCATTTTTTCCTCCTCCTTGGTCACGGTGCACAACCTAAGATGACTTACTCACCTAGACGGAGGGAGTAGTAGTGTCATAGAGGACTTCATTAATTAGCTTGTAGACTCATCTTGTCTTAGAAAGCGCTATGTTACAATAACATATTATGTTACCACTTCTCATTAACTACATTGCCACATAAGTAAAAAAATCTCGGAGTGCGTTATGTTACTTGCTAAGTTACTCCCACTATGACTAGCCTAATTGCCCCCAGACTGACAGTACCAGGTATAATTAGTACTCCCTTGTTAAAACGTTCTTATATTTTTCCGCAAAAAAACGTTCTTATATTTTGGTACAGAGCAAGTATATAACCATGGAAGGTCTGCATTGCAGGGTTCACAGCGGAGTCCCTGAGAGCGTGCTGCGGCGGGGGCGGGCGGTACAACTACAACATGGATGGATCGGCGTGCGGCTTGCCCGGCGCGACCGCCTGCAACGACCCATCTACCCACCTCTTCTGGGACGGCATCCACTACACCGAGGCCGCCAACAAGTACATCGCCCACGGCTGGCTCACCGGACTCTACGCCCATCCGGCCATACTTAGCTTGCCGCAATAGATACACGATACCGTAGCTTGTACTACTCCCTCCATCTAGGTGAGTAAGTCATCTTAGGTTGTGCACTGTGACCAAGAAAAAGGAAAAAACGAGAGAACTCAATGTTCATTTGCTAATTAATATCATTGCATGCAATGAACTAACTAGTGCATGTAGTGTCTGGTAGTCTCAAGTCATTAAAAGGATGCACACCCCACATCTCGTATTGGTTGATATGTCAAGAAACAAGAAACGAGATAAACTTTAATGCACCGCGCCTAAGTGTTTTGGAATTATTTGGTTTTCATAAGATGACTTACACACCTAGACGGAGGGAGTAGTGGTATGCAGCTTCAAAATGGTCAATGTAGTTTAGCCTTTTAATGTTTTAAGATGAGCAAAATAGTTTCTTTTTGAGACAAATCAAGTGAAGCTTTTATTATGACATCATAATGTTTACAGGGATGAAAAGAAAATCATCAGGTTGGCCTAACCATGCATGATGCCCAACCCCAAATATAAAGTATGCTTCGCTAGATTCAAACTTCTAAACTTCCTAAACTCAGATGAGTACATTAGTTAGTTTGTGTCTATGAGCTAGCACAGCAGTTTGCCTCTCTTTTTTGTGTGTGTGTGTGGTTTTTTTCCTTTCTATGATGCATTTTGAAAAGAATTGTACGAAGTGTCCATGCATTGTTTTACCCGCATTTGCGTATGATTAAGTCAATTTTATTCATTATTCCTAGTTTCGTCTAAATTATGAGCATTTCAGCTCGTATAGGCAGGTCAATGTGTATTGTTGATAATTTCAAAGCATGCATAACGTTCGGTTCCACATTGATAAGGCATCATTTGGACGCAACTTCAAGATGGTCAATATATTTTAGCCTTTTTATATTTTAAGATGAGCAAACTAGTTCTTATTTTGTTGAGACAATCCCACGGAGCATTTATTATGACGTCGGAATGTTTACAAGGGCGGAAAGAAGATCACCAGGTTGACCTAATCAGAAATGACGGCCAATCCCCAAATATAAATTATGCTTCGCCAGATTGTGAGCCTTAAAATTCGAGCTCCTAAACTCCTAAAATCAGATGAGCAAATTACTTAGTTTGCGTCCTTGAGCTAGCATAGCAGTTTGCCTCTCATTTTGTGGGGGTCTGCAAGAATTTCATACTACTTTTATAGCATTATGGTAGTTCTAGAGGTTTTTCCTTTCTATGATGCCTTTTGAAAAGAATTGTTCGAAGTGTCCATGTATTTTTTTTACCCGCATTTGCATATGATTATGTCAATTTCATTCATTATTCCCAGTTTTGTCTATATTATGAGCATTTCAGCTCGTATAGGCGGGTCAATTAATGTGTACTGTTGATAATTTCAAAGCATGCATAAGGTCCGGTTCCACATTGATAAGGCATCATTTGGACCCCCCCCCCTCCCCTTACTGTATGGTTTTCCTTATTGAGTAAATGGAGAAAAAACTAACAAAGAACTACAAGTTTTCACACTCCAATTTTCAACGGGCAAACCAAATACTTCATTGTTGTCACAACATTTTTATGGGTCATACACCATAGGTCAAACTAAATCCTTAGGTGCTTCCACATGTATATACTTATAAAGAAATTAGTCCCTTAACCACTTCTATCATTAATCAGCCAAAACATACAAGGGGGCACTAGATGCACTTACAATCTCTCCTTTTTTAGTGATTGATGACAAAGTATTAAAAATTTGGTTGTTGAAAGTAAAACTTGAGGATATTGATTTCATGATATAAAGAAAACTCTCCCTGAAGATGTGCATATTGAAGAATTTGTGGGAGATATGCCCAGGATGCAATCTTGTGATGATGATATTTCCCTATATATTTGTGAGTGTTTTGTACTATCTTTGAACATCATCAATGATATGTATCAATAGGTATGTGACTTGTTTGTGGAACTATGCATTGTACGATGATCGTGCTAATGGTCCCTAATTGATAAGGTTATGCAGACATATATCCTTTGACTAGTATACGATTCGGTTGATGACTATGCTTCACAAGTCATGTGCATAGATATGCTGAACTGATATATAGTATGGACTTAGGGATGGAGATTACCGTGTCGGACAGACCCACTTTGAGACACAACGAGCTATTGTCAACTGTTAGTCTCAATTACAATGTATATGCCATGTCCTAGACCTGAGGTCCTCGCATGTTCTCAGGATGATGATCGACTCACTTAGGGTCTATCAAACACTACTCTAAATATATCTTTTAGGTGAGTCATGAGACATGACCCGAGACATGGTTTACCAAGATGGGAGTTGCCTCTCCTATACGGAGAGATATTCTTTGGATCCTCTCGAGTGATCAGAGTCGGAAAACATGGCCATGCGACTTGGGGTAAGTGTTAACCCGGTTTGCGAATCTGTATTACAGTTTTGAGAAGAGAGGTCAAATTACCACAAGGGTGAAAAGTACTTGCTTTGAGCTCGACCACATATATCGTGAGGCACAAGGAATGTCGCATATGACATGTTGTCAAGGTTCGTCTAACATATTTACGCACACATGAGAGTTGACACATTCTAAAGGGGGAAAACATTGAAGCTCCACCGCGCCTTAAGACCTTCCATAGAGCTGGCGGCCTCCCAGTCCCCGCGGTCAAGCCAGCACATCTCCTCCCTAGCTACTGCTCCGGGCGCCGCCTTCACACCTCGCACCTCGCCCATCACGCCCATTAGGGGGAACACAAAAGGAAAGGGAGCTAGGCATGGGGAAAGGTGGCATAAGGAGACGGGGCCGACAGCAGCAATAGATGGGCCGATGGCGGCAAAGGAGGAACAAATGTGTGGGGGTGATTGTTAGAGGAGCGGCGGTGGAGGAGAAAACGGGGGAGAATAAAGTGTGGGGCTTGAGGGGAACAAAGAAGAAAGAGAAGGAAACCTCTATCCTTTTTTTTTGAGAAAGAGGAAACCTCTATCCAAGCTGTGTATCTATTTTTACGCTGAGTCAAAGCCGTGGGCCGGTGAACGAATGAAATCTATGTCCAGCAAAAACCGGTGGCGAACAGAGAGAAAAAACAGGCAGTAAACCAGATGAAAAACTGAATACACGTGTGGCTACAATAGGAGGCATCGGTCAGCACTAAAAACGAAGCGGATTGCTCCCTGCTTAGCCACTTTAATAATTTGTCTATGTGCATGTGTTTGCAGATAATTAACCTCTCTCTTTTGTTGATGCATGATCTACTAAAAGATTACTCTCTCATCCAGACACCCCTTCCTATGGAATAAATCTAGCAGCATTTTTATATAAAAGGCATGCTGCTAACATTTTATTTAATAGTAAATTCACTTTAAATTTGTAAACAACCCCAACTAAATGCCAAAATTGCATATGTAAATCTGAATTGTCTATATTTCATATATATACAAACTGTCAACGTCAAATAATTAACAACACTGCCTTCTCTTTCTCAAAATTGCCACTCGCTGTGTCACTAGGTGTCTCTCTTTTGTAATACTTTCATATTGTATTCAAGATATTTAGCAACAATACTAATTTGAATTGAATATTTCATGAACAACCATAAATTTTGAAGGAATATGTGGTTCGAGGGTAGAAGGAAGTTATGCATCAAGGCAACTGAAATAATGTAGGTTTTCCATGAGAATAAAATGGAGACAACGATTCGGGTAAGGTAAGAAAAGCGGAATAAAATATTTAGTGCATATATCTGCCCATTTTATTTATTAATAACCAATTTAATTTTTAGTTGGGATGTACAAAAGCAAAGCTAGAAATTGCACACACATAATTTTTATTCATGTGCACAACTTTCACACAGAACTAACAACATGTATGCACTAAATTTCTCTCCACATGCATGTTTCCACATTACCTCAATAGGTGATAGTCGTCCAACCAAAATTGTGTGACATTAGAAGTCATGCATGTACTCACAAGTTACTTCTTTGCATTAATCTATCTGTGCATACCATGCCACCTAATCAAGCCAGGCATGCATTTTAGTCCTGGGTTAAAAAAATTGCACCGAATTTTGTGTGGTCATGAAAGGTATATGTGGTGAACGCTGGGAGAAAAATATATAGTTAATGCTCGCGTTGAGTTTAGTTCAATTCAAAAGTGTTTCTCTTTTTATACATAATCTTGTCACATAATTTGTAGGTCTGATTGTTTTCAAAATGTAAATCGAGAACACTCTTACATTTTCCCCATTAGTTTTAGTTGTTTTAAGCACTGCTTTATGTAACATGGTTCCGACACAATGTGTGGGGCATCATCTAATATACACAAGTAGGAAAGCCGGCGATTTTGGTTCTTCAAATACACACAATGCACGTGTCCAATGTCTTACATAGTGCAATATATACGACCCGGTGCATATTTCTAAAGAACGATGCAGTACTGTAGCCATTAGAGTGGTGTAATGTTGTAGCTTGTAGGTGTGCAATTAATGTACACATTCATTTTTGGATATGGTGTCATATCTTCAAGATATATACAATTAATGTAATGTTTTAGTTTATAGATTTGTCGATAAATGTACACATTCATTTTTTGAAGCAAAACAATATCTCCAAGATATATACAACTGATGCATGCATAACATGTAGATGTGGAATTAATGAACACATTTAGTGTTCGATGATATTGCATATCTTCGAGGTATACACAATTGATGTATGTATAGTGAGTACATATAGAATTCATGTACGCATTCATTATTTAATGCAGTGTTCTATCTTCAAGATATACAGCTAATGTATGGTGTAGCCTTTGGATGTGCAATTAATGTACACATTAATTTTTTGATACGGTACTATAGCTTCAAGATATACATCTAATGTATCTATCATATCTCAAACAAGCCTATATAAACCAAACCATAGCTAACAAAATCATGTATCCCACACATTCACAAAGAAGCCACACAAATCCTATATTGCACCATTCTAACAACAAAGGCAAAAGAAGGCGGTGTAGCATAGTAATAGCCATGGCGAAACTCATGTGCTTATGTCTCATCATCCTCGCCATTGCGGTGGCCGTGTCAGCCGATGAATGTGAGGGTGACCGACAGGACATGATCAAGCAGTGCGGCCAGTACACGAAATGGCCAGCAGAGCCAAAGCTAGACCCATCAAACGCGTGTTGTGCTGTGTGGCAGAAGGCGAACATCCCATGCCTTTGTGCCGGTCTCACCAAGGAGAAAGAGAAGATATGGTGTATGGAGAAGGTCGGCTATGTTGCCAATTTCTGCAAGAAGCCATTCCCACATGGCTACAAGTGCGGAAGTAAGTGAAATATATTAAGGAAGTTACGATGATGGGCATTTCTTACATGCAGTTTTGATATCAAATTTTCTTCCAATTCACACGGTTTTGTTATTAGTTAAGCAATTTATATGCATGGTGTGCTCTTGTAATCACATGTTTGGTCAAACTGATTGATGCAGGTTACACTTTCCCTCCTCTGGCGTAGTGATGATATTTTAGTCGCGGGAGGAGAACCATTGGTTTTTTACTTTCATGTGTCTGGCCTCACAACAACTTCTCTTTCAGATCTGTAATTGATGAGGTTGTGCTTAGGATAGTTTATGTTAAGCACCATGTATGAGACAAATAATGAATAAAGTCTTCTCCTCAAGTAGTCTAAATTGTGTTTGTTCATATATAATTCTTTTGGTTCTATTTATGACTCATGACTGGTGAAGGGATCAAGGATATTAGAACAAATTGGTGGTTTTAAAGAAACAACGTTCATATGCTTCTTACCTCCAAAGTTAATGGGTGTAATTATGGTTGAGCTCAACCAATTTCTCGCCTTTGTAACCTGAATTCCTAGCTGATACAAAACTCCGGATACAAATTAATTTGCTAAAAGTGAAGAGGCAGAGGGGGGAGGGAAGACAAAGATAAGTGGCATATTCAGTTAGTTGTATTAATCCGCCCACAAACCTGACATAGTTCAATTGTGTCATATTACTTTGATTTTGTGATGCATGCAATTTCTGTGTTGTCCATTATGTACACTACCAGATTTTAAACTATCATATTTTTTAAACGAGTTAGTGGAATTTTAATATATTTTGAAAAATGATACAACCATCACAAAAGTTTGTAATAGTAATAGTTTGGTCACCTCATTGGAGCGCGACTTAATCCTATTTTGAGATCACAATGGTAGAACTAACTCGACTAGCGACTAGGTCTAGCCTTGAGACTCTCATTCTTCCGACGAGTGAACTATTTTGACTAGCAGATAGGACCACTTAAGGTTCCTTTTAGCTCATTTTTGTTTAACTTGGACTTTCATTCGCTTGGACTTGTTGATGTTCACATAGACCCATGTGAGACTAGATGGGATCCTCGCGTAGGACTTCTCTATGATGTGTATATCATGGATTTGGAAAACAAGGATCTAGTCCTTGTCCAAAAGGTATGTGTCGTTCTTGGGCATTGATGGTGTTACGTCACAAGGGGTACGTCATCATGTCAGTTACCGGCCTGAGGACCCGTAGGTCGGTTCCGCTTGGACTACTATGTCGTCCCATGGTGCTCTACAAAGAAGATTCAAGGAGCCTACCGTCCAAGTAAATTTGTATATGCCAACTCTAATTTTCAAAATGAATTTCCTTTTTGTGTGCCCATACCGCTCATGAAGCGGCAGGGGATGGCCAATATTTTTTCATGCTAAACGTGTTATCTTCAAAATGAGTGTTTATTCACTTGTAATTTCACAACAATGTGGCGCTAATAGGGATGCCCAGTGCCAAAATGAATTTTTTTTACTTTATATTGTCAAATAATAAATTCCTTGAAAAGTGTTGGTATGGAAGGCACCCGTGGATATGGCTGGCCATGGAGTCTGAAACAATGGTGGAAAAAGAATAAACTTTATTTTATGTTTGGGAACTGACGAGGACATGTATTAGGGGTAGAGTAACAGATCTGACCTAAAGACCCTACCCATGGACACCGTACACTTTGTACTGGGCCCCTGGGCCAGATCGCCGTTCAGATGTACCGCAACTTGAAAGTCACTCGGACGGCAACGACCACTCGAAGCACGGCACTCCACTCGACGAGCTCATTCCACTCGGCCGTGTAACTCACTCGGATATGCGAAGACCAATAGTCAGCATGACGGTTTTGTAGTGGCCAGGTATTATGGCATTCATGCCCCACTTTGTAACATAGGAGGTGAGGGGGTGGCGCACTCTATATAAGCCACCCCCCATCACTAGACTTGGGGGGCTGGGCTTCCACCTCTCTCTCTTTTCACCATTAGTCTCAGGACTTAGCTCAGGCATGAGGATCCGTTCCTCTCTCTCACACACACATTGTAATCTCCGGATATATACTCAGATAAAACAAAGCCTCTCCGGAGCACGAGACGTAGGGTTGTTATCTCCACCGTGAAAGGCCCGAACTCGCTAAAACCACCGTGTCACCCATATGCATCTCGATAAATCATGCTCCGTTACCCTATACCTTATTATTGTCGGAATCGTTCCCACGACAGTTGGCGCCCACCGTGGGGCATGGCGTCTATCGAGCCATGATGCAGATGGTTATTTCTTCAACCACCGGCGGCGGACCAATTCCCGTTGGTGCTGTCCATTCAGTTCCATCTTCATGTTTTAACACGTTTTTTGTACTGTTCATCCTCGCGACGAGCAAGGCATCGCAAGCAGAATGGTTGCAAGCAGAAGGGAAACAAACATCCATCCAAGTTCCAAGCACATACAAGGATTGACGACGTGAAAGCAGGAAACAAACTGTGCCTCCGCACGCGGCAACCGGCGCCGTCCACCTCATCGTCGTCACGCTCGTCATCACGCGTGGCCACCGGCGTCGTCCGCCCAGTCGTCGTCTCCGGCCTCGGGACAGCCGAGGGCCGACTGCGCCTCCGCACGCGGCCACCGGCACCGTCCGCCTCATTGTCGTCACGCACGACTGCCGGCGTCGTCATCATGCGCGGCCGTCGGCGCCGTCCACCTCATCGTCGTCTCCGACCTCGGCACAGCCGAGTGGACCTTGTCTGCGGCGTCGTCATTGAGCCCCCACGCGTGGCCACTGGCGCTGTCCGCTGGCGTCGTCGTCACGCACAGCCGCCAGCGCTGTTCGCCACGTCGTCGACTCCGGCCTCGAGTTCAAGGCTGCTCGGCGACGACCTCCGCAGTGGAGGCGCAGCCCCGATGCGGCATAGGCACGCAGTGCTTCTTCCTCCGGCGCCGGTCGCCGGGGACAGTCTCCATGGCGGGGGTGCGCTGTGGAATCAATGCCTCGTAAGTGCATGCATAACGTGGGCTGTTTCCTCGATCAATTAACATGCAGGAAAAAGGAAACGGAGGAACGTGGGTTGACCGTTTCACTAAGGTAATTACCTCATTAAATGGCTCAGCAGGTGAGTATTTCAGCGTCAGTTTTCTAATTACTGCAGCCAAAAAGCTCCGCTACTCCCGCGCAATAATTGGTGCATACATGCATATGCAACCACCCGGCCGTTAAATTCGTGGCTGTGCTGACTTACTTGCTAGTACTAACTTGCAGGGACGTTTTGATCCAGTAGAAAATATATTCGTAACTATACTTGCAGTACTAACTTGCAGGATCACTTTTCTCGTCGTCGTCCACCGACAGCAGTTCACTCGACGGACGTTTCGTTCAGGCGAATAACACGATGACAGGCTTCATTTGGATTACTAAACGTCCAAATTCATTCGGATGCATTTTTTGTACGACTAACGTGCAGTGACTCGGCGGCCTGCACACCGTCGCTCATCTGGTCACACCAGCATCACTTGGTTCGCGTGCGCGTTGTCACTCGACCTCCCGCGCGTCGTCACTCCGCGGCACGCGTCTACATCGCCCGGACGCCCCACGTGTTGCCACTCCACGGGACGCGTCTACATCACTCGGACGCGTCGCGCGCATCGTCACTCCGCAACACGCCTCTACATCGCCCGGACGTCCCGTACGTCGCCACTCTGCGGGATGCATCTACATCACTCGGACGCCCTGCGCGCATCGTCGCTCAGGGGCACACGCGTCATCACTCGGACGCCCTGCGTGAATCGTCATTCCGCGACACACGTCTACATCGCTTGGATGCCCCGCACGTCGCCACTTCGCGGGACGCGTCTACATCACTCGGACGCCCCGCGCGCATCGTCACTCTGTGACACGCGTCTACATCACTCGGCCGCCTCGCGCGTTGCCGCTCGATTGGTCACCTCATAACCACTCGGCCGCCCCGCGCATCGTCATCGGTTGGTCATCTCATCACCACTCGGCCGCCCCGCGCGTCGCCATCGGTTGGTCACCTCATCACCACTCGCCCGCCCCGCGCGTCGCCATCGGTTGGTCACCTCGTCACCACTCGGCCTCCCCGCGTGTTGCCACTCGGTTGGTCACCTCATCACCACTCGGCCTCCCCGCGCGTCGCCATCGGTTGGTCGCCTCATCTCCACTCGGCCACCCCGCGCATCGTCATCGGTTGGTCACCTCATCATCACTCGGCCGCCCCGCGCGTCGCCATCGGTTGGTCACCTCGTCACCACTCGGCCTCCCCGCGCGTCGCCACTCGGTTGGTCGCCTCATCACCACTCGGCCACTCGCGCGCTTTCAGACAGCTAAGTCATTTTACATTCTGTTATTTCCGTCTTCCCGAATATCCCGTAATTCACACATCACATTCACTCGGAGGGCACGCCACCAAGTGTACCTCTACGCTCGGCTGCTTATTTTCACCCGAGTCCAACTTCCATTTTAACGCATACATCATTCACGAACACCATGTGTTCTTCATTTCGAGTTTCCATCAGTCATCGGGGGCTGCAACTCAGTCGAAACACTACACTTTCGTTTTATTTGAGCCAACACTCCAACATGTCCAGTTGGATCCTTCACTTCGTCTAGTTCGACTAGATCCTTCACTCTTTTAGAATCTTGTTGGTTTTGAACCAGCAAGCCCCTTGCACTCCCAGTGGGTGTCTATGGGTGTTATTTCAACAAATCATTTCAGCACACATCAAATTTCCTCGAGAAATTATTTCGTTGGCTTGTGCCATTTTTCTTACACAAGTTACGTGATCACTCGATGGCCCTATGCGCCAACTTCATCGCTGCTCGAACTCAGTCACCATACCGGTCCTAGCGCACCACAACACCGACATTGTCACCTGTTGGCTTCAAACACATTCGGCCAACCCCTCAGAGGAATCCTTTTCATCATATCAATGACATAGACCTCGTCAGGCATGAGACTGATAAGTACCTTTTATAATTAAACTTCACACTTCACTCTTTTTGCGAGTTTGCCTCTTTCAAGCATCACTCGGAAGCTTCTCCTCATCATTACCCGAGTCCGACTCGATGAATTGCAAATCATCCATTCAAAACTATATTTCTCGTATTCCAACATGTCCGTTGTCGAAGCCTGTAGTACGCTCGGGGTCTACTCCGCACTTGGGGGCTGCATCTCATTTGGAATGACACTCTCCTGAGTAGTCAAGTACTTCATCACCAGTCAGATCCTTCACTTCAACAAGTGCATTCGATCCGCCACTTTGACAAGTTTTATAATCACCCAGATGCTCTGCAAGCCATCTTCATTCTTATTCAGACTCAGTTGTCACGCCGGTCTTGTTGTGTCGCAGCCAAACTACACCAACCTCATCGTTACATTAGCTTCGAGAGAATCTGGCTAACTCCTTCGAAGACCATTTCAGCCACTTGGCTGGACACGCAATATGTCACTCGGCCACCTCGCACATCCTCACTCGGCCGTCCCGCACCACACCACTCGGTTGTGCACGTCTTCACCACTCGGGCGCTCCATGTGTCGCCTCTCGGTTGTGCACGTCTTCACCACTCGGCCGCTATGTGCGTCGCCACTCGGTTGTGCACGTCTTCCCCATTTGGCCGTCCCGCGCATCGTCACTCGGTTGTACACATCATCACCCCTCGGCCGCCTCGCGCGTCGCCATCAGTTGGACATGTCTTTACCTCTACACCCCCAACACGGGAACAACTAAGTTACTCGTATGATCAAACCACATATCACACTCTGTACCAAGCTTGCCTCTTTCGAGCATCACTCGGGGGCTACGCACAGCCATTGGGCCTGCCGCCCTCAGGGGTTACGCCCATTCAATCAACCCATTGATCACATCAGGAATATCTTTCTGACCATACTTGATCGGTCTGCCGAAAATCTATAAGGGTAGTACTGTCCACTCGGACGATCGCCCAAATCATTACCTAAAGTCATCTTCAGGACTGCAAAAGGGCGAAAACAACGCTCCTCTACGGATACACATGGCCCTATCCTAGGCTCCAAGGCGTTAGTTTCACAAACTTGGACTCAGAGATGTCATGTGCTGGTTTTCCCCTGGGATAATGAGTGGCCTCTCTCTGGAGAGTCAGTCCACACACTAGCCTCGTCACTTGGGTTTCATGGCACGTCCATGTCAGACCACTAGTCTATGTCCTCCGGGAGACATACAAGTGCTACCAAGTTTTTCCTTGCAGTCAACATACCCCGATCAGTTGGGAAGCACGTCCACATGGATAAATACCCCTTTCATGCAAAAGGGTAAAAATGAAGCGCCATCGCTGAATCGTTCAGGCGGCCTTACTCGTCGAACATCGTTCGTACAACCACCTCGCTACGCATCCATCTGATTGATTCAATTCCAGATAAAGATATTTTACGGTCTTTCAAATGATGGTTGTTCATTTTTTACATGTTCTGAAATCCCCCAGTGGGTGCCTTAGTTGCGAATCTGTTTTGCCTAAGATGAAGTTATAAAAATCCTACCGAGTGGTGAGTCCGCCTCCCACTCGGGAGCTTAGCTGCAGCCCAGTGCTCGCCTAAGTTTGAAAAATCCTACCGAGTGGTGAGTCTGCCTCCCACTCAGGGGCTTAGCTGCAGCCCAGTGCTCCCCTAAGTTTGAAAAATCCTACCGAGTGGTGGGTCTGCCTGCCACTCGGGGGCTTAGCTGCAGCCCAGTGCTCGCCAAAGTTTGAAAACTCCTACCGAGTGGTGAGTCCGCCTCCCACTCGGGGGCTTAGCTGCAGCCCAGTGCTCGCCTAAGTTTGAAAACTCCTACCGAGTGGTGGGTCTGCCTCCCACTCGGGGGCTTAGCTGTAGCCCAGTGCTCGCCTAAGTTTGAAAAATCCTACCGAGTGGTGGGTCTGCCTCCCACTCGGGGGCTTAGCTGCAGCCCAATGCTCGCCTAAGTTTGAAAAATCCTACCGAGTGGTGGGTCCGCCTCCCACTCGGGGGCTTAGCTGCAGCCCAGTGCTCGCCTAAGTTTGAAAAATCCTACCGAGTGGTGAGTCCGCCTCCCACTCGGGGGCTTAGTTGCAGCCCAGTGCTCGCCTAAGTTTGGAAAATCCTACCGAGTGGTGAGTCCGCCTCCCACTCGGGGGCTTAGCTGCAGCCCAGTGCTCGCCTAAGTTTGAAAAATACTACCGAGTGGTGGGTCTGCCTCCCACTCGGGGGCTTAGCTGCAGCCCAGTGCTCGCCTAAGTTTGAAAAATCCTACCGAGTGGTGAGTCCGCCTCCCACTCGGGGGCTTAGATGCAGACCAGTGCTCGTCTAAGTTTGGAAAATCATACCGAGTGGTGAGTCCGCCTCCCACTTGGGGGCTTAGCTGCAGCCCAGTGCTCGCCTAAGTTTGAAAAATCCTACCGAGTGGTGAGCGATCCTCTCACTCGGGGGCTTAGCTGCAACCCTGTGCTCGCCTAAGTTTGAAAAATCCTACCGAGTGGTGAGCGATCCTCTCACTCGAGGGCTTATCTGCAATCCTGTACTCGCCTAAGTTTGAAAAATCCTACCGAGTGGTGAGCAAACCTCCCACTCGGAGGCTTAGCTGTAGCCCAGTGCTCGCCTAAGTTTGAAAAATCCTACCGAGTGGTGAGCAAACCTCCCGCTCGGAGGCTTAGCTGCAGTCTCGTACTCGCCTAAGTTTGAAACATCCTACCGAGTGGAGAGCAAACTGATGGGGTCATGTACCTAGGGTAGGGTCATGGACCTGATCTAAGTACCTTACCCAGGACGCCCTTAGAAGAGGTCACCTTCCAGTCGACCAACGAGGGACTCACTCGACTGACTTGAAGGACTCGACCATGAAGGCTCACTCGACCACCAGAAGGTCAAGAGACACTCTACACTGCAACGGCCTGTAATTAAGTAGACTTTATGACAGTAAAGACACTTTATGTGGGGCGTTACCAGTAACGCCCCGGACTTAACTCACCTTAAACCCTCTCCTACGTGGTCTGGCTGGGGTCCTGGCGCACTCTATATAAGCCACCCCCCTCCACAGGCAGAGGGGTTCGGCACCTTGTAACTCATATACACATCATCCACTCGACCGCCTCCGGGCTCCGAGACGTAGGGCTTTTACTTCTTCCGAGAAGGGCCTGAACTCGTACATCTCTTGTGTTTACAACCTCTCCATAGCTAGGACCTTGCCTCTCCATACCTACCCCCACTCTACTGTCAGGCTTAGAACCACGACAGTTGGCGCCCACCTTGGGCCAGGTGTTTTAGCGATTTTGTGGAGAAGTTGCGATTCTTCCGAGTACTTTCATCATGGTGGTTGCTGGAGTTTTGGTCGAGGGTCGAGAGATCCGTCTCGGCACTCTCACCTTCATCGCCGACGACTCCGCCTGGCTCCAGGAGGCTCCACTCGACGTTGATGCGCTCCCCATCCGCGGTGCGACGCATTTTCGCGCATGTGTCCGCGGCGTTCTGCTGTGGCAACCGTCGACCCCATATCGGTCGACTCCTCCATCGTCCACCCTCCCGGTCTCCCGCCAGCGCAAGCGCTCGGGCCGGTCGAGGCTTCAGCGATGGGTGAGGCACACGGTGGCTCGCCAATCGGCCACCACCCAAGTTGCGGCAATCGAGCCCGACGAATCTCTCTACGGCTTGTTCGATCTGTCGACTGGCTCCGTAGAGACGGCATCCGAGTGCGATAGCAGTGATCCAGCGGCGGAAATCTTGATGGTCGACGGGCCCCGCAGTCCCCCTGGCTTCGCCCGTGATGGTGGAGCAGGTGACGGAGGCGACCCCGCACGAGGCCACGAAGAGTACCAGCCCGAGCCACTCGACTCTCTGCAAAGAGAGGAACTTCGCCGCAGGAACGTGGATGCTCTGCGTACTCCCATCGCAGGAGAAACCCCCGAGGCTCGTGCCTTGGAGGAGGCACGTCTGGCCAATTTGGCCGAACGCACTCGACTGGAGAATCTTCAGCGAGCACTCGACGAGCGCGCGCGGCAACGAGTTCCCGACACCAGTCGACGTCAACTCTTCCCGCCGACTCAGGTATATCGAACCCCAATCCAGAATTTAGCAGCTGCGACCCGTATAGCAGAGTCCATCCAGCCTTCTCAGTCGGAAGCTGGCAGAGGTTTGATGCAGATCAGGGATCTGCTCCGGGCAGCAGGAGATCAGAATTCAGCCGTGTCTCAGTCGCGCAACAGAATTCACAGTCGATCCGTCACTGCGAATACGGTTCAGTCGGCTCACAGCCCCAGATCGCCTCCGCGGCGTGAAGGGCGCGAGAATCGGCGAGATCAATATGGTGACCGACTCGACCGAGATGATAGGCGTCGAGCGCCCAATTCCCCTCCGAGGGGTGGGTCTTACGCTCTTCGGCAGCAAGATGACAGGCGTCAGTACAGCACAGGGCGAAGGGTTCCAGTCGACCCCAGAGAACCAGGCTTCGATGCGCGATCCATTATCGTGCAAGGGTTGGTCGACCGGAACAGAGCCCATCGAGGCGGACTCGACAGAGATGCGCCCACAAGCAGTCGAGTGCATGTTTCTGGTCCTGAATGTTTCAGCAGAGCTATCAGAGCCGCAGTTATCCCTCCCAATTTCAGGTTGGCAACAGGAGTCAGCAAGTTCACTGGTGAGTCTAAGCCTGAAACTTGGCTCGAGGACTACCGAGTGGCAGTTCAGATTGGTGGTGGGAACGACGAGGTGGCCATGAAGCATTTGCCCCTCATGCTGGAAGGTTCTGCCAGGGCATGGTTAACTCAATTACCGCCTAGCAGCATTTACACTTGGGAAGATTTGTCCCGAGTGTTCATCAGAACGTTTGAAGGAACTTGCAAGCGACCAGCTGGACTGACAGAGTTGCAAGTCTGCGTGCAGAAGACCAATGAGACTCTCAGAGAGTATATTCAGAGATGGATCACTTTGCACCACACTGTGGAGAATGTGTCTGATCATCAGGCAGTCTGCGCCTTCAAAGATGGCGTCAAGAACAGAGAACTGAGTTTGAAGTTTGGTCGAACCGGTGACATGACCTTGAGTCGGATGATGGAGATTGCTACCAAGTACGCCAACGGCGAAGAAGAAGACCGACTCCGAAGCGGCAAGCACAAGCCGAGTCAGTCGGAAAAAGGAAACACCAGTCGGAAACAGAAGCGGAAGGCTGAACCGGCAGCTCCTGGAGAGGCTCTGGCCGTGACTCAGGGAAAGTTTAAGGGGAAACCAAAAGGATCCTGGAACCCCAAGAAGGTAAAGGATAAAGAAGGGAACGACGTAATGGATATGCCATGTCACATCCACACGAAGAAAGACGAAGAGGGGAATATCATCTACCCGAAGCATACCACTCGCCAATGTCGACTCCTGATCCAACAGTTTCAGGGAAAACAGTCTAAGGACAAGGAGAAGGAGTCGGACAAGGCCGAAGACAAGGAGGACAGTGAGGGAGGATATCCGCATATCAACTCCACTCTGATGATCTTTGCAGATGTGGAAAGCAAGAGTCGATTGAAAGTCATTAACCAAGAGGTGAACATGGTTGCCCCAGTAAAAGCAAATTATCTGAAATGGTCTCAAATACCCATCACATTCGACAATCTGATCACCCGACTCATATTGCCACCCCTGGGAGGCAAGCTTTGGTGGTCGATCCAGTTGTCGAAGGCACTCGACTGACAAAAGTGCTGATGGACGGTGGAAGCGGGCTGAATTTATTGTATGCAGACACACTGAAAGGAATGGGCATTCCGATGTCCCGACTGAGCACTAGTAACATGAGCTTTCATGGAGTTATACCAGGGAAGAAAGCCGAGTCACTCGGCCAAATAGCTTTGGACGTGGTGTTTGGTGATTCGAAACATTTTCGCAAAGAAAAGTTGACGTTTGAGGTCGTGGATTTTCAGAGCGCATATCATGCCATTTTGGGGAGACCAGCTTACGCACGGTTCATGGCTCGACCATGTTACGTGTACCTCAAATTGAAGATGCCCGGCCCCAAAGGAGTTATCACTGTCACCGGTGATCGGAAAAAGGCAGAAGAGTGCTTTCAGAAAGGCTCAAAGATTGCCGATTCCCAGGTGACAGCGGTCGAGTTCGAGGAATACAAGCAAAACGCAGATCCGAGTGACTTGCTGCGATCCAAGAAACCCGCCACAGAGTCTGCATTTCAGTCGTCCGGTGAGACGAAGCCTGTTCACATTCACCCGACCGACCCCGATGCAGCCCCGACCCGCATCTCCACAACACTCGACCCAAAATAGGAAGAAGCGCTCATCCAGTTCCTCCGTGAGAACTGGGACATTTTTGCATGGAAGCCCGCTGACATGCCAGGTGTTCCCAGGGGACTGGCTGAGCATCGCCTAAGAGTCGACTCATCTGCAAAACCAGTCAAAGAGCATCTTCGGCGGTCCGCCGTCCAGAAGAGAAAAGCCATTGGTGAGGAAGTGGCTCGACTATTGGCGGCAGAATTTATCCGAGAGATATACCACTCCGAGTGGCTCGCTAATGTCGTCATGGTTCCTAAGAAGGACAAATCACTCCGAATGTGCATTGATTTCAAACACATCAACCGGGCCTGCCCGAAAGATCATTTTCCTCTCCCTCGCATAGATCAAATTGTTGACTCGACCGCGGGATGCGAGAGACTGTCTTTTCTAGATGCCTACTCCGGGTACCACCAGATCCGTCTGTACGGACCCGACGAGGTAAAAACAGCTTTCATCACTCCATTCGGGTGCTTCTGCTATATCACCATGCCATTCAGCCTCAAGAATGCCGGAGCCACATTTATGCGAATGATTCAGAAGTGTCTACTCACTCAAATCAGTCGGAATGTGGAAGCATATATGGATGATATCGTTGTCAAGTCACGAAAAGGTTCCGACCTGCTCGCTGATCTCGCCGAAACATTTGCCAACCTCAGAAGGTATGATATCAAGCTCAATCCATCAAAGTGCACATTTGGAGTTCCTGGTGGCAAGTTACTCGGTTTTCTCGTTTCCGAACGGGGAATCGACGCTAATCCAGAGAAGATTGGCACTATTCTCCGAATGAAACGCCCTGTGCGAGTGCACGATGTTCAGAAGCTTACTGGATGCTTGGCCGCATTAAGTCGATTCATCTCACGACTCGGTGAAAAAGCATTGCCTCTTTACCGACTGATGAAGAAGGCAGACAAGTTCGAGTGGACTCCAGAAGCTGATGCAGCGTTTGCCGAGCTAAAAGCTCTGCTCTCCACCCAGCCGGTGCTTGCTGCTCCAATCAGCAAAGAGCCTCTGTTGCTCTATATCGCAGCCACAGGACAAGTCGTCAGTACTGTGCTTACGGTCGAGCGGGAAGAAGAAGGAAAAGCTCTCAAAGTTCAGCGCCCAGTGTACTATTTGTCTGAAGTCTTGACTCCATCCAAGCAGAGATATCCTCATTATCAGAAGCTTGTGTATGGAATATACATGACCACAAAGAAGGTTGCTCATTATTTCTCTGATCATTCCATCACAGTCGTCAGCGACGCTCCACTATCAGAGATTTTGCACAACAGAGATGCAACTGGTCGAGTGGCCAAATGGGCGATTGAACTTCTTCCCCTTGATATCAAGTTTGAGGCAAAGAAAGCCATTAAGTCCCAGGCAATAGCAGATTTCCTCGCCGAGTGGATTGAACAGCAGCAGCCGACTGAAGTTCACTCGGAGCATTGGACCATGTTCTTTGATGGCTCCAAGATGTTGAATGGTTCCGGTGCTGGGGTTGTCCTGGTTTCCCCCAGAGGAGATAAGCTCAGATATGTGCTCCAGATTCACTTTGATTCCTCCAACAATGAGGCAGAATATGAGGCCCTCTTATATGGGTTGCGCATGGCCATTTCACTCGGCGTCCGTCGCCTGATGGTCTATGGCGACTCGGATTTAGTGGTCAACCAGGTGATGAAGGAGTGGGACGTGAGAAGCCCAGCCATGACTGGATACTGCAGTGCAGTGAGGAAGCTGGAAAAGAAGTTCGAGGGGTTGGAGCTCCATCATATACCCCGACTGAAAAATCAAGCAGCTGATGATCTAGCAAAGATAGGTTCCAAGAGAGAAGCCATTCCGAGTGGTGTGTTCTTGGAGCATATACACACTCCGTCAGTCAAAGAAGATCCTTTCACCGAAGAAACTCCACAGCCCAAGAGTGCCACAGATCCGACTGAGGTTGAAGTCCCAGCGGTGGTCGACTTGATCATGGAGGTCTTGGTGGTCATTCCCGACTGGACAGTTCCATATGTCGCGTATATCCTGAGAAAAGAGCTTCCGGAGGATGAGGAAGAGGCTCGACAGATCGTCCGTCGATCTAAGGCCTTTACCGTAATCAAAGGACAATTATACAGAGAAAGCGCGACTGGAGTTGGTCAGAAGTGCATAACACCAGAAGAAGGTCGACTCATCCTCAATGATATCCACTCGGGAACCTGTGGTCATCATGCGTCCTCTCGGACCATCGTGGCCAAAGCATACCGAGCCGGATTTTACTGGCCAAAGGCGAATGAGATGGCAAAAGAGATAGTGGATAAGTGCGAGGGATGTCAGTTCTACTCGAATATGTCGCACAAGCCTGCATCGGCTCTGAAGACCATCCCACTCGTCTGGCCTTTCGCAGTATGGGGATTGGACATGGTCGGTCCTTTGAGAACAGGACGAAGCGGCTTCACGCATGTACTGGTGGCAGTCGACAAGTTCACCAAGTGGATCGAGGCTAAACCAATCAAGAACCTTGACACCGGTACTGCTGTTAGCTTCATCAGGGAACTAATATTCAGATATGGAGTCCCGCACAGCATCATTACGGATAATGGGTCGAACTTTGACTCGGAGGAATTCAGAGATTTCTGTAACTCCCAAGGCACACGGGTCGACTACGCTTCAGTCGCCCATCCGCAGTCGAATGGACAAGCAGAGCGAGCTAATGGACTGATTCTTAAGGGATTGAAGCCCCGACTGATGCGTGATCTCAAACACGCAGCTGGAGCTTGGGTCGACGAACTTCCCTCAGTGCTTTGGGGGCTGCGGACCACACCTAATCGGTCGACCGGAAGAACTCCATTCTTCTTGGTCTATGGAGCTGAAGCAGTCTTGCCGAGTGATCTTCTCCACAATGCTCCTCGAGTTGAAATCTACAACGAAGCAGAGGCTGAACAAGCGCGGCAGGACGCAGTCGACCTTTTAGAGGAAGAAAGGGAGATGGCTCTGATCCGGTCGACCATCTACCAACAAGATTTGCGTCGTTTCCACGCCAGAAATGTGAGAGGTCGAGCCTTCCAGGAAGGAGATTTAGTTCTCCGAGTGGATCAGCACAAACCACACAAGCTTGCTCCTTCTTGGGAAGGTCCCTTCATCGTCACCAAGGTTCTCCACAACGGGGCGTACCGTCTTTACAACGTCGAGCATAATATCGACGAGCCCCGAGCTTGGAACGCGGAACTACTCCGCCCATTTTATACTTAAGTTTTATCACTCGGATGAGTTGCAATAAAGTACTTCTGTAGTTCATGGACCTCAAAATAATAGTGTCATAGTTCCTCCATAATTTTTGTCACTTTTTATTTTTGTCCAATAAAATTCCCCCTCAGTGGGTGACTTAGCCGCGAATCCGTTTCGCCTAAGTTTGTAAAAATCCTACCGAGTGGTGAGCCAGACTCCCACTCGGAGGCTTAGCTGCGAATCCGTTTCGCCTAAGTTATCAAAATCCTACCGAGTGGTAAGCCAGACTTCCACTCGGGGGCTTAGCTGCAGCCCTGTGCTCGCCTAAGTTGTAAAAATCCTACCGAGTGAAGAGCAAACCTCTCACTCGGGGGCTTAGCTGCAGTCCTGTGCTCGCCTAAGTTTGTAAAAATCCTACCGAGTGAAGAGCAAACCTCTCACTCGGGGCTTAGCTGCAGTCCAAGGACTCGCCTAAGTTTGTCAAAATCCTACCGAGTGAAGAGCAAACCTCTCACTCGGGGCTTAGCTGCAGTCCAAGCACTCGCCTAAGTTTGTAAAAATCCTACCGAGTGAAGAGCAAACCTCTCACTCGGGGGCTTAGCTGCAGTCCAAGCACTCGCCTAAGTTTGTCAAAATCCTACCGAGTGAAGAGCAAACCTCTCACTCGGGGGCTTAGCTGCAGTCCAAGCACTCGCCTAAGTTACAAAAATCCTACGAGTGGAGAGCCAGACCTCCCACTCGGAGGCTTAGCTGCGAATCCGTTTGCCTAAGTTTGTAAAAATCCTACCGAGTGAAGAGCAAACCTCTCACTCGGGGGCTTAGCTGCAGTCCAAGCACTCGCCTAAGTTTGTAAAAATCCTACCGAGTGAAGAGCAAACCTCTCACTCGGGGGCTTAGCTGCAGTCCAAGCACTCGCCTAAGTTTGTAAAAATCCTACCGAGTGAAGAGCAAACCTCTCACTCGGGGCTTAGCTGCAGTCCAAGCACTCGCCTAAGTTACAAAAATCCTACCGAGTGGTGAGCCAGACTCCCACTCGGAGGCTTAGCTGCGAATCCGTTTCGCCTAAGTTATCAAAATCCTACCGAGTGGTAAGCCAGACTCCCACTCGGAGGCTTAGCTGCGAATCCGTTTCGCCTAAGTTATCAAAATCCTACCGAGTGGTAAGCCAGACTTTCACTCGGAGGTTTAGCTGCAGCCCAGTGCTAGCCTAAGTTATCAAAATCCTACCGAGTGAAGAGTAAACCCCTCACTCGGAGGCTTAGCTGCAGCCCAGTGCTCGCCTAAGCTATGGAAATCCTACCGAGTGGTAGGCCAGGCTTCCACTCGGAGGCTTAGCCACAGCCCAGTGCTCGCCTAAGTGGACTAAAGAATAAGTCGATTGCAGTAAAGGCGCCTTGCTTTGGACCTGCAAAAGACATTTCGAGCCAAAAAGCAATCGTATTCAAGCACCAAATTCAAGTTTGAATCGATATCTAAAGGAACCGAAAGTGCTCAGGCGTTAAGCCTGTTAAGGTTTATCGGTTACAATTCCACTCGGCATACCGAGGCAAATTTAAAGCGTCGAGCCAGAAGAAGTTTTTTACCCCTCCTGTGGAGGGCTGGAAGGTGCAACGAATTCATCAAGGTCAATTCCGTCGGCGATCCGAGTGGCAGCCGCAAGGAAAGTTTCCATAAAGGACCTGAAGTCGTGTTTCTTGGTGTTGGCCACCCGAAGGGCCGCCAGCTTCTCTTCTCGCGCATCTTTACAGTGGACTCGGGCCAGACACAGAGCAACATCTGCACCACACCGAGCCGAGGACTTCTTCCATTCCTGCACTCGACCAGGGATCGTGTTCAAGCGGGCCATCAGCGACTCAAGGTCATTCTGAAGTGTCTCCTCAGGCCAGAGCGTCGAGTCGATGCGAGATGTGGCGGCCTTCAGCCTTGCGAGATAGTCCACGACAGCTGCAACACGAGACTCCAGTCGGAAAACATCCATGGCAACTTCGTCGTTCACCGGAGAATTGACGGGGTCGAGGTTTGGCTCCAGCCGGCTAGTTTCTTCTTCAAAGTTTTGGCAAAATTCTGCAAGGATGATCACTGAGTCAAGGGGATGGTCGAATGGAAAAACCACGATTGGAAATGTTTGCCGAGCATAGAGGTTTACCTTCAAGCATAAGAAACAGCTTCTTGGCAAGACCACTCAGGAAGGCCTCCAGATCATTTTTCTTCCCAGTCAACTTACTGACTTGGTCGGTCAGGGCAGCTTTATCAGTTTTTAGTCGACTGACCTCCTTGTTGGCGATCCCAAGAGCAGCTTTCAGATTGGTATTGTCTTGTTCAAGCTTGGTGACTGAAGCTAACTTCTCGTCAGCAAGCTTGATCTTCTCAGCTAGTTCGAGGTCTTTCTTCTGTTGGGCCTCCCTTACCTTACCTGCAAGTTACAGCAAGATCAGATTTTGAAACAAGCAAGGGGAAAAGCAGTCGTCAGGGTCTCACCAAACATACCTTCGGTCTCCTCCTTTGCCTTCGTCAGCTTCTCCTGAACCAGCTTCAAGCTCAGCTCGAGTTGAGTGTGCTTGTTTTCCAGCTCAGAGTAGCGAGCCACAAGATCACAGGAGTTCTGCGAAGAACCAATCGACTAAATGTCAAATATAATTCACTTCCGAGTGAAAAAGGAAAAATCACACGTTTCTAAGACTACAGCCGAATACAAGCATTCGACCGTAGTCTCGGGGACTACACCCAGTGGGTGCACTCAGCGTGCCCCCACTAATCCTGTTGAAGATAAAGTCGACCAGTCGACCTCAAAAAAAAGAGGAGATGTATTCTTTAAGACTGTAATCAACTGCAAGCAGTCGACCACAGTCTCGGGGACTACACCCAGTGGGTGCACTCAGCGTGCCCCCACCGGTTTGTGAAATCCAGTCGACATAGTCGACTGACAGAAAGATTGACATCATAAAGCCTAAGGCCGACTGCCAGCAGTCGACCTTAGCCTTGGGGACTACACCCAGCGGGTGCACTCAGCGTGCCCCCGCTAACACGGAGTTTAATCGACACACCCAGTGGGTGACTACTATAAATTCTGGAAAGGAAAAGTTTTTGGTAGCATATCCAACAGAACAAACGGTGGTCGACTGACCTGAACATTGCTTTGGAGGGCAGAACTGGCGTCATAAGCTGCCTGGCTCGCATCCCGGATGGTCTTCAACTGCTCCATCATGATTCCTGCCTGGCGTATCGCCTCCTTCGCCGCGCCAGCTTGGTCCTCTGGGACGTGGTGCGTCGTGAAGAGGGAGGGCTGCTGAGCACTCGTCAGTGGATCTGCGAAGGACACCGTGTGTCGAGTGGTGTTCTCTTCCTCCGCAATCAGAATCTCAGGCGCCGTCACATCCTGGGCACCTGCTGGCGGACGCTTTCCTACTCCTTCTGCGCTTCAGCGGTTCCTCATCCTCATCATCATCAGGGAGATTGATAACAGCATTGGGTGGAGCTACGGAGAAGAATCAGGATCAGAGATCGCGAGTCAGTCGACTAAAAACGGCGTTAAGAATATAGTACCTGGTTTTGAAGTTGCTGCGTCCTCCATCTCATGGTCATCAGCCCGGGCTGAGGTCTCAGAAGTAGCAGCACTGCAACTCCAAAGAATCAGTCGACTAACTTCAGCGTCAACCAGAGACAAAGTTCACACAAAATAAGAAGACTTAAGCAGCGCGATTACCCTGATATGGTGGGGATGGACACCTTCATCTTCGGCAGGAGCTTGATCGGCTTCGACGGGGCCGCCCTGGGCTGCTTCGGCGCCTTTTCAGTCGGCACCGGAGAGGTGGTCCGAGGGCGCTTGGTCGACTGAGCAACGGTCGCAACCCCCTTGCCACGTTCAGTCGAAGGGTCGTGGACAAGCTTCGACCGCCTTTCTGAGCGCGGTGGTACGATCTCCTCCTCCTCTTCTTCCTCGTCTTCAACGTCATCTTCATCACCGTCATCATCATCGTCGTCGTCATCATCCTCAGCGACGTCCGAGTCCCATTCCTCCTCCTCCTGGCTCTCGCCTCCACTCGCCTCACCCTCCTCAGTCGGAGCTTGTGCCCCGTTGGGCATCGAGTACAGCTCGGTGAGGGCCTGGTAGACATCAAGACAAGGATCACTTGATCAGTCGGCATGATAAACAGAAATGAATGTGACAAGAACACAGTGGAGGGCAGAGCAAGCGTACCTTGTTTGGATCGCTGTTGTGGTCGAGTGGAGGAATCCTTCTGGCTCCGCGTGGGTTATCCTTGTTCCCGGTAACGGCTGCCATCCATCTTTCCAGAGTGACATCGTCGACTGCTTCTGGATGGACTCGAGTCTCGTCTTCAGTCCCACAATACAACCACATGCAGTGGCTCCGGAACTGAAGGGGCTGGATGTGACGCCTAAGGAAGACCTCCAGGAGATCCATGCCCGTCACCCCCTCCCAAACCAACTGCACCACGCGCTCCATCAACATCTTCACGTCAGCTTTCTCCTCCAGAATCAACTTCAGAGAGGAGGGCTTGTCCACTCGGTCCATGGTAAACTGAGGAAGTCCACTCGACTGCCCCGGCGTCGACTGGTCCTGGCAGTAGAACCAGGTCGACTGCCAGCCTCTGACTGACTCGGGAAAGGTCATGGGCGGGAAGGTGCTCTTATTCCTCACCTGGATCCCCAGACCCCCACACATTTGGACGACTCGGGTTCTTTCGTCGCCTGGGCTCGCCTTCTTCACGGTCTGAGAGCGACACGTGAATATATGCTTGAACAAGCCCCAGTGCGGTCGACAGCCCAGGAAACCCTCACACATGGACACGAACGCGGCAAGATAGGCGATAGAATTTGGGGTAAAGTGGTGGAGCTGCGCTCCAAAGAAGTTCAAGAAGCCACGGAAGAAAATACTCGGCGGCAAAGAAAATCCACGATCAACATGGGTGGCCAAGAGCACACACTCACCCTCTTCTGGCTGGGGCTGCCACTCCTTCCCCGGAAGCCTCGCAGCTCCATGAGGGATCAAGCCCTCGTTGGCCATGTCGAGGAGGTCTTTTTCTGTGATGGTCGACTGGATCCAGTCTCCTTGGACCCAGCCCTTCGGCAGGCGGGATCTGGACGAAGACCCGCCGCGGCTGGTGGATCTCCCCTTCGCCTTCTCCGACGCCGACGCCTTCTTCGCACGTTCCAGCGCCGCCGTCTTCTCCTTGGCCATGGTTGCCGGCGAGATGCGCGAGAGGAAGTTGTGCGGGGGCGAGAGTGAGCGCGCTGAACGGGGACGAAGGGAGCGGAGAGAGAGAGAGAGAGAGAGAGAGAGAGAGAATGCTGAGGCACCGCACAAAAATCCTCACCGGGCGCATTTATAAGGACCCTTCCGAGTGGATGACAGGTGGGCCCGGTCGATCTAATCATATCCAGGAACAGTTATGCAGACGGGATACGTGGCGAAGAAAGCGGCGCGGAGATCGAGGCGTCTATGTCCCGTCCCATCCGAACGCCGCGGTCCGCTCCGCTTCGCGCGCGTCCCCAAATTTCGCATCCCGCGGAATCCGCGAACAGCAGATCAGTCTGCCAGACGCAGAGTTTCCCGTGATCCGTCGCTCGGGGATCGTCGAAGCCCGAAAGATCACTCGATGAAAGAAGAGAATGGATCGAGTCGACTGAAGACAAGTTGCTCACTATCGGCGAAGAGGTTCTTTGATCCAGAACAACGCACGACCAGTGTGCAAAGGTTAATCGGAAACAACATCAACTCCTACCTCACTCGAGGCCTCAATCCATTCGGGGGCTAATGATGGGGTCATGTACCTAGGGTAGGGTCATGGACCTGATCTAAGTACCTTACCCAGGACGCCCTTAGAAGAGGTCACCTTCCAGTCGACCAACGAGGGACTCACTCGACTGACTTGAAGGACTCGACCATGAAGGCTCACTCGACCACCAGAAGGTCAAGAGACACTCTACACTGCAACGGCCTGTAATTAAGTAGACTTTATGACAGTAAAGACACTTTATGTGGGGCGTTACCAGTAACGCCCCGGACTTAACTCACCTTAAACCCTCTCCTACGTGGTCTGACTGGGGTCCTGGCGCACTCTATATAAGCCACCCCCCTCCATAGGCAGAGGGGTTCGGCACCTTGTAACTCATATACACATCATCCACTCGACCGCCTCCGGGCTCCGAGAGGTAGGGCTTTTACTTCTTCCGAGAAGGGCCTGAACTCGTACATCTCTTGTGTTTACAACCTCTCCATAGCTAGGACCTTGCCTCTCCATACCTACCCCCCACTCTACTGTCAGGCTTAGAACCACGACACAAACCTCCCACTCGGGGGCTTAGCTGCAGTCCCGTACTCGCCTAAGTTTGAAAAAATCCTACCGAGTGGGGAGCAATCCTCCCACTCGGAGGCTTAGCTGCAGCCCAGTACTCGCCTGAGTTTTGAAAAACCTTATCGATCGGTCGACCGGAACGTCAAGACCATTGCTGAGTGCCTTGCTGATGAGCTGATCAATGCTACTCGAGGATCACTCGATTGGCCGACCGGAACGTCAAGACCATTGCCGAGTGCCTCGCTGATGAGCTGATCAATGCTACTCAAAGATCACTCAATCGGCCGACTCGAACGTCAAGACCATTGCTGAGTGCCTTGCTGATGAGCTGATCAATGCTACTCAAGGATCACCCGATCGGTCGACCGGAACGACAAGATCATTGCTGAGTGCCTTGCTGATGAGCTGATCAATGCTACTCAAGGATCACTCAATCAGCCGACTGGAACGTCAAGACCATTGTTGAGTGCCTTGCTGGTGAGCCGATCAATGCTTTTCGAGGATCGCCTGATCTGCATCAAGCAAACAGACAACAATCCGAGAGAAGGACAAGTTCGATCAGTACCAGCTAAAAAGAGTTTTAGTTCTCTCAGACCCCCGCCGACTGCCCGCAGTCGATGGCGGTCTCGGGGACTACACCCAGTGGGTGCACTAAGCGTGGCCCCACTGGAGTAATCTCCACTCAGTATGGCCTGACCAGTCCGAGTGACAAACAACAACAAAAACATAGGCTCTAAGACTCCCACGGACTGCCCGCAGTCGACTGCAGTCTCGGGGACTACACCCAGTGGGTGCACTCAGCGTGCCCCCACTGGAATGGTATCCACTCGGAACGGTCCGCCCGGTCCGAGTGACGGCCAAACAACAAAAAAGAGACATGTTCCAGGCGTGAAGAAATTCTGAGTAATCAGTTACTCGATGCAGGACCAGCTCCAAATCACTCCAAAAATAAATAAATTATAAGGTGAGTTTAACGCTCATCTGCGGACCCGTTTGAGCTTGTTTCACTCGGACACCATGCAGTCTGGAATCCGTCAAGGCAACACACGGAGATAAGACCGCCGGGTGACTAGAGGAAGTTCATAAGTGCCTCTGTAGCACTCGACTCATCTTGGAATTCACCTCGACTCGACCCGCTCAACCTCGACCGATTCGGGGGCTAATGACAAGGACATGTATTAGGGGTAGGGTAACAGGCCTGACCTAAAGACCCTACCCATGGACACTGTACGCTTTGTATTGGGCCCCTGGGCCAGATCGCCGTTCAGATGTACCGCAACTTGGAAGTCACTCGGACGGCAACGACCACTCAGAGCACGGCACTCCACTCGACGAGCTCATTCCACTCGGCCGTGTAACTCACTCGGATATACGAAGACCAATAGTCAGCATGACGGTTTTGTAGTGGCCATGTATTATGGCATTCATGCCCCACTTTGTAACATAGGTGGTGAGGGGGTGGCGCACTCTATATAAGCCACCCCCCACCACTAGGCTTGGGGGGCTGGGCTTCCACCTCTCTCTCTTTTCACCATTAGTCTCAGGACTTAGCTCAGGCATGGGGATCCGTTCCTCTCTCTCTCACACACATTGTAATCTCCAGATATATACTCAGATAAAACAAAGCCTCTCCGGAGCACGAGACATAGGGTTGTTATCTCCACCGTGAGAGGTCCGAACTCGCTAAAACCACCATGTCACCCATATGCATCTCGATAGATCATGCTCCTTTACCCTCTACCTTATATTTGTCGGAATCGTTCCCACGACAGGAACCGCCTACGATGTATCTAGCATCAAAAGTATTGGGAATTACTCGGTGGTTTTCGTTGACGGGAAAAGCATGCCTCTCAAAATATTTTATCTCTCAATAAAAACTTTGAGCTCTAGCACCTCTACAAATCTCTGCTTCCCTCTATGAAGGGCCTATCCATTTACTTTATGCAATTTTTATTTTTATTTGAGTCTCCATCTTCTCTTATAAAGTACCAACTAGGGAGCACTATGATCATACTTGTGCATTGGATGCAGCTAATATCCGAGTGTGTTTCATGAATGGATCAATGATTCAGCATGATGGGCTAGGGATAACTTTCTTTAGTGTTGATATTTTGAAAGACATGGTTGCTTATTTATATGCTTGAGTATTTAAGTCTTCATGTCAAATATAGACTATTACTTTGAATAATCTAAAATTCCAAATGTCCATGCTATAAAATAAAAGAATACGTGATGAACATGTTACACAACATTCCACATCAAATATTCTGTCTTTGTCATTTACCTACTCGAGGACGAGCAGGAATTAAGCTTGGGGATGCTGATACGCCTCCAGCGTATCCATAATTTTTTATTGTTCCATGTTGTTATATTATCATTCTTGGATGTTTTATATTCATTTTATAGCAACTTTATATCATTTTTCGGGACTAACTTATTGACATAGTGCCCAGTGCCAGTTGTTGTTTTTGCTTATTTTTTACTTCGCACAATATTGATGCGTCTTGAGCTTGCGTTGGTTTTCCTTGAAGGGGAAAGGGTGATGCAGCAATAGTAGCGTAAGTATTTCCCTCAGTTTTTTAGAACCAAGGTATCAATCCAGTAGGAGGCTCCTCAAAAGTCCCACGCACCTACACAAACAAAAAAAGAACTCGCAACCAACGCAATAAAAGGGTTGTCAATCCCTTCACGGCCACTTGCGAAAGTGAGATCTAAAAGGGATAGTATGATAAGATAAATATATTTTTGGTATTTTATAATATAGATGCAGAAAGTAAAGATGCAAATAAATGTAGATTGGAAGACCATATGATAAGAGATAGACCCGGGGGCCATAGGTTTCACTAGAGGCTTCTCTCAAGATAGCATAAGTATTACGGTGGGTGAACAAATTACTGTCGAGCAATTGATAGAAAAGTGAATAGTTATGAGATTATCTAGGCATGATCATGTATATAGGCATCACGTACGCAACAAGTAGACCGACTCCTTCCTGCATCTACTACTATTACTCGACACATCGACTGACTCCTGCCTGCATCTAGAGTACTAAGTTCATAAGAACAGAGTAACGCATTAAGCAAGATGACATGATGTAGAGGGATAAACTCAAGCAATATGATATAAACCCCATATTTTTATCCTCGATGGCAACAATACAATACGTGTCTTGCAACCCTTTCTGCCACTGGGTAAGAACACCACAAGATTGAACCCAAAGCTAAGCACTTCTCCCATGGCAAGAAATATCAATCTAGTAGGCCAAACCAAACCGATAATTCGAAGAGACTTGCAAAGATAACTCAATCATACATAAAAGAATTCAGAGAAGATTCAAATATTATTCATACATAAACTTGATCATAAACCCACAATTCATCGGATCTCGACAAACACACCGCAAAAAGAGTTTACATCAAATAGATCTCCACAAGAGAGGGGGAGAACATTGTATTGAGATCCAAAAAGAGAGAAGAAACCATCTAGCTAATAACTATGGACACGAAGGTCTGTGGTAAACTACTCACAACTCATCGGAAGGTCTATGGTGTTGATGTAGAAGCCCTCCGTGGTGGATTCCCCCTCCGGTAGAACGCCGACGACGACTCCAAGATGGGATCTCGCGGATACAGAAGGTTATAGTGGTGGAAATATTTCTTTGGTGGCTCCCTAGATGTTTTCGGGGTATGTAGGCTTATATAGGAGGAAGAAGTACGTCGGTGGCCGCCCGAGGGGCCCACGAGATAGGGGGCGCTCCCTATAGGGGGGGGCACGCCCTACCCTCTCGTGGCCGCTTCGACTGCTTCTTGACTTGCACTCCAAGTCCTCTAGATCATGTTCGTTCCAAAATTCACGCTTCTGAAGGTTTCATTCCATTTGGGCTCCGTTTGATATTCCTTTTCTTCGAAATACTGACATAGAAAAAAACAGCAATACTAGCCGGGCCTCCGGTTAGTAGGTTAGTCCCAAAAATGATAATAATGTGTAAAATAAAGCCCATAAACATCCAAAACAGATAATATAATAGCATGGAACAATCAAAAATTATAGATACGTTGGAGACGTATCAAGCATCCCCAAGCTTAATTCCTACTCGTCCTTGAGTAGGTAAATGATAAAAACAGAATTTTTGATGTGGAATGCTACCTAGCATAATTCTCAATGTATTTTTCTTTATTGTGGCATGAATGTTCCGATCCAAATGATTCAAGATAAAAGCTTTCAAAACATAAAAATAATAATGCTTCAAAGCATACTAAGAAATAATCATGTCTTGTCAAAATAGCATAGCCAAAGAAAGCTTATCCCTACAAAATCATATAGTTAGGCCATGCTTCATTTTCATTACACAAAATACTCCCATCATGTACAACCCCGATGACGAGCCAAGCAATTGGTTCATACTTTTTAACATGCTTCAACTTTTTTTCAACTCTTACGCAATACATGAGCGCAAGCCATGGACATATCACTATGGTGGTCTATTGTGGTGGTTGTGAGGACAAAAAGAGGGAGAAGATAGTCTCACATCAACTAGGCGTATCAACGGGCTATGGAGATGCCCATCAATAGATATCAATGTGAGTGAGTAGGGATTACCATGCAACGGATGCACTAGAGCTATAAATGTATGAAAGCTCAACAAAATGAACTAAGTGGGTGTGCATCCAACTGGCTTGCTCATGAAGACCTAGGGCACTTTTGAGGAAGCCCATCATTGGAATACACAAGCCAAGTTCTATAATGAAAAATTCCCACTAGTATATGAAAGTGACAACATAAGAGACTCTCTATCATGAAGATCATGGTGCTACTTTGAAGCACAAGTGTGGAAAAAGAGATAGTAGCAATTGTCCCTTCTCTCTTTTTCTCTCATTTTTTTCTCATTTTTTTCTTTTTCTTTTTTTCTTTCTCCTTTTTTTCTTTTTCCTTTTTTTCCTTTTTGGTGGGCTTCTTTGGCCTCTTTTATTTTTATAAAGTCCGAAGTCTCATCCCGACTTGTGGGGGAATCATAGTCTTCATCATCCTTTCCTCACTGGGACAATGCTCTAATAATGAAGATCATCACACTTTTATTGATTTACAACTCAAGAATTACAACTCAAAGCTAGAAAAAAATATGACTCTATATGAATGCCTCCGGCGGTGTACCGGGATATGCAATGAATCAAGAGCGACATGTATGAAAATTATGAAGGTGGCCTTGCCACAAATACGATGTCAAGTACATGATCATGCAAAGAGCAATATGACAATGATGAAACGCGTCATAATAAACGGAACGGTGGAAATTTGCATGGCAATATATCTCGGAATGGCTATGGAAATCCCATAATAGGTAGGTATGGTGGCTGTTTTTAGGAAGGTAAATAATGGGTTCATGATACCGGCGAAAGTTGCGCGGCATAAAAGAGGCTAGCAAAGTGGAAGGATGAGTGTGCGTATATCCATGGACTCACATTATTCATAAAGAACTCATATACTTATTGCAAAAGTCTACTTAGCCCTCGAAGCAAAGTACTACTACACATGCCCCAAGAGGGATAGTTTGGTAGGAAAAGACCATCGCTCGTCCCCGACTACCACTCATAAGGAAGACAATCAAAAGAGCACCTCATGCAACAAATTTGTCACACAACTTTTACCATACGTGCATGCTACGGGACTTGCCAACTTCAACAAAAGTATTTCTCAATTTTATAATTATCCACTAGCATGACCCTAACATTACTACCTTTATATCTCAAAACAATTATCAAGCATCAAATTGATCCTAATGTTGAATGCACTTTTTATGATAGTTTTTATTATACCCAACTTGGATGTTCATCATTCTAGGACCAAATTTGTAACCATAGAAAATACCATGTTGTTCTAAAAGACTCTCAAAATAATATAAGTGAAGCATGAGAGACTAGCAATTTCTTCAAAATTAATCCACCGCCATGCTCTAAAAGATATAAGTGAAGCACTAGAGCAAAAACTATCAAGCTCAAAAGATATAAGTGAAGCACATAGAGTATTCTAGCAAATTCTAATCAAATAGGCTTCTCCCAAAAGGTGTGTACAGCAAGGATGATTGTGGTAAACTAAAAAGCAAAGACTAATATAATACACGATGCTCCAAGCAAAACACATATCATGTGGCGAATAAAAATATAGCTCCAAGTAAAGTTACCAATAAACGAAGACGAAAGAGGGGATGCCTTCCCGGGGCATCCCCAAGCTTGGGCTTTCGGCTATCCTTGAATATCTTGGGGTTCCATGGGCATACCCAAGCTTAGGCTATTTCCACTCCTTATTCCATAGTCCATAAAATCTTTACCCAAAACTTGAAAACTTCACAACACAAAACTCAACAGGAATCTTATAAGCTCCGTTAGTGAAAGAAACAAAACCACCACACAAGGTACTGTAATGAACTCATTCTTTATTTATTTTGGTGTTAAACCTACTGTATTCGAAGTTCTCTATGGTTCATAGCCTTACATACTAGCCATAGATGCATCAAAATAAGCAAACAACACACGAAAAACAGAATCTGTCAAAAACACAACAGTCTGTAGCAATCTGTAACTAACGCAAACTTATGAAACTCTAAAACTCCTACCAAAATAGGTCGTACTTGAAAATTTGTTTATTGATCAGTATCAAAAATAATCAACGCAAAAGCACGTTTCTGTGATTTATTGAATTTGTTCTCGTGAGCGCAAAGTTTCTGTTTTTCAGCAGAAGCAAATCAACTATCATCATAGGTTATCCTATAGGTTCTACTTGGCACAAACACTAATTAAAAGATAAAAACACATCTAAACAGAGGGTAGATGCAAAATTTATTACTAAATAGGAACAAAAACAAAAAACACAAAGAAAATTGGGTTGCCTCCCAACTAGCGCTATCGTTTAACGCCCCTAGCTAGGCATAAAAGCAAAGATAGATCTAAGTAGTGCCATCTTTGGCACTTGATTCATAGGTAGCTCGCATGATAGATTCATAAGGTAATTTGACTTTATGTCTTGGAAAGTGCTCCATGCCTTTCTTTAATGGAAATTGGAATCTAATATTCCCTTCCTACATATCAATAATCGCCCCAATCGTTCTAAGGAAAGGTCTACCAAGAATAATAGGGCAAGAAAGATTGCAATCTATATCAAGAACGATAAAATCAACGGGCAACAAATTTCTATTTGCAACAATAAGGACATCATTGATCCTTCCCATTGGCTTTTTAATAGTGTAATCCGCAAGGTGCAAATTTAAAGAGCAATCATCAAGATCATGGAAACCTAGAATATCACATAAAGTTTTCGGAATCGTGGAAACACTAGCACCCAAATCACACAAAGCAAAACACTCATAATCTTTAATTTTAATCTTTATAGTAGGTTCCCACACATAATTGAGTTTTCTAGGTATAGAAACTTCCAAATTAAGTTTTTCATCAAAAGATTGCATCAAGGCATCAATGATATGTTTGGTAAAGGCTTTATTTTGACTATAAGCATGAGGAGAATTAAGAATGGATTGCAACAAGGAAATACAACTTTCTAAAGAACAATTTGTTGGAAATATGCCCTAGAGGCAATAATAAAAGGATTATTATTATATTTCCTTGTTCATGATAATTTTCTTTTATTCATGCTATAATTGTATTATCCGGAAATCGTAGTACATGTGTGAATACATAGACCACAATATGTCCCTAGTGAGCCTCTAGTTGACTAGCTCGTTGATCAACAGATAGTCATGGTTTCGTGACTATGGACATTGGATGTCATTGATAACGGGATCACATCATTAGGAGAATGATGTGATGGACAAGACCCAATCCTAAGCATAGCACAAAGATCGTGTAGTTCGTTTGCTAGAGCTTTTCCAATGTCAAGTATCTTTTCCTTAGACCATGAGATCGTGTAACTCCCGGATACCGTAGGAGTGCTTTGGGTGTAACAAGCATCACAACGTAACTGGGTGACTATAAAGGTGCACTACAGGTATCTCCGAAAGTGGTTGTTGGGTTGACATGGATCGAGACTGGGATTTGTCACTCCGTATGATGGAGAGGTATCTCTGGGCCCACTCGGTAATGCATCATCATAATGAGCTCAAAGTGACCAAGTGTCTGGTCACAGGATCATGCATTACGGTACAAGTAAAGTGACTTGCCGGTAACGAGATTGAACGAGGTATTGGGATACCAACAATTGAATCTCGGGCGAGTAGCATACCGATTGACAAAGGGAATTGTATACGGGGTTGCTTGAATCCTCGACATCGTGGTTCATCCGATGAGATCATCGAGGAGCATGTGGGAGCCAACATGGGTATCTAGATCCCGCTGTTGGTTATTGACCGGAGAGCCGTCTCGGTCATGTCTACGTGTCTCCCGAACCCGTAGGGTCTACACACTTAAGGTTCAGTGACGCTAGGGTTGTAGAGATATGAGTATGCAGCAAACCGAAAGTTTTTTGGAGTCCCAGATGAGATCCCGGATGTCACAGGAGTTCCGGAATGGTCTGGAGGTAAAGAATTATATATGGGAAGTTGAGTTTCGGCCATCAGGAAAGTTTCGGGGGTTACCGGTATTGTACCGGGACCACCGGAAGGGTCCCGGGGGTCCACTGGGTGGGGCCACCTATCCTGGAGGGCCCCATGGGCTGAAGTGGGAGGGGAACCAGCCCCTGGTGGGCTGGTGCACCCCCCGTGGGCCCCCTCTGCGCCTAGGGTTGGGAACCCTAGGGGAGGGGGCGCCTCCACTTGCCTTGGGGGGCAAGTCTCCCCCTTGGCCGGCCCCCTAGGAGATCCCATATCCTAGGGCCGGCGCCCCCCTGGGGTCCCTATATAAAGAGGGGGGGGGGTGGGAGGGCAGCCGCACCTGACACCTGGCGCCTCCCTTCCCCCCTTGCTACACCTCTCCCTCCCGTAGTCGCTTGGCGAAGCCCTGCCGGAGCCCTGCTGCATCCACCACCACGCCGTCGTGCTGCTGGATCTTCATCAACCTCTCCTTCCCCCTTGCTGGATCAAGAAGGAGGAGACGTCACGCTGACCGTACGTGTGTTGAACGCGGAGGTGCCATCCGTTCGGCGCTAGGATCTCCGGTGATTTGGATCACAACGAGAATGACTCCCTCAACCCCGTTCTCTTGAACGCTTCCGCACGCGATCTACAAGGGTATGTAGATGCACTCCTCTCTCTCGTTGCTAGATGAACTCATAGATTGATCTTTGTGAACGTAGGAAATTTTTTATTTTATGCAACGTTCCCAACAGTGGCATCATGAGCTAGGTCTATGCGTAGTTCTCTTTTGCACGAGTAGAACACAAATCTGTTGTGGGCATAAATGTTGTCAACTTTCTTGCCACTACTACTCTTATTTTGCTTCAGCGGTATTGTGGGATGAAGCGTCCCGGACCAACCTTACACGTACGCTTACGTGAGACAGGTTCCACCGACTGACATGCACTAGTTGCATAAGGTGGCTAGCGGGTGTCTGTCTCTCCCATTTTAGTTGGAGCAGATTCGATGAAAAGGGTCCTTATGAAGGGTAAATAGAAGTTGACAAATCACGTTGTGGTTATTCGTAGGTAAGAAAACGTTCTTGCTAGAACCCTATTGCAGCCACGTAAAAGATGCAACAACAATTAGAGGACGTCCAACTTGTCTTTGCAGCAATTGCTTTGTGATGTGATATGGCCAAAAGTTGTGACGAATGATGAATGATATATTTTGATGTATGAGATCGTGTTCTTGTAATAGGAATCACGACTTGCATGTCGATGAGTATGATAACCGGCAGGAGCCATAGGAGTTGTCTTAATTATTGTATGACCTACGTGTCAATGATTTAACGCCATGTAATTACTTTAATTTATTGCTAAACCGTTAGCCATAGTAGTAGAAGTAATAGTTGGCGAGCAACTTCATGGAGACACGATGATGGAGATCATGGTGTCATGCCGATGGCGAAGATGATCATGGAGCCCCGAAGATGGAGATCAAAGGAGCTATATGATATTGGCCATATCATGTCACTACTATATAATTGCATGTGATGTTTATTATGTTTATGCATCTTGTTTACTTAGAACGACGATAGTAAATAAGATGATCCCTCATAACAATTTCAAGAAAGTGTTCCCCCTAACTGTGTGCCATTGCTAAAGTTCGTCGTTTCGAAGCACCACGTGATGATCGGGTGTGATAGATTCTTACGTTCACATACAACGGCTGTAAGACAGTTTTACACATGCAAAAACACTTAGGTTAAGTTGACGAGCCTAGCATGTACAGACATGGCCTCGGAACACAGAGACCGAAAGGTCGAACATGAGTCGTATGGAAGATAGGATCAACATGGAGATGTTCACCGATGATGACTAGTCCGTCTCACGTGATGATCGGACACGGCCTAGTCGACTCGGATCATGTAACACTTAGATGACTAGAGGGATGTCAAATCTGAGTGGGAGTTCATTAAATAATTTGATTAGATGAACTTAATTATCATGAACTTAGTCTAAAATCTTTGCAAAATATGTCTTGTAGATCAAATGGCCAACGCTCATGTCAACATGAACTTCAACGCGTTCCTAGAGAAAACCAAGCTGAAAGATGATGGCAGCAACTATACGGACTGGGTCCGGAACCTGAGGATCATCCTCATAGCTGCCAAGAAAGCATATGTCCTAGAAGGACCGCTAGGTGAAGCACCCATCCCAGAGAACCAAGACGTTATGAACGCTTGGCAGTCACGTGCTGATGATTACTCCCTCGTTCAGTGCGGCATGCTTTACAGCTTTGAACCGGGGCTCCAAAAGCGTTTTGAGCAACATGGAGCATATGAGATGTTCGAGGAGCTGAAAATGGTTTTCAAAGCTCATGCCCGGGTCGAGAGATATGAAGTCTCCGACAAGTTCTATAGTTGTAAGATGGAGGCAAATAGTTCTGTCAGTGAGCACATACTCAAAATGTCTGGGTTGCACAACCGCCTGTCCTAGCTGGACAATAACCTCCCGGACGAGGCGGTCATTGACAGAATCCTTCAGTTGCTCCCACCGAGCTACAAGAGCTTTGTGATGAACTACAATATGCAGGGGATGGTGAAAACTATTCCTGAAGTATTTTCAATGCTAAAGTCAGCAGAGGTAGAAATCAATAAAGAACATCAAGTGTTGTTGGTCAACAAAACCACCAAGTTCAAGAAGGGCAAGGGTAAGAAGAACTTCAAGAAGGACGGCAAAGATGTTACCGCGCCCGGTAAGCCAGTTGCCGGGAAGAAGTCAAAGAATGGACCCAAGCCTGAGCTGAGTGCTTTTATTGCAAAGGGAAGGGTCACTGGAAGCGGAACTGCCCCAAATACTTAGGAGACAAGAAGGCCGGCAACACTAAAGGTATATGTGATATACATGTAATTGATGTGTACCTTACCAGCACTCGTAGTAACTCCTGGGTATTTGATACCGGTGCTGTTGCTCATATTTGTAACTCACAATAGGAGCTGCAGAATAAGCGGAGACTGGCGAAGGACGAGGTGACAATGCGTGTCAGGAATGGTTCCAAGGTCGATGTGATCGCCGTCGGCACGCTACCTCTACATTTACATATGGGATTAGTTTTGAACCTCAATAATTGTTATTTAGTGCCAAGTTTGAGCATGAACATTGTATCTGGATCTCATTTAATGCGAGATGGCTACTCATTTAAATCCAAGAATAATGGTTGTTCTATTTATATGAGAGATATTGTTTTATGGTCATGCCCCGATGGTCAATGGTTTATTCTTAATGAATCTCGAACGTAATGGTACACATATTCATAGTGTGAATACCAAAAGATGTAAAGTTGGTAACGATAGTCCCACATACTTGTGGCACTGCCGCCTTGGTCCCATTGGCGTCAAGCGCATGAAGAAGCTCCATGCAGATGAACTTTTAGAGTCTCTCGATTATGAATCATTTGACACATGCGAACCATGCCTCATGGGCAAAATGACCAAGACTCCGTTCTCCGGAACAATGGAGCGAGCAAACAACTTATTGGAAATCATACATACTAATGTGTGTGGTCCAATGAGCGTTGAGGCTCGCGGAGGATATCATTATGTTCTCACTCTCACTGATGACTTAAGTAGATATGGGTATGTCTACTTGATGAAACACAAGTCTGAGACCTTTGAAAAGTTCAAGGAATTTAAGAATGAAGTAGAGAATCAACGTGACCGAAGGATAAAATTCTTACGATCAGATCGTGGAGGAGAATATTTAAGTCACGAATTTGGTACGCACTTAAGGAAATGTGGAATCGTTTCACAACTCAAGCCGCTTGGAACACCTCAGCGTAACGGTGTGTCCGAACATTGTAATCGCACTCTATTGGATATGGTACGATCTATGATGTCTCTTACCGATTTACCGCTATCATTTTGGGGATATGCTCTAGAGACAACTACATTCACTTTAAATAGGGCTCCGTCTAAATCCGTTGAGACGACACCGTATGAATTATGGTTTGGGAAGAAACCTAAGCTGTCGTTTCTAAAAGTTTTGGGATGCGATGCTTATGTCAAGAAACTACAACCTGAAAAGCTCGAACCCAAGTCAGAAAAATGTGTCTTCATAGGATACCCCAAAGAAACCATTGGGTATACCTTCTACCTTAGATCCGAAGGCAAGATCTTTGTTGCCAAGAATGAATCCTTTTTTGGAAAAAGAGTTTCTCTCCAAAGGAGTAAGTGGAAGGAAAGTATAACTCGATGAAGTACTACCTCTTGAACCGGAAACTAGTGAAGCTCAGGAAAATGTTCCTGTGGTGCCTACACCGACTGGAGAGGAAATTCATGATGATGATCAAGGTACTTCGGATCAAGTTGCTACTGAACTTTGTAGGTCCACAAGGACATGTTCCACACCAGAGTGGTATGGCAACCCTGTCCTGGAAATCATGTTGTTAGACAACGATGAACCTTTGAACTATGAAGAAGCGATGGCGGGTCCAGATTCCAACAAATGGCTTGAAGCCATGCAATCTGAGATAGAATCCATGTATGAAAACAAAGTATGGACTTTGATAGACTTGCCTGATGATCGGTGAACGATAGAAAACAAATGGATCTTTAAGAAGAAGACAGACGCGGATGGTAATGTTACCATCTATAAAGCTCGACTTGTCGCTAAGGGTTATCGGCAAGTTCAAGGGGTTGACTACGATGAGACTTTCTCTCCCGTAGCGAAGCTGAAGCCCGTCCGAATCATGTTAGCAATTGCCGCATACTATGATTATGAGATATGGCAGAGGACGTCAAAATGGCATTCCTTAACGGCTATCTTAAGGAAGAGCTGTATATGATGCAGCCAGAAGGTTTTGTCGATCCTAAGAATGCTAACAAGGTGTGCAAGCTCCAGCGATCCATTTATGGGCTGGTGCAAGCGTCTCGGAGTTGGAACATTCGGTTTGATGAGATGATCAAAGTGTTTGGGTTTATGCAGACTTATGGAGAAGCCTGTGTTTACAAGAAAGTGAGTGGGAGCTCTGTAGCATTTCTCATATTATATGTAGATGACATACTTTTGATGGGAAATGATATAGAACTTTTGGACAGCATTAAGGCCTACTTGAATAAGTGTTTTTCAATGAAGGACCTTGGAGAAGCTGCTTACATATTAGGCATCAAGATCTATAGGGATAGATCGAGACGCCTCATAGGTCTTTCACAAGGCACATACCTTGATAAGATATTGAAGAAGTTCAAAATGGATCTGTCCAAGAAAAGGTTCTTGCCTGTATTGCAAGGTGTGAGATTGAGCTCGGCTCAATGCCCAACCACGGCAGAAGATAAATAAGAGATGAGTGTCATCCCCTATGCCTCAACCATAGGATCTATTATGTATGCCATGCTGTGTACCAGACCTGATGTAAACCTTGCCGTAAGTTTGGTGGGAAGGTACCAAAGTAATCCCGACAAGGAACACTGGACAGCGGTCAAGAATATCCTTAAGTACCTGAAAAGGACAAAGGACATGTTTCTCGTTTATGGAGGTGACGAAGAGCTCGTCTTAAAGGGTTACATCGACGCTAGCTTAGACACAGATCTGGATGACTCTAAGTCACAAACCGGATATGTGTATATGTTGAATCGTGGAGCAGTAAGCTGGTGCAGTTGCAAGCTGAGCGTCGTGGCGGGATCTACATGTGAAGCAGAATACATGGCAGCCTCGGAGGCAGCGCATGAAGCAATATGGATGAAGGAGTTCATCACCGACCTAGGAGTCATACCCAATGCATCAGGGCCAATCACTCTCTTCTGTGACAACACTGGAGCTATTGCCCTTGCCAAGGAGCCCAGGTTTCACAAGAAGACCAGGCACATCAAGCGTCGTTTCAACTCCATCCGTGAAAATGTTCAAGATGGAGACATAGATATTTGCAAAGCACATACGGATCTGAATGTCGCAAATCCGTTGACTAAAACTCTTCCGCGAGCAAAACATGATCAACACCAGAACTCTATGGGTGTTCGATTCATCACAATGTAACTAGATTATTGACTCTAGTGCAAGTGGGAGACTGTTGAAATATGCCCTAGAGGCAATAATAAAAGGATTATTATTATATTTCCTTGTTCATGATAATTGTCTTTTATTCATGCTATAACTGTATTATCCGGAAATCGTAGTACACGTGTGAATACATAGACCACGATATGTCCCTAGTGAGCCTCTAGTTGACTAGCTCGTTGATCAACAGATAGTCATGGTTTCCTGACTATGGACATTGGATGTCATTGATAACGGGATCACATCATTAGGAGAATGATGTGATGGACAAGACCCAATCCTAAACATAGCACAAAGATCATGTAGTTCGTTTGCTAGAGCTTTTCCAATGTCAAGTATCTTTTCCTTAGACCATGAGACCATGTAACTCCCGGATACCGTAGGAGTGCTTTGCGTGTACCAAGCGTCACAACGTAACTGGGTGACTATAAAGGTGCACTACAGGTATCTCCAAAAGTGTCTGTTGGGTTGACACGGATCGAGACTGGGATTTGTCACTCCGTATGACGGAGAGGTATCTCTGGGCCCACTCGATAATGCATCATCATAATGAGCTCAAAGTGACCAAGTGTCTGGTCACGGGATCATGCATTACGGTACGAGTAAAGTGACTTGCCGGTAACGAGATTGAACGAGGTGTTGGGATACCGACGATCTAATCTCGGGCAAGTAACGTACCGATTGACAAAGGGAATTGTATACGGGGTTGCTTGAATCCTCGACATCATGGTTCATCCGATGAGATCATCGAGGAGCATGTGGGAGCCAACATGGGTATCCAGATCCCGCTGTTGTTTATTGACCGGAGAGCCGTCTCGGTCATGTCTACGTGTCTCCCGAACCCGTAGGGTCTACACACTTAAGGTTCGGTGACGCTAGGGTTGTAGAGATATGAGTATGCAGCAAACCGAAAGTTGTTCGGAGTCCCGGATGAGATCCCGGACGTCACGAGTAGTTCCGGAATGGTCCGGAGGTAAAGAATTATATATGGTAAGTCGAGTTTCGGCCATCGGGAATGTTTCGGGGGTTACCGGTATTGTACCGGGACCACCGGAAGGGTCCCGGGGGTCCACCGGGTGGGGCCACCTATCCCGGAGGGCCCCATGGGCTGAAGTGGGAGGGGAACCAGCCCGTGGTGGGATGGTGCGCCCCCCTGGGCCCCCCTCTGCGCCTAGGGTTGGGAACCCTAGGGGAGGGGGCGCCTCCACTTGCCTTGGGGTGCAAGTCTCCCCCTTGGCCGGCGGCCCCCCTAGGAGATCCCATCTCCTAGGGCCGGCGCCCCCATGGGGTCCCTATATAAAGAGGGGGGTGGGAGGGCAGCCGCACCTGACACCTGGCGCCTCCCTTCCCCCTTGCTACACCTCTCCCTCCCGTCGTCGCTTGGCGAAGCCCTGCCGGAGCCCTGCTACATCCACCACCACGCCGTCGTGCTGCTGGATCTTCATCAACCTCTCCTCCCCCCTTGCTGGATCAAGAAGGAGGAGACGTCACGCTGACCATACGTGTGTTGAACACGGAGGTGCCGTCCGTTCGGCGCTAGGATCTCCGGTGATTTGGATCACGACAAGAACGACTCCCTCAACCCCGTTCTCTTGAACGCTTCCGCACGCGATCTACAAGGGTATGTAGATGCACTCCTCTCTCTCGTTTCTAGATGAACTCATAGATTGATCTTGGTGAACGTAGGAATTTTTTTATTTTATGCAACGTTCCCCAACACAATTATCATAATCAAATTCCTTGAAATCCGAGATAGTGGGTTCAATACTATTTAAAGTCATGACCTCTCCAATCCCACTTTTACCAACTTTAGCATCAAGATCTAAAAACTCCAAATTATTGGGACGCCTTCTAAATAAAGTTGAGTCATCTCCAGTCCCATTATTATCAAGATTCATATTGCAAAACAGAGATATAATAGGGGACACATTAATAACTTTAAGATCTTCATCATTATTTTCATGAGAACTAGAAGAACATGCCTTTATAAAGCTATCTTTCTTAGCACGCAATCTAGCGGTTCTTTCCTTGCACTCGTCAATGGAAATTCTCATTACTTTGAGAGAATCATTGATATCATGCTTAGGGTAAGAAGATCTAATTTTAAGAGAATCAACATCAAGCGAAAGTCTATCAATGTTCCTAGCCAAATCGTCAACTTTGAGCAATTTTTCTTCAAGCAAAGCAGTAAAATTCTTTTTAAGAAATCATAAATTATTTCACACTATTCTCAAAATCAGAGGGCATCTTACTAAAATTACCATAAGAATTATTGTAGGAATTTCCATAATTATTAGAGGAATTACTAGGGAACTGTCTAGAATTAAAGTTTCCTCTATAAGCATTGTTTCCAAAACTATTCCTAGCAACAAAATTCACATCCATAGATTCATTATTGTTCTCAATCAAAGTATACAAAGGCATATCATTGGGATCAAGAGGAGTATTTTTAGTAGTAAACAATTTCATAAGTTCATCCATCTTCCCACTCAAAACATTGATTTCTTCTATAGCATGCACTTTTTTACTAGAAGATCTTTCCATGTGCCATTGAGAATAATTTTCCATAATATTATCAAGAAGTTTTGTAGCATCTCCTAACGTGATTTCCATAAAAGTGCCTCCCACGACCAAATCTAAGAGATTTCTAGAAGCAAAGTTCAAACCGGCATAAATTTTTTGTATGATCATCCATAAATTCAAACCATGAGTAGGGCAATTGTGAATCATCAATTTCATTCTTTCCCAAGATTGGGCAACGTGCTCATGATCAAGTTGTTTAGAATTCATAATATCGTTCCTAAGAGTGATGATCTTAGCGGGAGGAAAATACTTAGAGATAAAAGAATCTTTGCACATGTTCCAAGAATCAATACTATTTCTAGGCAAAGACGAAAACCAAACTTTAGCACGATCTCTAAGTGAAAACGGAAATAACTTCAATTTAACAATATAATTATCCGTATCTTTCTTCTTTTGCATATCACACAAATCAACAAGTTGTTTAGATGAGTAGCGGCATCTTCACTAGGAAGGCCGGCGAATTGATCTTTCATAACAAGATTCAGCAAAGCAGTATTGATTTCACAAGACTCAACATCATTAAGAGGAGCAATCAGAGTAGTAAGGAAATCATTATTATTGGTATTCGAGAAATCACATAATTTGGTATTATCTTGTGCCATGGCAACAAGTAATCCAACACACAAGCAAACAGAAAAAGGCAATGAAAAAGAGAGAGGAGATTGGGAAAGAGAGGGCGAATAAAACGGCAATGGTGAAGTGGGGGAGAGGAAAACGAGAGGCAAATGGAAAATAATGTAAATGCGAGGGAGATGAGTTTGTGATGGGTACTTGGTATGTCTTGACTTGAGCGAAGACCTCCCCAGCAACGGCGCCAGAAATCCTTCTTGTTACATCTTGAGCTTGTGTTGGTTTTCCTTGAAGAGGAAAGGGTGATGCAGCAATAGTAGTGTAAGTATTTCCCTCAGTTTTTGAGAACCAAGGTATCAATCCAGTAGGTGGCTCCTCAAATGTCCCACGCACCTACACAAACAAACAAAGAACTCGCAACCAACGCAATAAAGGGGTTGTCAATCCCTTCACGGCCACTTGCGAAAGTGAGATCTAAAAGAGATAGTATGATAAGATAAATATATTTTTGCTATTTTATAATATAGATGCAGAAAGTAAAGATGCAAATAAAAGTAGATTGGAAGCAAATATGATAAGAGATAGACTCGGGGGCCATAGGTTTCACTAGAGCCTTCTCTCAAGATAGCATAAGTATTACGGTGGGTGAACAAATTACTGTCGAGCAATTGATAGAAAAGCGAATAGTTATGAGATTATCTAGGCATGATCATGTATATAGGCATCACGTCCGCAAAAAGTAGACCGACTCCTGCCTGCATCTACTACTATTACTCCACACATCGACCGACTCCTGCGTGCATCTAGAGTATTAAGTTCATAAGAACAAAGTAATGCATTAAGCAAGATGACCTGATGTAGATGGATAAACTCAAGCAACATGATATAAACCCCATCTTTTATCCTCGATGGCAACAATACAATACGTGTCTAGCAACCCTTTCTGCCACTGGGTAAGAACACCGCAAGATTGAACCCAAAGCTAAGCACTTCTCCCATGGCAAGAAAGATCAATCTAGTAGGCCAAACCAAACCGATAATTCGAAGAGACTTGCAAAGATAACTCAATCATACATAAAAGAATTCAGAGAAGATTCAAATATTATTCATAGATAAACTTGATCATAAACCCACAATTCATCGGATCTTGACAAACACACCGCAAAAAGAGTTTACATCGAATAGATCTCCACAAGAGAGGGGGAGATCATTGTATTGAGATCCAAAAAGAGAGAAGAAGCCATCTAGCTAATAACTATGGACCCGAAGGTCTGTGGTAAACTACTCACAACTCATCGGAAGGGCTATGGTGTTGATGTAGAAGCCCTCCATGGTGGATTCCCCCTCCGGCAGAACGCTGACGATGGCTCCATGATGGGATCTCGCGGATACAGAAGGTTCTGGTGGTGGAAATATTTCTGTGGTGGCTCCCTGGAAGTTTTTGGGGTATGTAGGCTTATATAGGAGGAAGAAGTAAGTCGGTGGCCGCCCGAGGGGCCCACGAGACAGGGGGCACGCCCTATAGGGGGGGGGGTACCCTCTCATGGCTGCTTCGGCTGCTTCTTGACTTGCACTCCAAGTCCTCTGGATCACGTTCGTTCCAAAAATCACGCTTCCGAAGGTTTCATTCCGTTTGGACTCCGTTTGATATTCCTTTTCTTCGAAATACTGAAATAGGCAAAAAAAACAGCAATATGGGCTGGGCCTCCGGTTAGTATGTTAGTCCCAAAAATGATAATAATGTATAAAATAAAGCCCATAAACATCCAAAACAGGTAATATAATAGCATGGAACAATCAAAAATTATAGATACATTGGAGACGTATCAAATATCAGTACCAAACAAAGTCCAAATGCCACAAAACTTTTTGGAGATTTTTTCTGCCCAGAAGACAACTTGGGAGCCAAGGAAGTGCACAAGGGAAGGCCTGTGGAGCCCACAGAGACCAGGGCGCCAAAGGCCCCTGGCGTGCCGTGATGGGTTATGGGGCCCATTGAGGTCCTTTCCACCACCTCTCAGCTCTATAAATACCCAAATATTTCAGAAACCCTAGGGGAGTCGACGAAACAAAATTCCAGCTGCCGCAAGTTCCAGAAACACAAGCTCTATAGATGGCTTCTTCTCTCTTTTTGATTCTCAATACAATGTTCTCTGATACGTCTCCAACATATCTATAAATTTTGATTGTTCCATGCTGTTATATTATCATTCTTGGATGTTTTACAATCATTTTATAGCAACTTTATATCCTTTTTTGGGACTAACCTATTGACATAGTGCCCAGTGACAGTTATTGTTTTCTGCTTGTTTTTTACATCGTAGCAAATCAATATCAAACGGAGTCCAAACATAGCAAAACTTTTTGTGGATTTTTTTGGACCAGAAGACATCCAGTGGGCCAAAGAAGTACCGAAAGGGGGCCCGAGGTGAGCACAAGACACCAGGGCACGCCTGGAGGCCCAGTCGCGCCCTGATGGGTTGTGCCCACATCGGTAACCTGCCGCACCGCATCTTTGCTCTATAAATACCACAATATTCCAGAAACCCTAGGGGAGTCGACGAAAATCAATTCCAGCCGCTGCAAGTTCCAGGACCACCAGATCCAATCTAAACACCATCATAGAGGGGTTCATCATCCTCATGGTGCCTCTCCGATGATGCGTGAGTAGTTCTTTGTAGTCCTACGGGTCCGTAGTTAGTAGCTAGATGGCTTCCTCTCTCTCTCTCTCTCTCTTGATTCTTGATACAATGGTCTCTTAGAGATCTATTTGATGTAACTCTTTTTGTGGTGTGTTTGTTGGGATCCGATGAACTTTGAGTTTATGATCAGATCTATGTTTTTATCCATGAAAGTTATTTGAGTCTTTTTGATCTCTTAAATGCATGATTACTTATAGCATCATATTTCTTCTTTGAATCTTTGGTTTAGTTAGGCCAACTAGATCGTTTTTTCTTGCCATGGGAACAGGTGTTTTGTGATGGGTTCGATCTTACGGTGCTTTATCCAAGTGACAGAAGGGGAACCGAAACATTCGTATCGTTGCTATTAAGGATAACAAGATGGGGTCTATTTCTACATAAATAGATCTTGTCTACATCATGTCATCGTTCTTATTGCATTACTCTATTTCTCCATGAAGTTAATACACTAGATGCATGCTGGATAGCGGCCGATGTGTGGAGTAATAGTAGTAGATGCAGGAAGGAGTCGGTCTACTAATCTTGGACGTGATGCCTATATAATGATCATTGCCTGGATATCGTCAGGGTTATTTGAAGTTCTATCAATTGCCCAACAGTAATTTGTTTACCCACTATATGCTATTTTTCTCGAGAGAAGCCACTAGTGAAATATACGGCCCCTGGGTCTCTTCTTAATCATGTTTGCCTTCGAGATCTATTTCTATTTGCTTTTATTTTCAGATCTATTAATCCATAAATACAAAAATACCTTGTCGCAGTTTTTATTTATTTATTTCATCTCGCGTTCCCGCGAGATCTATTTATCCAAACTACTACAATTTTACCTATCTTTTTACCCATGAGGGATTGACAACCCCTCTCTTACGTCGGGTTGCAAGTATTTGTTCTTCGTGTGCAGGAGTTGTTTACGTGGTGTTTCGTGGTTCTCCTCTGGTTCGATAACATTGGTATCATCACCGAGGGAAATACCTACCGTTGCCGTGCTGCATCATCCCTTCCTCTTTGGGAAAATACCGACGTAGTTCAAGCCAACATCAAAAGGAATTTGTTTTTTTATATAAAGACTGTAAGGGAGGCCCCTACAGTATAATTGGTGCAACAAACCCAAATTGCAAGTACCATGCCTTGAACCTGGGTGGGTAGGAAGGCATCAACCCCTTCCCACCACTAGGCTATGCCTTAGTCTGCTCAAAAGGAATTGGTGGCGCCATTGCCAGGGAGGATCACGTCAAGATAGTCTCCCATCAACTTGCCAATTTCTGGTGCTGTTGCTAGGGAGACATCATCAACATCTACCCAGTTCCTACTCACAAATCTCATCTCCTTGCAATTTACATTATTTTCCTCTCATTTTCCTCTCCCCCACTTCACAAAAATTTGTTGTTTTATTCGCCCTCTTTTTTGTTCGTTGTTTTTCTCGTCAGATCTATTTTTGAGTGCAATCTTGTTATGTAGTCACCATGACTCAAGAGAACACCAATTTGTGTGATTTCTCCAATACCAACAACAATGATTTTATTAGCACTCCGATTTCTCCTCCCGCCACTAGTGCGGAGTCTTTTGATATTAATGCCGCTTTGCTGAATCTTGTTATGAAAGATCAATTTTCTGGTACTCCTAATGAGGATGCCACGTCCCATCTTAACATATTCGTGGAATCATGTGATATGCAAAAAGAAAAAAGATGTGGACAATGATATTGTGAAGTTGAAATTATTCCTATTTTCTTTGCGAGATCGTGCAAAAATTTGGTTTTCTTCTTTACCTCGCAATAGTATCGATTCTTGGGATAAGTGCAAGGATGCCTTTATTACTAAGTATTTTCTGCCCGCAAAAGTTATTTCCCTTAGAACCCAGATCATGAATATGAAGCAACTTGATGAATGGATGCCAAGGAATTGCCCAACTCATGGGTTAAATCTTTGGATGATCATACAAAAAATATATGCGGGTTGAATTTTGTTTCTGTAATCTTTTAGATTCCGCCGCGGGTGGTACTTTTATGGACATTACTTTAGCTGAAGCTACTAAATTGCTAGACAATATTATGGCAAATTATTCATAATGGCGTACCGAAAGAGCTCCTACTAGTAAAAAATTTAATTTGATTAAAGAAATTTCTTCTCTGAGTGAAAAAGTTGATGCTCTTATAAAATTGGTTGCTAATAAAAGTGCTCCTACTGATTTTAATGATGTGCCTTTGTCTACTTTGATTGAGCAAAATAGTGATGCCATAGATGTGAATTTTATCTCGCGAAACAATTTCAATAACAATGCTTATAGAGGTAATTTTAATCCTAGGCCTTTACCTAGTAATTCCTCTAATAATTATGTTAATTCCTATGGTAATCCCTCTTATAATAATAATAGGAAAACCTCTGACCTTGATAATAATATTAAAGAATTTATCAATGCTCAAAAAGTTTTCAATGCTACAATAGAAGAAAAGCTGAATAATGTTGATGATATGTCTAGAATTATTGATAGTATTTCTCATGATGTAGAGAATCTCAAGACGAAATTTTTTGTGCCTAAAGTATAAGAATCAATTCAAGCTCTATGGATGAAAGTAAGAAAAGAACCGCTATGCTTAGAGCTAGAAGAATTTTTTTAGAAAAAGTGTTTTCTAGTGATTGCTTTCATAAAAGTGATGAAGATCTTAAAATGATTGGTGTTTCTTCTATTGATTCTTTGTTTATAAAAAATAAAATCGATGATAAAGGGAATGAAGAATAGTCAACTTCAGCTAGAAGGCGTCCCGATAATTCGGAGGGTGAAAATCTTGTTGAGAAAATTGATAAAAGTGGGTTTGAAGAGGTCAAAACTTTAACTAGTGATGTGCCCACTCTTTTGGATTACAAAGACTTTAATTATGATAGTTGCTCTTTGATTGATTGTATTCCTTTTTTGCAATCCATGATAAATTCACCCCATGCTTATGAACAAAATGAAGCTTTTAGTAAACATATCCTTGATGTTATGATGAAAGCTTTATAAGAAAAGTTGGAATTAGAAGTTTCAATTCCTAGAAAATTACATGATGAATGAGAACCTATTATCAAAGTCAAGATTAAAAATTATGAGTGTTTTTCTTTATGTGACTTGGGTGCTAGACTTTCTACAATTCCAAAATATTTATGTGATGTGTTTGGTCTTACCGATATTGAAGAATGTTCTTTAAATTTGCACTTGGCGGATTCTACTATTAGAAAGCTTATGGGAAGAATTAATGATGTTCTTATTCTTAAAAATAGGAATTGTGTGCCCATAGATTTTATTGTTCTTGATATTGATTGCAATCCGTCTTGTCCAATTATTCCTTGTAGACTGTTTTTACGTACTATTGGTGTCGTGATTGATATGAAAGAAGGCAATATTAAATTTCAATTCCCACTAAGGAAGGGTGTGGAACACTTCCATAGAACTAGAATTGAGCCACCCTATGAATCAATCTTGAGGGCATCATATAGATCTAGAAACAAAGATGACAACACTTAGATCCTTCGCATTATGCCTAGCTAGGGGTGTAGAACGATGACGCTCGTTGGGAGGCAACCCAACTTGTATATTTTTTGCTTTTTGGTTTTCTTGCTGTTTTCAATAAAATACCCAATTATGTCTTTGTTTAGATGTGTTTTTGTGGATTAAATTAGTGTTTGTGCCAAGCAAAGCCTTTGGGATAATTTGGGAGATAGTTGATTTGATCTTGTTGAAAAACAGAAACTTTTGCGCTCAGAAAAATAATTTTCATAAATCACAGAAATGTACTTTTGCTCTGATTTTTTACACGAGATTGATATACAAATTGCCCACGTTTTCCTACCTTTTCATAATTTTTGGAGTTACAGAAGTATACGAAGTTCCCTGATTACTACAGACTGTTCTGTTTTTGACAGATTTGGTTTTTGTTGTGTTATGTGCTTGTTTTGATCATTATATGGTTTCCTTTGAAGAGTTTTTGCCATGGAAAATTTAAAATAAAGTAGATATAATACAATAACAAAATATGAATGGGTTCGCAACAGTACTTAAAGTAGTGATTTGCTTTCTTACACTAGTTTATCTCACGAAGGTTTTGTTGAGTTTTGTGTGATTGAAGCATTCATGTTTTGGGTGAGATCACGATGGATGAAGGAATAAGGATTAGCAAAAGGCTAATCTTGGGGATGCCCGAGGCACCCCAAGATAATATTCAAGAAGTATCAAGCAACTAAGCTTGGGATGCCCCTGAGTGGCATCCCCTCTTTCTTCTAACAACCATCGGTATTTTACTTGGAGCTATATTTTTATTCGTCACATATTATGAGTTTTGCTGGGAGCGTCTTGTATGATATGAGTCTTTGATTGTTTTTTTGCGTGTTTTAAGTCATCTATCCTTTCTGGACACACCTAGTTGAGGGAGCCAAAATTATACTGTGACTTGTTAGAATTGCTCTCTATGCTTCACTTAAATCTTTATGAGCTATGAAATTGCTCTAGTGCTTCACTTATATCTTTTTGAGCATAGTGTGCTTTACTATTTTTGAAGAAATGCTCTCATGCTTCACTTAGATTTATTTGAGAGTTTGTATTTTTTTAAGGAATTCTCTCTTTCTGCACTTAAATTTGTTTGAGCTATCAAAAGCAACATATGAAATTAGTCCCAAAGTGATAGATGTTCAAGAAGGATATAATAAAACTTTCATGAAGATCATTGGACAAAATAAACTTGATTCTTTGTCATAGTTTTGAGATATGATGATAGTGATATGTGAGTCATGTTGATGAGTAATTATGCTTTAGTAAGAATATTGGTGTTAAGGTTTGTGATTCCCTATGCAAGCATGAAAGTCAATAGTTATGCAATGAAATTACATCCTACTTGTGGTGCATTATTCAGTGTTAGTTATGCTTAATGCTCGCTTATGAGATTTTTCTTTTCTTGGTTGGATGCTTCCCAATCTTTTGCTAGCCTTCATTTGCACTAAGTATGATCACTACTTGTGCATCCAAAATCCTTTAAACCAATTTTTGCCACATGAGTCCACTATACCTACCTATATGTGGTATTATTTTGCCGTTCTAAGCAAATTTTTATGTGCCATCTCTAAATTTCAAAATAAATTTCTCTTTTGTGTGCTCGTACCGCTCATGAAACGGTAGGAGGTGGCTGATGTATTGCCATGCTAGATATGTTATTCTCAAGATGAGTGCTTGTTCACTTGTCATTGCACGAGAGTACGAAAAAGGTATTAGGGATGCCCAGTCCAAAATGAAAAATGAATTTACTTTATGTTGTAAAATAATAAACTCAATGGAAAGTGTTAGTAAGGAAGTCACCCGTGGATACGGTTAGCCATGGAAAGTGAAAGTATGGCGGAAAAAGGAATAAACTTTATTTTCTATTTGGGAACCACCTATGATATATCTAGCATGGAAAGTATTGGGAACTACTCAATCATTTTCGTTGATAGGAAAAACATGCCACCCAAAATGTTTTTATCACTATCTTTTTTGCTTTGAGCTTTGGCACCTCTACAAATCCCTACTTCCCTCTATGAAGGGCCTTTCTATTTACTTTATCCAATTTTTATTTTATTTGAGTCTCCATCTTCTCTTATAAAGCACCAACTAAGGGGCACTATGATCGTACTTGAGCATTGGTTGTAGCTAATATGCGAGTGTGTTTCATGAATGGATCAATGATTGAGAATAATGGGCTAGGGATAACTTGCTTTAGTGTTGATATTTTGAAAGACATGGTTGCTTGTTGATATGCTTGAGTATTAAAGTCTTCATGTCAAAACTAGACTATTTCTTTGAAACATATAAAAGTCCAAATGTCCATGCTACAAAGAAAAGAATATCTGATGAACATGTTAGGCAACATTCCACATCAAAAATTCTGTTTTATCATTTACCTACTTGAGGACGAGGAGGAATTAAGCTTGGGGATGCTGATACCTCCAACATATCTATAATTTTTGATTGTTCCATGCTGTTATATTATCATTCTTGGATGTTTTACAATCATTTTATAGCAACTTTATATCATTTTGTGGGACTAACCTATTGACATAGTACCCAACGCTAGTTGCTATTTCTGCTTGTTTTTACATTGCCGGAAATCAATATCCAATGGAGTCCAAATGAAGTGAAACTTTTTGTGGATTTTTTTGGACCAGAAGGCATACAATGGGCTAAAGAAGTACCGAAGAGGGGCCCGAGGTAAGCACATGACACCAGGGTGTGCCTGGAGGCCCAGGCGTGCATTGATGGGTTGTGCCCACCTCGGAAACCTCCCACACCGCCTCTATGCTCTATAAATACCCCAATATTCCAGAAACCCTAGGGGAGTCGACAAAATCAATTCTAGTCGCCGCAAGTTGCAAAACCACCAGATCGAATCTAAATACCATCACGGAGGGGTTCATCATCCTCATTGGTACCTCTCCGATGATGCGTGAGTAGTTCATATTGTAGACCTACGAGTCCGTAGTTAGTAGCTAGATGGCTTCCTCTCTCTCTCTCTCTCTCTCTCTCTCTCTCTTGATTCTCAATACAATGGTCTCTTGGAGATATATTTGACATAACTCTTTTTGCGGCGTGTTTGTTGGGATCCGATGAACTTTGAGTTTATGATCAGATCTATGTTTTTATCCATGAAAGTTATTTGAGTATTTTTGATATCTTATAAGCATGATTACTTATAGCCTCATATTTATTTTTTGAATCTTTGGTTTATGTCGTGGAATTATCACGTTAGATGTCCTAGTGAAAGGACTTAGTCATGGAGCCATCGTGATCGGGTTAGCTTAGAGGGGTTTAACCGGACACAGGACACGGGGAATTTATACTGGTTCGGCCCCTTGTGGTGAAGGTAAAAGCCTACGATCCAGTTGTGGTGTTTTTGATGTGGTCTCGATTACCAGGGAGCGAATACGCTTTCCTAGTTCTCGAGTTGTTGTTTATTGTCCCTGAACCGCCGCCGGGTCGTCCCTTTATATACTCAGGTTGACGCCCGGCCGGTCTACAGAATCCCGAGGCCGGCTCATACAAGAGTCCGGCTCGGTTTCTCCTTTCCGTGACTTACAATACAAGTTATACATCTATGGTGGTTTACTACTATGGGCCCTAATCCGCCATTGGGCTCTGGGCCTCTAAGCCTCCATGGTTAAAGCGCCACAACCTTCGTCTTCATGGGCTTCTATATAGATGACTACTTATGAGTGTAATCCAGCCCCTCCTGGGCGGTTTAACTTAGTAGTCATATCCCCAACATTAGGCCCAGATTGATTTGAACTTGTTCATGTCAATCTTCAACTTTGAGAAAATCTGATTTGAACATCTTCGTATTGTCTTTGTAAACTGCCGTGAGGTCATCTTCTGAATCGCCTTAAACCGCCATGACGTCATCTGCGTAAAAAACCTATAAACATTTCTCTTTATTAATTGATCTCCGAATATCAAGGCGACAGCTGTATCAGATATCCAATTTTCGGCTCCTCGATTCTCGCGTCTGTCACTTATTCCTTTGCCTTTATAAATAAGACCGGGGGTCCTTTCCATTCTCCCCCTTGCCTCTTCGCCTCTTCTTCTTCCTCGTGACCCTGAAGAGCTCGAGCTTCGCCGCCGCCGTCGACCTTCGCATCTGCACCAACAAGGCCACTGCATCAACCTGTTTTTGACCAGAAACACTGCGATGCACCTCCGCTGCCCCGCAACACCTGTAAGTACTCCTCTTTCCGACTACTAGATCTGCATTAGGGTTTCACTGTTCTTCGGTGTTCATCCGTGTTCATCATTGTTTATCTGCTTTCCCTTGCTGTCTCATTGAATCTAGACAAACTTGACATCTTCCTTTTGCGGCCGAAGCTGTAGTTTTATTTTGCTTTGCCATAATATCCCTTCGTTCCTGAACAGATCCCATCTGGACCTTTGCTGTTCTGCTGTCGCCATTTTAGGGCTCTGAAATTTTTCTTTACTGAACTGCGGTAGATCCAAAATTATTACACCATCTTGTGAAATCTGTTTCCACATCACTTAGTAAATTTTAGATCTGCGTCTTGTACTAGAAGCGGTTTAACCTTTAGAAAATGATAATCCGTCAGGTACCATTAGCCCTCACTTAAATCGCCAGCTTTACCTGAACATAAGTATCCGGTTTAACATGTAAATATGCTCTGATTGAACCCCCCGGTTTGACACCGGTTTATATATACCAACTTTTGAACCGTGAACCGGCATTTTGAAATTCTTTTACAGCTTGTCATCAACAATGGCCAAACAGTTCTCTGCTTGCAATTGGGTTCATTCCTGGGTCACCAAAGAGCAACTGATTAGGTACGTTTTGACTGGCACTTTAGCAAAAGAGGAAACCATTCATTGGAGGGTCCCAGGTACTGAATGTCCTCCTGAACCTCAAGACGGAGACGTAATTGTATTTGCACATCATCTGGACCGAGGGTTTAGCCCTCCCGGATCAAATTTTTGCCGTGATGTGCTTGCCAGCTTTCAACTCCACCCTCAAGACATTGGACCGAACTCTGTGTCCAACCTTTGCAACTTTCAAGTGTTTTGTGAGGTTTACCTGCAAGAGGAACCGACTGATGAGATGTTCAGAGATTTCTTTCACTTGAACCACCGCACTGAGTTCACTGACGGCAATACTGAACTTGGCGGGGTATCAATTCAAAAGAGGAAAGAAGTCAATTTTCCTCATGCCAAACATCACAACCACCCCAAGGATTGGAACCAAACTTGGTTCTACTGCCGAAACACTACTCCTAAAGATGAAAATCCTGTGCCGGATTATCGTGCTCACAGGCTCAGTAACGAACACCCACTGCCTCAACGGCTGACTACTAAGGAGCGAATGAAGTATGCCAAGCAGATCTCTAAGATCCGGGCTTTTATGGCCAATGGTTTAACCGGTGTCCATCTTGTCCGCTGCTGGGTTTCATGGAGTATCTTGCCTTTAAGCCATCATTCCGGTTTAATGTGCGAGTACACAGGAGATTTGAAAGACCCTCAACGTCATATTGACATTCAATTGACTGATGACGAGATTACTAAATCCGTCTAGAAGATGTTGGATGAACCGGTAGCTGAATGCAGCAAAACTGGGCTACGTCCATTCTGTGCTCTCAACAAACCGCCAGCTGTAAGAATTGCATTTTTCTGTTTTAATCCTCCCTGTTTGACTCTTTCTGATAGCCTTTATGTTTACCTTTGCAGAGCAATGATCCGTTTTGGAAGAGGAAAACGCAGGACAAACTGGCCAAAGCTCAAGACAAACCGGTGAGAGCGCCTCGGGCTAAGTCCAAGGTCACCAAGAAGTCTGCCAAGAAGAGAACCGCCGAGTCCCCTGATCTGGCCGAAGATGTTGATGACTCAGACTCAGAGGTAGAACTTGATTCACTTGGTTCACTTTTCATGCACCTTATTGACAATGACCATTATCGGGATGATGCGGAGGCCAGCTGTGCTGACAATTTAGAGGTAATTTCCCTTTCCTCCGATTCAGATCATGTGCCGGTACAAAAACTCCGTCGCGCAGTCCGGAAAGTAAAACATTCACATCCTCTCGCTCATTTGGATCCGCTTTTTTCTTTGAAGACACAGCAACATGAAGCCCGTCGCACAACCCGGCATAGTGGCCAACAAGTTACTTCCTCCAGTTTACCAGATACTCCGGTTCGAAAACACCGACCAGAGGTCTCTTGTACTTCCAATACACCTTATCCCAAGGCGGGTTGCTTTCGATATCCTCTTAATCCGTCCGATTCGAATTATCAGGGAACTTCCCATTCATCCTCTGGCGATTCATCAACCACACAGATGCCTCCACTCAAGACCGTTCCTGGGTAATCATAATATACTTACTTTTACATGTTGCTCCGGTTTACTGTACTAATATCTATACTTTACTCTTTTCAGTGCCAAAGGTAGGCTTAGCAAGAAAGCCAAACTCACTGTTCCAACTGATGATAATCAGACCCTTGAACCGGAGAAGACCCCTGAACCTCATGACCCGGATGTTGATATTGTCCGGGAAGATCCAGTACGTCCAGTTCAGGATACTTTTGTTGAACCGGATGATAGTAATGTCATGAACCAGCCTGCTGATCCGCCAAGTCCAGCCAAGAATGAAGATCATCCGCCAAGTCCAGCCAGGGATATTGATATGCCTCCAAGCTCAACCAAAGGTGGTGATGATGATGTTGTCATTACCGGTACTGGTCATAAAGTTCCTGGTAATCCAGTTGTCTTAGCGAAGCATACTGCCAAGGAAGAATTCGCTACTATGGTCAAAGGCAAGTGGAAAACAGACTTATCCAGCTGTGCTAACCTCAATGCTCAAGAACTCCACTCTGGATTTCTAAACTGCCTATACACAAGTCATGACTATGAAGCCGGTTTAGTCAACTTGATGAAGGAGCGCTATGAGGTAATTCTTGCTCGAACCGTTTCATAGAGTTCTTTCTCTTGCTTCATATCAAGTCCATTGTAGCCCCCAAGGGCTGGTTTATCTTCTTGAAGATGAACCGGTACTTCATATTGCAAAGCTTATCTTTGTTGAGTTCCTTCACATCCGGTTTATATGATCAAATAAGCATTAGCCCCCAAGTGCCAAGATGAATACTTGTATTGAGCCTTGGGACTTAAAATAGCAGCTAGGAAGAAATAATACGCATTAGCCCCCAAGTGCGAAGTGTATAACTTGTTATGTGCTTGGGAGTTTGAAAAAGTGTTATCAACTTATTGTCTGTCTTTTGCAGGCTGACTTAACCAGCAAGGATTCCCAAATCGCCAACCTCCAGGAGAACATTAAGTCCCAGCAAGCCGAAACCACCAAAGCCAAAGATGAACTGAAGGGTGCTTTAACATCCATGGAGCAATTGAAGGATGGCTTCAAGGACGAGCGGGCAGGCTAGGAGACTGAGAAAGCCGCTTTGCTGAAACGGGCAGAGGATGCTGAAGCAGCGCTTAAACCAGTAACAGAAGAGCTAAAAGGCTTGAAGCAGCAAATCAATGCGATGACTTCTGATGTCTTTGGTAAGTACTTTTCTTCAGCTTTTTAGTAAACCTCGTTGATATTGCCGGTTTAACAACAATTTCTCAAACTGTTGTAGGTAGTCGTGTTCCTCATCTAGGCTCGGATGAGGAAGAAACTGAAGGATGCCTATACCTTGATAGTGCAGCTTTATACCAGTGCTCAACGGGTCATCTGCGCAGCCTCATACAATAAACCGCCACCAACCTTAATCAAGGATACATTGGCCAGATTTTCCATGACTCCTGCCTAACTAGAAGAGGTGAAGGAATCTTCTACAAGGGCTGGCGCTTTATCTTCACTGACTCGGGCCAAAGCTTGGATAGCTAATCTTGATCCAGAAGATATTGGAAATGGGTATCCTAGCCAAACAGCAGACGGGTCAGATTTTGACACTGAAGCCCTTAAAGCTTTGACAAAGGAGATGCGCCCGCTTGCAAGCAGATTGGCCGAAGAAATTGACTTGTCTATCCATCGGTCCAACTATGATGCAGACAACAAATGGATTGATGCATCTGTGAATGAAGTACAGAATCTTATCCCGCCAATCCGTAAGCAATTATGCCCCTGACATTGAACCATCAGATCTTATAAGTGATGAAGTTGTCTTCCGAGCTTTGTTTGGAATTGACTGGGCAAACATTGACATCCAGCCAGTGGATGGGGAGGAGGAGGGTGAACCAGCGCAAGATGATCCATCAACCTCATGTCAACCTGGTGAAGAATCGTAAACCGTCGGCCGGCTTAATTTCCACAAATTGAATTATGTGCAACAAACAATTATTCTTTGGGGCATTCAAGTGCCTTGTAATAGGCTAGTTGAAATATTTTGATCCATCGCCATCGTGCAATGCTGCGTGATACTGTTTGATCCGTCGGGATTGTTGTCCTTATAGAACTTCTTTAGAGGAGTCATGTCTGCCGGATCAATGTTGTCCTAGTAGAACTTCAACTCTTCTGCCGCACAAACCGACTCAGCATAAGCCGCATCACCCCCTTCGCAATCCAAAGCGATCTTACGGCTCCCATGTACTATAATGGTCCCCTTATGACCCAGCATTTTGAGCTGGAGATAAACATAACAGGGCCTTGCCATGAACCTTGCGTAAGCCGGCCATCCAAATAGGGCGTGATATGGGCTCTGGATTTTCACCACTTCAAAGGTTAAGGTTTCTGACCTGGAATCATGGTCATCTCCAAATTCCACTTCCAAATTTATCTTCCAACTGGGTATGCCAATTTACCTGGTACCACTCCATGGAAAACAGTGTTTGATGGTTTAAGATTTTTATCCGTCAATCCCATGCGCCAGAAGGTTTCATAATATAGAATATTGATATTGCTCCCTCCATCCATGAGCACCTTGGTGAACTTATAACCTCCAACCTGAGGCGCCACTACCAAAGCAAGATGACCCGGATTGTCAACCCGGGGTGGATGATCCTCTCTGCTCCACACAATGGGCTGTTCGGACCAACACAAGTAATGCAGCACTGCCGGTTCGACAGCGTTTACTGCCCTCTTGTGAAGCTTCTGATCGCGCTTGCACAAGCTAGTGGTGAAAACATGATACTGCCCACTACTCAACTGCTTTGGGTGGCTCTAATGACCCAACTGCTGCTGGTTCCCCTAATTATTCTGTTGATTATAAACACCCTGGTTGTTTTGATTGCCTTGATTGCCTTGGTTGCTCTGGAATCCGGAGTTTGAACCGCCACCACCGTAACCCGGCCCATGGGATCCTGAACCGCCAGATGGGCCCTGATCATACCGGAAAAGATCAGAATTTTTGAACTCCCGCATAATGAAACAGTCCTTCCAGAGGTGCGTGGCTGGAACCTCCTTTGTCCTGTGCTTCGGGCAAGGCTGATTCAAAAAGCGCTCTAGATTCATACCGACACCGCGCTGGGGCGGTTTACCCTTACGATGTTGATTATTACCCTGCACATTGGTGTTAGCCACGAAATCTGAATTGTCCACTTTACATTTACCATCATTACCGTTGCCCGTCGGGTTAGGCTGCTGTCCTTTGGCATTGCCGCTCTTCTTTCCCTTCCCCGGCTTTTCCTCATCAGACTCGGGATCCTTGGTATTATCAGAGTCAGCATACTTAACTAGAGCCCCCACGAGTGTTCCCATATCATTGCAGTGACACTTCATCCGCCCCAACTTGAACTTCAAGGGCTTGAACTTGCAATTGCCTTCCAACGTTATGATTGCTGAATCTGCATTGATGTGGTCGGATGAATGTAAGATCTTAGAAACCCAGCGTACCCAATGAGTAGTCGATTCACCCTCTCCTTGAACACAAGCGGCCAGGTTAACAATTGACATTGGTTGCTTGCAAGTATCCTTGAAGTTGTTGATAAACTGGCTCTTCAACTCGTCCCATGACCCAATTGAATTGGGTGGTAAACTTTTTAGCCAAGTGCGAGCTGTTCCTTCCAGCATCATAGTGAAGTACTTAGCACACACCACTCAATCCACGTCCAACATCTCCATGGCCATCTCATAGCTTTCTACCCATCACTCGGGGTGTAAATCAGCAGTGTAATTGGGCACTTTTCGAGGGCCCTTGAAGTCCTTGGGCAACCACACATTGTGCAGGTCCGGTGTGAGATATTGCACACCCAAAGTCGTAAAAGCAACTCCTGGCTCTACTGTAGTGGTTGGACGAACCGGCGTAAGCTATCGCTCCATGTCATGTGAAAGTCAATCCGGCGCTATGGCACGCTCGTCCTTGGTCCACTAAATCCTGTGCTTCGTTCCTTCCCCCTACCGGGTTAGGCCTCCATGGCGGATGATGATTCCGTCCACTGCTTGACACAGCTGGCTCTTCAACACGCCTGCTGTAACTCCGGCTTGGACGAGGGGTAGAGTGTATCCTGTCCCGACTGTATGAATAAGCCTGTTGCTGAACCATTGCTGCCTAGAGTAAATCCTTAGCCCGTCGTGTCTCAACTGCCGCGGGGGAATCACCTTCCATTGGAATAGCAGCCATCCTTGACGCCGCAGCAATCATGTTGTCCAATGGGGTAGGAAAATGACCCGGTGGCGCTGGTGCGTATTGCGGCGGATCACGATTCTGATGAGGCGGACCCATCGTGCCCGGCTGATCCGACACTCCTATCCTGGGTGCTTCAATCCGGTTCACCACGGGCGGGTTACTAGTGCCCACTCCTGGCGTGTTAAAAATATTTCTTCCTTCGTAAACCGGTGGTAGATGAGATTGGTGCCTTCTCCTCATCACCTCGTTTGAAGCGTTCTGATCCAACATAAGCCGATAAGCCTCTGCATGAACTTGCCGTGCTTCTGCATTTAAAGCGGTTAGTTCTTCGACCATCCTGGTCTCCTCAGCAGCCATGTCCTCCTTAGCCTGAGCTATCTGATCTCGCAACTTTCTGACCTCCGCATTATGCTCATCCTGATTATCCAGACTAACTTCAGCGGCCAACAACGTTGCTAAAGCATCCAATAATCCGGACAGGACTTGAACCGACGGGCATGTAGGGCCTCCTGCCCCGGCTGCTGATCCGGAGATTATTGACGCTGCTGTTGAAGATTGTGGGGCGAGCTGCGTGCCAGCCATGAAGATTGCAACTTGGTTTGGCGGTTCGAAGGGGTTCAGAATACTGCTGCCGTCGGAACAACCCCCGAACAGGCCGTCATGAACTTGATACAAAGACTCGGTCTCACCGGGGGATGACTCGCCATCGGAATAGATGGCTGTCTCAGCATCGGACATCGGTTCAGATTCAATTCCATGGATACATCCTACGAACGCACGCTTCATGGCGGGCTGAATCCGGGCAGGACTCACATGCTGAGCCGTCTCGACAAGGTCGGTGCAGATGTCCGGCTCAGGGCCCGGTTCGCTGATCTTGCCGATGAAGACGTGAATTCCTCTGAAGGGGACCCGATACCCATACTCGATTGAGCCAGCGTCGGGGCCCCAGCCTGCGTCATCGATGTAGAGCTTGCTGTGACGACTCTTGGTCATCCAGCCTACTGCATATCCCTTGAGCCCTTCGAACTTGCCCTCCAAGAACTTGAAACCATCGTGCGATAGCCCCACGGTGGGCGCCAACTGTCGTGGAATTATCACGTCAGATGTCCTAGTGAAAGGACTTAGTCGTGGAGCCATCGCGATCGGGTTAGCTTAAAGGGGTTAAACCGGACAAAGGACACGAGGAATTTATACTGGTTCGGCCCCTTGCAGCAAAGGTAAAAGCCCATGATCCAGTTGTGGTGTTTTTGATGTGGTCTCGATTACCAGGGAGCGAATACGCTTGGCCTAGTTCTCGGGTTGTTGTTTCTTGTCCCTGAACCGCCGCTGGGTCGTCCCTTTATATACTCAGGTTGACGCCCGGCCGGTCTATAGAATCCGGAGGCCGGCTCATAAAAGTGTCCGGCTCGGTTTCTCCTTTCCCTGACTTACAATACAAGTTATACATCTATGGCAGTTTACTACTACGGGCCCTAATCCGCCATTGGGCTCTGGGCCTCTAAGCCTCCATAGTTAAAGCGCCACAGCCTTCGTATTCATGGGCTTCTATATAGATGACTGCTTATGAGTGTAATCCGGCCCCTCCTGGGCGGTTTAACTCAGTAGTCATATCCCCAACAGTTTAGTTAGGCCAACTAGATCAATTTTTCTTGCCATGGGACTAGGTGCTTTGTGATGGGTTCGATCTTACGGTGCTTGATCCCAGTAACAGAAGGGGAACCAAAACATACGTATCGTTGCCATTAAGGATAACAAATGGGGTCTATTTCTACATAAATAGATCTTGTCTACATCATGTCATTGTTCTTATTGCATTACTCCGTTTCTCCATGAACTTAATACACTAGATGCGTGCTGGATAGCGGTCGTTGTGTGGAGTAATAGTAGTAGATGCAGGCAGGAGTCGGTCTACAAATCTTGGACATGATGCCTATATAATGATCATTGCCTGGATATCGTCATGATTATTTGAAGTTCTATTAATTGCCCAATAGTAATTTTTTTACCCACCGTATGCTATTTTTCTCGAGAGAAGCCACTAGTGAAATCTACAATCCCTATGTCTCTTCTTAATCATATTGCCTTCAAGATCTATTTTTATTTGCTTTTATTTTCAGATCTATTAATCCAAAAATACAAAATATCCTGCTGCAATATTTATTTATTTATTTCATCTCGCGTTCCCGTGAGATCTATTTATCCAAACTACTACAATTTTACCTATCTTTTTACCCGTGAGGGATTGACAACCCCTCTCTTACGTTGGGTTGCAAGTATTTGTTCTTTGTGTGCATGAGCTGTTTACGTGGTGTTGCGTGGTTCTCCTACTGGTTCAATAACCTTGGTCTCATCACTGAGGGAAATACCTATTGTTGATGTGCTGCATCACCCCTTCCTCTTTGGAGAAATACCGACGTAGTTCAAGCCAACGTCATTCTCCTCGATGTTCTTGGATATCTATTTGATGTAATGACTTTTTGCGGTGTGTTTGTTGGGATCCAATGAATTGTGAGTTTATGATCAGATCTGTTCATATCCATGCATGATTATTATATCCTCGTATTTCTTCTTCGATATTTTGGTTTTGTTTGGCCAACTTGATTGATTTATCTTGCAATGGGAAGAGGTGATGTGTGATGGGTTCGATCTTGCGGTGTCCTCACCTAGTGATAGAAGGGTTAGCGAGGCACGCATGTATCGTTGCTATTAAGGATAAAAGGATGGGGTCTATTCCTACATCTTATCTACATCATGTCATCGTTTTTATTGCATTACTCCGTTTCTCCATGAACTTAATACATTAGATGCATGCTGAATAGCAGTTGATGTGCGGAGTAATAGTAGTAGATGCAGAATCATTTCGGTCTACTAATCTTGGGCGTGACGCCTATATGCATGATCATTGTCTTGGATATCATCATCATTATTTCCTCTTCTTTCAATTTCCCAACAGTAATTTGTTTACCCACCGTATGATATTTTCTCGAGAGAAGCCACTAGTGAAATCTACGCCCCCCGGGTCTATTTTCTATCATATTGTTTCCAGATCTATTTTTCCAAAAACCCAAAAATACCTTGCTGCACTTTTTCTTTCTTTATTCTATTTTTTGGTTTTGCAAGATCTATTTATCCAATCTCGTACAACTTTATCTATCTTAATACCGAGGAGGTATTGACAATCCCTCTTACGCGTCGAGTTGCAACTATTTGTTGTTTGTGTGCAGGAGCCGCTTACATAGTGTTGCTTGGTTCTCCTACTGGATTGATAACCTTGGTTTCATAACTGAGGGAAATACTTACTGTTGATGTGCTACATCATCCTCTTCGGGGAAATACCAACGCAGATACAAGCAATCAGGAAGAGTTTCTGGTGCCGTTGCCGGGGAGACATCATCAACATCTATCAGGTTCCTAATCAAAAATCTCATCTCCTTGCAATTTTCATTATTTGCTATTTGCCTCTCATTTTCATCTCCCCGCTTCTAATTTTTTTTGCAAAAACACAAAAATATTTGATTTTTTTATTTGCCTTCTTTTCGTTTGTCTTTTTCTCGTTCGATCTTTTGTTGCCTCGAATCTTTCATCATGAGTGATTTTGGCATGGCAGAAATGGATGATGGCAGAACTCCTAAAATTGGACGTTCTAGAAATATGGATGCTAAAACTTTTGTTTTGGGACAAGGGAACATTATAGGAATAGAAACCATCCAAGAATTCTTCAACTGTGTTGGAACTTTGACTTGTGATGATGCTCCTATACTTAAAAGAACTAAAACTTATGCAGAACTATTTCAGCACTAGTTATGAAACTTGAAAATAGATTTATTCATACTCATCCTACCTTGCAAAGATTGTTTTATGAGCTACCCGTTATAAAGGATCCGAAAGCTAAATAGATAGCCACTCTTGTTCTTATGAATGAATTTGATCACATAGTCCGGGAATCTAGGGAGATCTTTGTTTTTATGGTATGAATCATGAAAAACCGGTAATAGATGACATCCTTTACAATAGTGACTATGTATAGAGACATTTGCTTGGTAATAATCGAATTTTTTATTAGAACCTTAAAAAGGAAATTCCCATTTTTGATATGATCCAACAAGTTTTCAATGATATTAATCAACAATATTCTTGGATTGTAGCCGGGAATCAAAGGGGCTACAAAGATGGACAACTTGATAATGCTAAAATTTCTATGGACAATGTGTTTCAAGTTATATTTGAGAAACCTCCTGACAAAAACACACCTATAGAAAATAAGACCAAAGATGACAATACTTGAATCTATGCATTATGCCTAGCTAAGGGCATAAAATGATAGCGCTTGATGGGAGGCAACCCAATGAATAAAATTTATTTTTGTCTTTTTCTTTCTGTTCTTGAGTGTTTTCATAACTATGCTAATCTTTGGTTCTGTTTTAATGTTTTAATTAGTGTTTGTGCCAAGTAAATCCTTTGGGATCATGTTGGGTGATAGTTGATTTGATCGTGTTGAAAGACAGAAACGTTTGGCCTAGTAGCGAAATTTTAAAAAATAACTGAAATGTGCTTTTGCTCTAAATATTTTAGACAAGATTGATATACCAATTGCCTAATTTGACCCAATTTTTCAGAAGTTTTGGAGTTACAGAAGTATGGTAAAATTTCAGATTACTACAGACTGTTCTATTTTAGATTATGTTTTTGTTGCATTGTTTGCTTATTTTGATGATTCTATGGATTGTAACAGGGGGGTTGTAAGCCATGGTAAAGTTAGAATACAGTAGGTATAATGCAATAATAAAATATGAATGGGTTTGCAATAGTACTTAAAGTTGTGATTTGGTTTATTACACTAGTGGATCCTCAGGGAGTCCTGGATAAGGGGGTATCCGGACAGCCGGACTATATTCATCTTCCGGACTATAGAAGCGTCAAGATACAAGATTCAAGACTTCGGCTCGTGTCCGGATGGGACTCTCCTTTGCGTGGAAGACAAGCTTGGCGATCCGGATATTATATTTCCTTCCTTGTAACCGACTCCATGTAAACCCTAGCTCTCCGGTGTCTATATAAACCGGAGAGGATGGTCCTTAGAAGGCCGATCACAATTACAATCATACCATCATAGGCTAGCTCTTAGGGTTTAGCCTCTATGATCTCGTGGTAGATCTACTCTTGTGCTACTCATATCTTCAATATTAATCAAGCAGGAAGTAGGGTTTTACCTCCATCGAGAGGGCCCGAACCTGGGTAAACATTGTGTCCCTTGCTTCCTGTTACCATCAGCCTAAGACGCATAGATCGGGACCCCCTACCCGAGATCCGCCGGTTTTGACACCGACATTGGTGCTTTCATTGACAGTTGTTTCAAGACTTAAAACTGTTGTTTCAACCGTTTCAAGTCTCAAGGGCTACTACCATACATGCTCATCAAACATTCTTACCCGTATATCTTTGGTATACTGGACTGTCGCCCGGGCGAGTCTGCTCTTAGCAGCTCGGATGTATGTGTCTCCCGAATTGAAAGCATTAAATGCCTCTTCGGAAAAGATGTTGTGGCGAAGCACGGCCCGTCGTCGCCGATGGTTCATGGCACTCTCTACTTCCGAATTTTTGGCAGAGAGCATATCTGCGTCCTTTGTCGGAGGACTATGCGGCGTAGGCCCTACGTACGCCTCCTCTCTTGAAGTTGGTCCTGGAGCCCGACTAGTGGAGGCGTTGTTGGCGGGATCCCCGGATATAGTCCGGATGCTCCTTTTCCTGCCATGATATGAAGGGTGCTGTCATGCTTCAAATAAACAATAATTATGCGACATGTTGTTTTCTAACCTCTGTAGAGGCGTGTCGGCACTAATCGCCTTCCTCTTGAGCCTACCCAATCCGGACGCCTGTGGCTGACGGGTCCCTAGGGGCTCGGCCCTGCGCTTCGAACGTTGCTTCTGCAAAAGCACGACGTATCAGGGATAAGGTGTGACATCAGGAAAGAATCCCCTTTGGAGGATCGAGTCTTTGGCTTGGCTTACACGCGACGAAGGTAACAGTCCGGGATAATCAGCGGTGATAGCCACTGGTGCGCCGTCACGGCTCGCCCGATAATATATCCCGTCGACAGGCTCCATGGCCGCATTTGGGTCTTCTTCGAGTCCTGGATCCAGGGCCCTTTCGTGGTCCTCTGGCTGCAGGGAAGGGCTGGAGATTCCTTCCACGACCCTCCTCAGATCCTGCTCAGAAATATCGATGCAGGTAACTTTAGCAAAGAACGCCACAATAAGTGAAGCGAGAAAATAAATGATGACTTACCCGGTTTGGGGGATTATACATGGAGAATCCGTCCCGCGGTTTGATATGGAGGAAGTCTTCCTCTTCTCCTTTGTATAGGTCGGACAGTATCCTTGCCAGAGCAGTGGGGGAGTCCGGACCCTTACGGCCACAGCGGGTGGCATCGTCTGTCCCGTTGTAGCGCCACATGGAATTGCCCTGATATTGAAGCGGTTGCACTCCCCGCATTATGCATATTGCCATCACCTCGACTATCGTCAGTCCGGATTTGGCCAGTAACTTTATCCTGCTCATCAGGAGATGTATTTCCCTGGAATCCTCTTCATGTGGGCCTCGTGGGCGCTATCTTAGACGTGCCCTCGCCGGGGAGTTACTGAACTTGGGGAGTCCTGTCCAGACTGGATCCGGAAGGGGAGCATCGTCAATATAAAACCACTCTGAAGCCCAGTTATCTGGTGCCTTTTTGGGAGTGCCGGATAGATATCCGGTCTCAGCAGTACGCCATACTTCGGCCCCGCCCATTTGACATAGGGATTCTCCCTGGTGGCGGGGGATAAGGCATAACAACTTCTTCCACAATCCGAAATGAGCCTCGCAGCCTAGAAATAGCTCAGAAAGGGCGACATACCCTGCTATATGTAGTATGGAGGCTGGGGTAAAGTGGTGCAACTGGAGGTCGTAGAACTCCAGAAGACCATGAAGGAATGGTTGAATAGGAAACCTGACGCCCCTTAACAGATGCAGAATTAAGCATATTCGCTCCTCTGGAGACGAATTGGGGGATCTCTCCGCTTGTTCTCCGCCGTTATAGGTGGCCTCTCTGGCTCGGACGGGGACCATGAACGCCAGCGGGAGGAGCCCTTGGGTTTGTAACTTTACCAAACGGCTATGGGAAACTGAACACTCTCCCCAGTCCCCCGGCTTGGGGCAAGGGGAGCAAGCAGAAGAGCTGCGATGACCGTCCATGTTGGAATGGTTTTTTTTGGGCGCTCTATTGGATGCTTGCTCGAGGAGGGAGAGTGAGGTTTGGATCTGGCAATCCCCGTCTCTTCAAATAGACGGCTAGCCCGAAGGACCGAGGGTGGCAAATGCAAAAATGCCTTGACTCCTCGCATTTGCTCGACATGTGGAACTGGTCATTATTGAAACACTGAAGCCGAGGAGTACAACATTGATGAAGATGCTGGACATTGTTCGTCATGATGGGAACATTGGAGTATTCGGAGGGGGAACCCGCCTTGCAATGCCGAGAACAAGACTGCGCCCCGGACTCATTGTCATTGAAGCCTGGTTCAGGGGCTACTGAGGGAGTCCTGGATAAGGGGGTATCCGGAAAGCCGGACTATATTCATCGTCCGGACTATAGAAGCGTCAAGATACAAGATTCAAGACTTCGGCTCGTGTCCGGATGGGACTCTCCTTTGTGTGGAAGACAAGCTTGGCAATCCGGATATTATATTTCCTTCCTTGTAACCGACTCCATGTAAACCCTAGCTCTCCGGTGTCTATATAAACCGGAGAGGATGGTCCTTAGAAGGCCGATCACAATTACAGTCATACCATCATAGGCTAGCTCTTAGGGTTTAGCCTCTATGATCTCGTGGTAGATCTACTCTTGTGCTACTCATATCTTCAATATTAATCAAGCAGGAAGTAGGGTTTTACCTCCATCGAGAGGGCCCGAACCTGGGTAAACATTGTGTCCCTTGCTTCCTGTTACCATCAGCCAAAGACGCATAGATCGGGACCCCCTACCCGAGATCCGCCGGTTTTGACACCGACATTGGTGCTTTCATTGACAGTTGTTTCAAGACTTAAAACTGTTGTTTCAACCGTTTCAAGTCTCAAGGGCTACTACCATACATGCTCATCAAACATTCTTACCCGTATATCTTTGGTATACTGGACTGTCGCCCGGGCGAGTCTGCTCTGAGCAGCTCGGATGTATGTGTCTCCCGAATTGAAAGCATTAAATGCCTCTTTGGAAAAGATGTTGTGGCGAAGCACGACCCGTCGTCGCCGATGGTTAATGGCACTCTCTACTTCCGAATTTTTGGCAGAGAGCATATCTGCGTCCTTTGTCGGAGGACTATGCGGCGTAGGCCCTACGTACGCCTCCTCTCTTGAAGTTGGTCCTGGAGCCCGACTAGTGGAGGCGTTGTTGGCGGGATCCCCGGATATAGTCCGGATGCTCCTTTTCCTGCCATGATGTGAAGGGCGCTGTCATGCTTCCAATAAACAATAATTATGCGACATGTTGTTTTCTTACCTCTGTAGAGGCGTGTCGGCTCTAATCGCCTTCCTCTTGAGCCTACCCAATCCGGACGCCTGTGGTTGACGGGTCCCTAGGGGCTCGGCCCTGCGCTTCGAACGTTGCTTCTGCAAAAGCATGACGTATCAGGGATAAGGTGTGACATCAGGAAAGAATCCTCTTCAGAGGATCGAGTCTTTGGCTTGGCTTACACGCGACGAAGGTAACATTCCAGGATAATCAGTGGTGATAGCCACTGGTGCGCCGTCACGGCTCGCCCAATAATATATCCCGTCGACAAGCTCCATGGCCGCATTTGGGTCTTCTTCGAGTCCTGGATCCAGGGCCCTTTCGTGGTCCTCTGGCTGCAAGGAAGGGCTGGAGATTCCTTCCACGACCCTCCTCAGATCCTGCTCAGAAATATCGATGCAGGTAACTTTAGCAAAGAACGCCACAATAAGTGAAGCGAGAAAATAAATGATGACTTACCCAGTTTGGGGGATTATACATGGAGAATCCATCCCGCGGTTTGATATGGAGGAAGTCTTCCTCTTCTCCTTTGTATAGGTCGGACAGTATCCTTGCCAAAGCAGTGGGGGAGTCCGGACCCTTACGGCCACAGCGGGTGGCATCATCTGTCCCGTTGTAGCGCCACATGGAATTGCCCTGATATTGAAGCGGTTGCACTCCCCGCATTATGCATATTGCCATCACCTCGACTATCGTCAGTCCGGATTTGGCCAGTAACTTTATCCTGCTCATCAGGAGATGTATTTCCCTGGAATCCTCTTCATGTGGGCCTCGTGGGCGCTATCTTAGACGTGCCCTCGCCGGGGAGTTACTGAACTTGGGGAGTCCTGTCCAGACTGGATCCGGAAGGGGAGCATCATCAATATAAAACCACTCTGAAGCCCGGTTATCTGGTGCCTTTTTGGGAGTGCCGGATAGATATCCGGTCTCAGCAGTACGCCATACTTCGGCCCCGCCCACTTGACATAGGGATTCTCCCTGGTTGCGGGGGATAAGGCATAACAACTTCTTCCACAATCCGAAATGAGCCTCGCAGCCTAGAAATAGCTCAGAAAGGGCGACATACCCTGCTATATGTAGTATGGAGGCTGGGGTAAAGTGGTGCAACTGGAGGTCGTAGAACTCCAGAAGACCATGAAGGAATGGTTGAATAGGAAACCTGACGCCCCTTAACAGATGCAGAATTAAGCATATTCGCTCCTCTGGAGATGAATTGGGGGATCTCTCCGCTTGTTCTCCGCCGTTATAGGTGGCCTCTCTGGCTCGAACGGGGACCATGAACGCCAGCGGGAGGAGCCCTTGGGTTTGTAACTTTACCAAACGGCTATGGGAAACTGAACACTCTCCCCAGTCCCCCGGCTTGGGGCAAGGGGAGCAAGCAGAAGAGCTGCGATGACCGTCCATGTTGGAATGGTTTTTTTTGGGCGCTCTATTGGATGCTTGCTCGAGGAGGGAGAGTGAGGTTTGGATCTGGCAATCCCCGTCTCTTCAAATAGACGGCTAGCCCGAAGGACCGAGGGTGGCAAATGCAAAAATGCCTTGACTCCTCGCATTTGCTCGACATGTGGAAATGGTCATTATTGAAACACTGAAGCCGAGGAGTACAACATTGATGAAGATGCTGGACATTGTTCGTCATGATGGGAACATTGGAGTATTCGGAGGGGGAACCCGCCTTGCAATGCCGAGAACAAGACTGCGCCCCGGACTCATTGTCATTGAAGCCTGGTTCAGGGGCTACTGAGGGAGTCCTGGATAAGGTGGTATCCGGAAAGCCGGACTATATTCATCGTCCGGACTATAGAAGCGTCAAGATACATGATTCAAGACTTCGGCTCGTGTCCGGATGGGACTCTCCTTTGCGTGGAAGACAAGCTTGGCAATCCGGATATTATATTTCCTTCCTTGTAACCGACTCCATGTAAACCCTAGCTCTCCGGTGTCTATATAAACCGGAGAGGATGGTCCTTAGAAGGCCGATCACAATTACAGTCATACCATCATAGGCTAGCTCTTAGGGTTTAGCCTCTATGATCTCGTGGTAGATCTACTCTTGTGCTACTCATATCTTCAATATTAATCAAGCAGGAAGTAGGGTTTTACCTCCATCGAGAGGGCCCGAACCTGGGTAAACATTGTGTCCCTTGCTTCCTGTTACCATCAGCCAAAGACGCATAGATCGGGACCCCCTACCCGAGATCCGCCGGTTTTGACACCGACATTGGTGCTTTCATTGACAGTTGTTTCAAGACTTAAAACTGTTGTTTCAACCGTTTCAAGTCTCAAGGGCTACTACCATACATGCTCATCAAACATTCTTACCCGTATATCTTTGGTATACTGGACTGTCGCCCGGGCGAGTCTGCTCTGAGCAGCTCGGATGTATGTGTCTCCCGAATTGAAAGCATTAAATGCCTCTTTGGAAAAGATGTTGTGGCGAAGCACGACCCGTCGTCGCCGATGGTTAATGGCACTCTCTACTTCCGAATTTTTGGCAGAGAGCATATCTGCGTCCTTTGTCGGAGGACTATGCGGCGTAGGCCCTACGTACGCCTCCTCTCTTGAAGTTGGTCCTGGAGCCCGACTAGTGGAGGCGTTGTTGGTGGGATCCCCGGATATAGTCCGGATGCTCCTTTTCCTGCCATGATGTGAAGGGCGCTGTCATGCTTCCAATAAACAATAATTATGCGACATGTTGTTTTCTTACCTCTGTAGAGGCGTGTCGGCTCTAATCGCCTTCCTCTTGAGCCTACCCAATCCGGACGCCTGTGGTTGACGGGTCCCTAGGGGCTCGGCCCTGCGCTTCGAACGTTGCTTCTGCAAAAGCACGACGTATCAGGGATAAGGTGTGACATCAGGAAAGAATCCTCTTCGGAGGATCGAGTCTTTGGCTTGGCTTACACGCGACGAAGGTAACAGTCCAGGATAATCAGTGGTGATAGCCACTGGTGCGCCGTCACGGCTCGCCCAATAATATATCCCGTCGACAAGCTCCATGGCCGCATTTGGGTCTTCTTCGAGTCCTGGATCCAGGGCCCTTTCGTGGTCCTCTGGCTGCAAGGAAGGGCTGGAGATTCCTTCCACGACCCTCCTCAGATCCTGCTCAGAAATATCGATGCAGGTAACTTTAGCAAAGAACGCCACAATAAGTGAAGCGAGAAAATAAATGATGACTTACCCAGTTTGGGGGATTATACATGGAGAATCCATCCCGCGGTTTGATATGGAGGAAGTCTTCCTCTTCTCCTTTGTATAGGTCGGACAGTATCCTTGCCAGAGCAGTGGGAGAGTCCGGACCCTTACGGCCACAGCGGGTGGCATCGTCTGTCCCGTTGTAGTGCCACATGGAATTGCCCTGATATTGAAGCGGTTGCACTCCCCGCATTATGCATATTGCCATCACCTCGACTATCGTCAGTCCGGATTTGGCCAGTAACTTTATCCTGCTCACCAGGAGATGTATTTCCCTGGAATCCTCTTCATGTGGGCCTCGGGGGCGCTATCTTAGACGTGCCCTCGCCGGGGTGTTACTGAACTTGGGGAGTCCTGTCCGGACTGGATCCGGAAGGGGAGCATCGTCAATATAAAACCACTCTGAAGCCCGGTTATCTGGTGCCGTTTTGGGAGTGCCGGATAGATATCCGGTCTCAGCAGTACGCCATACTTCGGCCCCGCCCACTTGACATAGGGATTCTCCCTGGTTGCGGGGGAGAAGGCATAACAACTTCTTCCACAATCCGAAATGAGCCTCGCAGCCTAGAAATAGCTCAGAAAGGGCGACATACCCTGCTATATGTAGTATGGAGGCTGGGGTAAAGTGGTGCAACTGGAGGTCGTAGAACTCCAGAAGACCATGAAGGAATGGTTGAATAGGAAACCTGACGCCCCTTAACAGATGCAGAATTAAGCATATTCGCTCCTCTGGAGACGAATTGGGGGATCTCTCCGCTTGTTCTCCGCCGTTATAGGTGGCCTCTCTGGCTCGGACGGGGACCATGAACGCTAGCGGGAGGAGCCCTTGGGTTTGTAACTTTACCAAACGGCTATGGGAAACTGAACACTCTCCCCAGTCCCCCGGCTTGGGGCAAGGGGAGCAAGCAGAAGAGCTGCGATTACCGTCCATGTTGGAATGGTTTTTTCTGGGCGCTCTATTGGATGCTTTCTCGAGGAGGGAGAGTGAGGTTTGGATCTGGCAATCCCCGTCTCTTCAAATAGACGGCTAGCCCGAAGGACCGAGGGTGGCAAATGCAAAAATGCCTTGACTCCTCGCATTTGCTCAACATGTGGAAATGGTCATTATTGAAACACTGAAGCCGAGGAGTACAACATTGATGAAGATGCTGGACATTGTTCGTCATGATGGGAACATTGGAGTATTCGGAGGGGGAACCCGCCTTGCAATGCCGAAAACAAGACTGTGCCCCGGACTCATTGTCATTGAAGCCTGGTTCAGGGGCTACTGAGGGAGTCCTGGATAAGGGGGTATCCGGAAAGCCGGACTATATTCATCGTCCGGACTATAGAAGCGTCAAGATACAAGATTCAAGACTTCGGCTCGTGTCCGGATGGGACTCTCCTTTGCGTAGAAGACAAGCTTGCTGATCCAGATATTATATTTCCTTCCTTGTAACCGACTCCATGTAAACCCTAGCTCTCCGGTGTCTATATAAAGCATAGAGGATGGTCCTTAGAAGGCCGATCACAATTACAATCATACCATCATAGGCTAGCCCTTAGGGTTTAGCCTCTACGATCTCGTGGTAGATCTAGTCTTGTACTACTCATATCTTCAATATTAATCAAGCAGGAAGTAGGGTTTTACCTCCATCGAGAGGGCCCGTACCTGGGTAAACATTGTGTCCCTTGCTTCTTGTTACCATCAGCCTAAGACGCACAGATCAGGACCCCCTACCTGAGATCCGTCGGTTTTGACACCGACAGATCCCACGAAGGTTTTGTTGAGTTTTGTGTGATTGAAGTTTTCAAGGTTTGGGTGAGATCATGATGGATGAAGGAATAAATAGTGTCAAGCGCCTAAGCTTGGGGATGCCCCGTGGCAACCCCAAGGTAATATTCAAGGAGAACCAAGCAACTAAGCTTAGGTATGCCCCGGAAGGCATCCCCTCTTTCTTCTAATGACCATCGGTAATGTCGGGGAAGCTGATCCACGAACACCTATGGGACCGGCGGACCGAGCCCCTTTCGGTTCGGCGGGGGGCGGAGGTCGCACGAAGAGAAGATCGAGGCGAAGCACACGAGCAGTTTACCCAGCTTAGGAGCTCTCCGGAGAGATAATACTCCTACTGCTGCTTGTTTGATTGTATTGTGTTCTTGCTCGAGAGAGAGCTAAGTGTTTTTCTGGCTTCCGAATGATCCGAACCCCCTCTACGTTGCGCATGGGCCTCCTTTTATATGCTAAAGGGGTCACTGACAGGTGGCAACACAGAGAAGGGTAGAAGTGTAAAAAGAGGAGTTGTTGGTACAGCTGCCTCTACAGTGTTTCCTACTTAACCCTGACGGCAGGGGACAAGGGCATTAAATGCCCGTCTGTGTAGCCCAAACAGTGCAGAAAAGGACCGTCAGGGGCGCCACCGCTCGCCACGATGGCGATCTTGTCAGCTTCGCATGCCCCCGCGCACTGCTGGTTGCACAGTCTCCTGCCACGCGCGCCTGGAAAGGCCCCCAGAGCAACACGTTGGTGGATGCGCTGGAGCATGGGCACAGAGTGGCCGCTTGTCGCGGCAAGTGCCTTGCCGCGGTCGTTGTCTTGTCGGGTCCGGGAGCTTGTCGCTCACCGGGCCTTGCCGGGACGCGCGGCGCGTCGCAGCAAGTTCCTTGAAATGCCTTGGTTGGCCTTCCCGGCAAGCTCCTCTTGCCGGGGCCTTGTCTCCTGGGCTTAAATACTTTGTTCTTGAATGGCTCCAAAGGAACCACAGAGGATCTTGGCGGTCGCCCGGCAAACCTTGCCGCGGGGTGCTGCAACTGCCCGTGCACAAGTTCGGGGTACTAGGGTACCCCTATTCTAGTACACCGACAGGAGCCCCCGGGCCTGGGCCATACACGGTGCCGAGCGCTGTTGGGCCAGGCCCAAAACAGGGCACGGGCACACGCGGCCTGGGTTACGCCGAATCTTGTTCTGTATCCACCACGCCCTCCCCTAACGGCACGCGTTGAATGCGGCATCATGGGAGAGATCGTGGGTGGTTTTTTTATTTGGAAGGGCGAAACGTCCGCCCCCTCCCTCTTTATAAGCAGGGGAAACAGGGGCAGTTCGCCCATCTCGCCGTTTGTTGCTCCAACTCCAGAAATCTCCGCTGCTCCCCCCTTCTTCTCGAAGCAGAAAGAGAGCAGCGCTCCGCTCCCCATTGCCACCAGCATCACCACCGCCGCCGATCTCCCCCACCACCTCCGCCATGGCTCCAAAAGCCGACAAGGGGAAAGGCGTGAAGTCAGCCGAGGCGCAGCGGCTCGCGGTGCTGCGGAAGGAGCGGGCCCTCTTCCCCCCTCATCTCGGTGCGCAGGAGCTAAGGGAGTACTACTACCTCTTCTGGTCGACGGAGACGTGTGCGCATCCCCGCACGAGGGTACTCCCGGCTGCAGCTTCGGAACTGGCTCCAAGCGGGTACCCGTTCTTCGCATTATTCTTCTACTGCGGGCTCTGCCCGCCCTTTTCTGATTTCTTCTATGACATCATGAACACCTATGGGTTCCGCCTCCTTGACTTCACCCCCAATGCCGTTCTGACCATGGCAGTTTTCGCACATTTGTGCGAAAACTTTGTCGGAGTCCACCCAAATGTAGCCCTTTTCCGCCATTTCTTCATGCCTCGGGTCGAGAGAGGAGAGCCGCTTGCCGGAGGGATCACCTGGATCTCGAGAGTCAGCAAGAAGGAGGCATATCTGGAGGGTGAGCTCCGCAGCAAGTGGGAGGAGTGGAGAGCGGAGTGGTGCTGGATCGTCGAGGAGAATCCGCAGCCGTTCACTGCCCTGCGCCAAGCCCCAATAGTGCGCGGCAATGATTGGAGCGATGTGGCCCCGGAGGACGACAGGCTGAAGATTGTCGTCACCCGGATCCTTCGCCTTAGGCTTGCCGGGCTCACCATAGGCGCCGTTGGCGCAGATTTCCTTCGCCGCCTCATCGCCCCCTACAGGAGAGGGGGAGACCCGCCTGGGAGTTCAAGAACTCGGCGGATATCATGAGGCTGCGCCCGGGCCTCAACTTCAACTTCACCGTCCTGGAGCTGGTTGCGACGCTCCTGGAGTTGTTCAAACGAGATCCCCAAAATCCATTCACGCTGCCGAGGAGCGTCGTTCCATTGTGCAACAATTCGTCGCTTGACCGGATCCGCGCGATGATGCTGTTGTGCGATTCGCACGGAATCGCCCCAACTTGGCAAGAACCTGCGGATGACGTCGTACAAGCGTTCTTTGACGACTTGGTAGAAGTGTCGGTCCGTGCCGAAGAACAGAAGAGCCTCACCCGCGACACTACCGACGCGGAGCTGCAGCGCATCGCCACTAGGGCGGAAGAGGCTGCGGCAGCAGCTGCCGCGGGCGCGTTCGGGTTCACCGTAGAGGAGGCAGAGGCGGCAAGCCTTGCCGAGCGCGAGGAGTTTGCCGGTGAGGAAGATCTTGCCGGCCCTGAAGCTGATCCGAGCGAGGCCGGCGAGGAAGAGCCCGAGCCTTCAGACAGCTTGCCGCAGGCGGAGCCCCCGGCCCCGCCAAGAAGGCGTCTTCGCAGGGCCGGGGACGTAGCGGGGCGGCAAACGAGCCAACAGCCTCCAAGCCGTGCGACACGCTCTACCGCGACAAGCAATGTTGCCGCGGGAGCGCCTCACGCTGCTGCGGCAACTGGAGCGGGATCTTCCCGGTCCACCACCACCACCCCTGCCAAGCGGGCAAGGGATCCTACTCCTCCGCCTCGCCGCACCGGAGGGGACCGGACTTCGATCTCCCCGCGCTCAGCTCCGACGAGGAGGAAGAAGAGTAAGTTTCTTTGGCGTTCTTGTAGTTCTCCAATCTTGTTGCTTTTATCTTGTCTCTGACTTGCTTCAATCTGAACCCATTCCTTTTCAGGACGCTGGCCCAGAGAGCGGCGAAGAGAGCCAAGGCCTCGGTGGTTGTCATCGAAGATGATCCCACCGTGTTAGCAGGGGGTGTGTCTGAGACCACCTTGACGGACCCTGCAGCCACTCCCCAAAGCAGCCCCCAGCGTAGCCCCCAGCGTAAGTTTGTAGTTTTACTTCCTGCTGTCGGGCGCGCATGGGTGCTCTTTTCTCTACTGATATCTTGCTTGTTGATTTGTGTAGGAGCAGAACAGCCTCACCAGGAGGGCCCGGAAGCCGCCCCCGAAGTGCCATCTGCTTCGACTACGCCGCCAAGGGAGGAGTCCCCGGCAAGGGAGCGCTCTCCGGCAAGGGAGAACGCCTCGGCAAGGGACAATTCTCCGGCAAGGGACGGCACCAGTGATCCTCCGGCGGTTGAGACCGCGACCGCAGATCCTAGTACAGGTAATCTTCTAGCCTGAAACCTTCCCTTGGGTTCTTCGTCTTCTGAATTCCCTTTCTTGATTTTTCTCCCTTCTTCGTTCTTCAGATCCATCTGCTGCGGAGCCAATGGAGACTGAGGACTCCGGCGAGGAAGGCGCGCGTGGCAGCAACGACGACGCCGCCGCCAACGAAGAAGGGGCCGGTGCTGATGAGCCCGCCGGCGAGGCCGCCAAGGCTGCCGCCGCAGAAGCTGGCGAGGGGTCGGGCGATCGCACTGACGGCCCTGAGGCCGCAGGAGCGCCAGGCGCTACGTCGACCGCCGATCCCTCCGCCGCTGCCGCGGAGCCAGGCTCCGAAGAGCCCCAGCCCGGCGCCTACTTGAAGGCCGGCGATGGTATCTTCATCAAGCTTCCCTAGGCGTCGAGCTCCAGGGCGCCGATCGAAGGAGAAGCTTTTGACGAGGAGGTGCTCGCCTCCGCTGGGCTGGCGCTGGTCGATGCGCCAAGCAGCAGCAGCGGCGAGTCTGAGGAGGAGCGGCTGCTGCAGAAGCTGCTGTCGCTCTACCGCGCCCGACAAACCAAGCTGGCGTCCCGAGAAGCACTCGTCGCGAGGGCGGGAGTCGACATTGAGAAGCGCGCGGAGGAGCTCCGGGGTCTTAGGCAGGAAACTCTCCGGAGCTTGGCAGAGGAGCGGGAGCAAGTCACCGAGGAGAGGAAAGCATTCCTCCTCGTGAAGGCTGAGGTTGAAGAGCAGCAGCGGCTTGCTGCCGAGAAGCTATCTGCGCAGGAGGGAGAGTTGGCGCAGCGCAAGGTCAACCTTGACAGCCACGAAGAGGAGCTCGCCGAGTGCGAGCAAGCGATTGGCGGGGCGCTCAAGGAAGCAAAGGACGCTGCCGCAGGTGCTGAGGCCGCCAAGAAAGAGCTGGAGGCGAAGGTGGCGCAGCTGGAGGCCAATATCAGGAAGAGCAGCGAGGAGCTTGCCGCGCTCAAGCGTGAGCGCGAGAAGGATGCTGCCGCCCATGGAGAGCTGCAGGGTCTTCTCGCTGAGAGGAACAAGGAGCTCAGCACCGCCAAGGACTCCAACGCGGATCTCGAGTTGAAGCTGGCTACACTGACTCAGACGCTGGACGGCGCCAAGGAGCGAGAGGTGACCTTGTCGGAGAAGATCAAGGACGACAAGGCGCTGCTGGCGAGCATCGCCATTACCCAAAACTCATTTAGAGAGACTGTGGAGCACTGGACCGAGGGTCTGGTGAATATCGCCGCAGTCATCGACGGGGAGCTGGCGCAGCTGGGGATGGAGGACTTTGGGTATCCCTCCGACGAGCATCTCCAACCTAGCCCCAAGCTCAGCCTGTTCTTCAAGGGCGTGGCGACGGCACTCCAGCGACTCCGGGAGAGGATCCCAAAGCAGCTGGCCGACGAGTCGCACAGGATTTGCGCGCGGGATCTCCAGAAGGTGCTGATGAAGGTGGCCTTCCGCAACCCAGGCCTCAACCTCACCAACGTCCTCAGGTCCTTGCCACCTAACGCCGATCTGGATGCGCTCAAGGCCCTTGTCGCACCCATTGTGGACAAGGTGAGCGAGATCAAGAGGGTTGAGGGCGATCGCGTAGACTAGGCCGCCCATTTTCTCTTTCTCCTTGTCGCTGCTAGTCATATTATAAGAGCAATCTGTTAGAGCTGCGACAAGTTATTTTGTAATATAACTCTATTTCTGGTATCGATTGCTACGTTATTTCCTTTACTAGATTCCTTCCTTTGTATGTTTTACCCTATGCTTTTAGGGAACTTGTCGGCGCAGGCACCCGAGCCGTGAGCGCTGAGTGCGGGACGTCAGCAGCTTGCTGGCAGTGCCGCTTCCGACAAGAAACCTTATCGCGACTGGTTGCAGCACACTTAAGTTGTTGAGCGGACTCGAAAAAAAGTAAGGGCGCAACTAGCTACGAGTTGGTTCCTCCGTGCACAGGTTTTCCATACAAAGCACGGTCGTTCGAGGAAGATAACTTAAAAATTAATACTAATTGCTCAAACTTTGGCAACTTAGCTTTTTTGTCGTTTGCTTCCCGGCAGTGTTTCCGTCAAGGCGAAACTTTCTTGAACGACGCATGTTCCACATCATTATCTTCTCCTCCCCCCCGGCAAACTTGTGCGCGAGAGAATCTTCCTTCCTCTGAGAAAAAGAAAGAAGAGAAAATAACGATATGGAGCCTTTCGGCTCGTTATTGCTTACCGGGAGTAGGTGCTGCACAAAGTGTCAGATAACGCATGCAAGAAAGAATATAATGCATGAAATTGACAAGATGTGCGGAGCACATGAGCTTTACTTATGCACGGGATCTGCGCCCGGCTTTGTACAAAGGATTACATGCAACATCAGCAAGACTCGTACAAAAGGTGGTTGTAGGAACAGGTTCCGGCAACCGCGCCCTACGGGTAAAACTTACGAAGATGCTCAATGTTCCAGGAGTTGCTCACCGGAATGCCATCTTCGGTCTCAAGGAGGACAGCGCCGGGCCTAGTAACTCGTTTCACCCGATAAGGGCCTTCCCACTTCGGCGTCAACTTGTTGGAATTCTTGGCGGACTGAACGCGCTGAAGAACAAGGTCGCCTTCCTCGAAGCTTCTGTTAACTTTGCGGCTATGGTAGCGGCGCAAACTTGCTGGTATCGAGCAGCTCGTACAGCAGCCTGAAGACGATCGTCCTCAAGGAGCAGCGCGTCATCTTGTCGCAGCTGCTCTTGCTCAAGCTCATCATAAGCGAGCACTCGAGGTAACCCGTATACGAGTTCCGTGGGGAGAACTACCTCTGCTCCATAGACTAGAGCGAAAGGCGTCTGGCCAGTGGCTCGATTTGGCGTTGTCCTGATCGACCAAAGAATCACCGGCAGCTCCTCGATCCAGTTTCTTCCGCACTTGTGCAGCCTATCGAAAGTTCTGGTCTTGAGCCCGCGCATCACTTCAGCATTTGCCCTCTCCGCTTGACCGTTGCTTCTCAGATGAGCAACAGAAGCGAAGCAGATCTTGGCGCCAAGATCTTGGACGTACTGCATGAAGGTGCGGCTCATGAATTGCGTGTCGTTGTCGATGATGATCCTGTTAGGGATCCCGAAATGGCAAACAATCGACATGAAGAACTTGACTGCTGACTGTGCTGTCATCTTCCTCACTGGTTCCACTTCCGGCAACTTTGTGAACTTGTCGATTGCAACGTACAAGTACTCAAAGCCCTCGACAGCTCGGGGAAAGGGGCCGATGATATCGAGCCCCCAGACCGAAAATGGCCAGGATAAAGGGATCGTCTGGAGAGCTTGAGCTGGCTGGTGTATCCGCTTGGAATGGAACTGGCACGCTTCACACTTGGTTACTTGTGCAGTTGCATCCTGGAGGGCTGTCGGCCAAAAGAAACCTTGCCGGAACGCTTTGCCAGCAAGTGCTCTTGCGCCATTGTGGTGACCACATATGCCTCCATGTATCTCTGCCAACAGCTTTTGTCCGTCTTCCCGGCAAATACACTTCAATTTCACACCGTTGAGTCTTCTTCTGTACAGTGTGCTATCGACAAACTGGTACATACTTGACTGCCGGGCTACTTTTTCCGCTTCTTCTTGCTCTTCGGGAAGTTCTCCTGTCTGAAGGAAATGGACAATCTGCTGTGCCCATGCTGGAGCTTGTGGCTCGACAACAAGGACTAAAGGCACATCTGCTGCTGCGGGAACATCCGCTTCTACGGCAAGAACCTGCGGCTCAACCGGAGCTTGATGTTCCCCGGCAAGCTTGCCGGAGCAAAGCTTGTCGGGAGCGTCTGCTACGACGGAACAAACCATAAGGCTTGCGGGAGGAGACTGCTCTTCAGCATCCTTGGCGTTGATCTTCGGGACTTTCTTGACGGCGGCATCAGGGAGCTCTGCCGGAAAATATTCACCAGAAATCAACTTCCTCTTCTTGTTCTGTCCTGTTGATGGTGTTACAGACGGTTGAGTCAGCTTGAGCACAAAGATCCCTGGTTCCACAGGCAACTTAAGTGCGGCGCACTTCGATAGGCCATCAGCAATGTCATTCTGAGCTCTCGGAACATGCTCCATCTGTAGGCCGTCAAAGTGCTCTTCCAGCTTTCTCACTTCATCAACATATGCTTCCATCAACGGACTCTGATAATTCTTGTTCACTTGGCGGACGACAAGCTGTGAGTCACCCCTGACAATGAGCTTCTTGATCCCAAGGTCTGCTGCGATCCTGAGACCGGCAAGCAACCCTTCATACTCTGCAGTATTGTTGGTTGCTTGCTCCTTGGGAAAGTGCATCTGGACTACATACTTGAGGTGCTCTCTGGTGGGTGCGACAAGCAGCACGCCCGCTCCGGCGCCTTGCAGCGAGAAGGCACCATCAAAGTACATCAGCCACTCTTTGCTCGCCTCCTTGACGGGGATGCTCGTCTCTGGAATTTCTTCATCTTGTGTTGGCGTCCACTCTGCTATGAACTCTGCCAATGCTATGCTTTGGATAGTTGAAGTACTCTCAAACTTTAGGCCAAAGCTTGATAGTTCCAGTGCCCACTCGACAATCCTGCCTGTTGCTTCTGGATTTTGCAGTATCCTCTTCAGCGGAAAACGAGTGACGACTGTGATCTCATGTGCTTGGAAGTAATGGCGCAACTTTCTCGAGGCCATGAGAAGGCCGAAAAGCAATTTATGCACACCAGAGTACCTTGACCTAGCCCCCTGCAGAAGGGAACTGACAAAGTAAACTGGGCGCTGCACCATTCTCTTCTGCATCTTATCATGCTCCTACGCAGATCCATCCTTGTCGGGACCAGAGCTTGTTGGCGAAGCCCCCTGCTTGTCGCTGGATGTGTCTGCCGTGGTTGCCGGCTCATCATCTGCCTCCCTCTCCGCCACTAACGCAGCACTAACCACTTGATTGGTTGCCGCTATATACAACAACAACTTTTCTTGTGGCTTAGGTGCGACAAGTGTTGGAGTGGAGGATAGGTATCTCTTCAAGTCCTGCGGCGCAGCCTCCGCCTCCGGAGTCCATTTCATTGGACCTACCTTTTTCAATATTTTGAAAAATGGCAGGGCGCGCTCAGCAGATCTAGAGATAAACATGCTGAGAGCAGCCACGCAACCGGCAAGCCTTCGTACATCCTTGACGCGCTTTGGTGCTTCAATCTACTCAATGGCCTTGATCTTGTATGGATTGGCTTCAATTCCCTGCTGAGACACGAAGAACCCGAGAAGCTTGCCGGAAGGAACTCCAAACACGCACTTCTCGGGGTTAAGCTTGAGGTTGATCTTGCGCAGATTTGCAAATGTCTCGTCTAAATCTTGAATCAGGGTCGCCCTGTCCTTGCTCTTGACCACTATATCATCCATGTAGGCTTCCACATTTCTGTGCATTTGTGGCTCAAAAGCGTGGTGGACTACCCTTGCAAATGTTGAACCAGAATTCTTCAAACCAAAAGGCATCCGTACGAAACAGTACGTGCCACACGGGGTGATGAATGCGGTCTTCTCCTCATCCTCTTCTGCCATGAAGATCTGATGGTATCCTGAGTATGCATCAAGAAATCAAAGCAAATCACATCCGGTCGTGGAGTCAACAATCTGGTCGATGCGTGGAAAAGGAAATGGGTCTTTGGGACAAGCTTTGTTGACATCGATAAAGTCGATACAAAGCCTCCATTTCCCGTTAGCCTTGCGCACGACAACAGGATTGGCCAACCACGTGGGATGGAGCACTCCTCTGACAAGTCTTGCTGCTTCCAACTTCTTGATTTCTTCTGCGATGAACTCTTGGCGCTCCACTGCCTGTTTCCTAACTTTCTGCTTGACGGGCCGCGCATGAGGACAGACGGCAAGGTGGTGCTCAATTACTTTCCTGGCAACACTGGGGATGTCAGACGGTTGCCACGCAAACACATCGACGTTCGCCCGCAGGAAAGAAACGAGCACGCTTTCCTATTTAGGGTCGAGAGTGGCACTGATGGTGAAGGTACCACCAGTGCCGTTCTCCTTGGCGGACACCTTCTTGGTTTCAGGTGGAGCTGCCATTGCCTTCTTACACTTGCCGGTGGAGCTCGATGGTGCATCCTCGACGGTAGCGCAGCACTCCGAAGAGGTGCGCTTGCCCGAGTGGGCATCAGAACTCTTGCCGGACTTGGTCTTCTTCTTCCCCCCGGGAGCTTCAGCGGCAAGTGATTTGCGATATGTTGCGGCTGCTGCTTCCCGGTAGATCTTGTCGGCGCAGATAAGAGCATCCTTCTTGTCGCCAGGGACAGAGATGACACTTATCGGGCCTGGCATCTTTAGCATGTTGTAGGCATAGTGAGAGGCTGCCATGAATTTGGCGAGTGTTGGACGGCCGAGTATCCCATTATAAGGCAATGGAAAGTCAGCAACGTTAAAAGTAACCCTCTCGGTCCTGAAGTTCAACTTGCTGCCAAATGTTACCGGCAACGTGATCTTTCCCTTTGGCTTGCTCCTTCCCGGATTGATTGCTTGGAACGTACCGGTTTCTTCGAGCTCGCTGTCAGGGATCTGGAGTATCTGGAGCACCGCGGAGGAGATCAGGTTCAAGCCGGCCCCGCCGTCAACTAACATCTTAGTGACCTTGAGGTTGCGGATAGTTGGTGAAACCAACATCGGCAAGCACCCGACCGCAGTTATGCGATCAGGGTGGTCCTCAATATCAAAGATGATAGGCGTGCTGGACCATTTCAGAGGCTTGCGTGACTCGACGGGTGGTTCTGCTGCATTAACTTCTCGCACCCACTGCTTGAGCTGGCGGTGCGAAGTATGCAGAGAAGCACCGCCGTCAACGCACAGGACCTCTGTGGCTTTCTGGAACTCCTGCTCATCAGTCTCCTCATCATCCATGTCTTCATCGTCGTCATCATCTTCATCCTTGTCGCGGCCGCGAGGAGGTCTGTCTCCTTGCCGCTGCTTGGCCTTGCCGCGGCGTCCTCCTCGGTCGGGACGTTTCTTGTCGGATCCTCCAGCACCTTCCTGGGCTTTCTCCTTGTCGCGCCGCTCGTATTCAGCTTTCTGTTGCTCAACAAGCTGCTCGACTTTCTTGCAGCTCTGGAGATCGTGGCCCTTGGTGCGGTGGATCTTGCAATACTGTTTGTTGGCGCCATCCTGCTTGTCGGCGACCACCACAGCCTCTGCGGTAATCTCCTTGCCGGAGTCACCAGCTTTGGCTTTCTTGGCGCCACCACCGTTGCCGGACTGCTCGACGACTAGCACCTGTTTTCCCTTCTTCCTCCTCTTGTTTCGCTGCCGGTTTTTCCTTGCCGGGGCTGCATCATCACTGTCAGATCCTCCTACTCCTATGTTCTCTCCGGGGAGTCTCCTCCCTTCCTCAGCACGCGCACACTTGTTGGCCAGGGCATATAGCTCACTGACGTCTCTGATCTTGCACATCGCCATCTCCTCCCGCATCCTGCGGTTTCGCACGTTCTGATGGAACGCGCTGATCACTGCGGCAGGGTGGACGTCTGGGATGTTGTGCTGTACGCTGCTGAATCTCTGAATGTACTTGCGTAGGGGCTCTCCTTCCTTCTGGGTGAGCAGGTGAAGGTCACTCTCTTGGCCATGAGGCTTGTGGCCGCCTGTGAAGGCGCCGACAAACTGATGGCATAGATCGGCCCAAGAGGATATGGAGTTGTCCGGCAAGTGCATGAGCCAGGATCTGACGTTGGGCTTGAGCACCAGCGGGAAGTAGTTGGCAAGGATCTTGTCGTCCCGTCCCTCGGCAGCCTGCACCGCAATGGTGTAGATGCTGAGGAACTCCGACGGATGCGTCTTGCCGTCGTACTTCTCCGGTACGTCTGGCTTGAAGTTCTTCGTGCTGGGCCACTGGACTTGCCGCAGCTCACGAGTGAACGCAGGGCAACCTACCGCGTACGGCAAGTCGCCTGGTTCCCCTGGCGCATGCATGTCGACAGAGGGCCCAGCGCGCTTGTCAGATTGACGTTGCGCTTCTCTTTGGCGCTCGATGCGAGTACGAGCGTCTTCTTGCTGTCGATCGTGAAGAACTTGGCGCTGATCGCGACAAGCTCGTGGATCCGACGATGCGGTGGAGTCGCTGTCGAGGTGGATCCGGCGAGTCGGCGATTTTGGCCTTCGGGGTGGTGATTGCATGGTGGTTGCACCTCCACCAGTTTCGTCGCCACCGGCTCACGCCTGGCAACCCTGCCGCGGTAGCGAAGCGCTTGGCTGCCGCGGAGTGTCGCCGTTGGCGTAGCCGATGAGACTCTGAATGGTGGCCGTCCATTCGTCGATCTTGTCCGACGTCGGAGGGTAATCCAGGAGCAGTTGAGCTCGCGCTAAAGCTTCTGCCGGAGTGGTGGGTGGCAGTGGCGGACGGCGCGAGGAGCGGGATGTGCTCGGACTTCTAACTACGTTAGAAGGAGCATTATCCCGTCCGGGCGACCGTGTCTCGGTCGTGCTGGTACGCTGGCGTGCATGCTGGTCTTGAGCGCCCCGGGATCCACCAGCTTGATCTTGGCCCAACAAACGTATGGTACTGCGAGTACCATGACGCTGTCGGTCCTGCGCCTCCTGAGATGGGCGCGGAACAAGCGCGGACGTCGAGGTCTGCGCCGCCTTGCCCTTGGACCTGGCAGCGTCGTGAGCTTCCTCGTCGACGTCCGTCCTTCCGCCGAAATCTACCCCACCACCCGTTTGCTCCGGTGGCGGTGGGACCGACGTGGACGGAATAGCTGCCTCCGAAGCCTTCTTCTTCGGTGGCATGTTGATGAAGAAAATGAAGATCTAGCTCGTGTGGACGCCGGATCAGGTTCACACAGCCTCGACGCCCCAAAGATGTCGGGGAAGCTGATCCACGAACACCTATGGGACCGGCGGACCGAGCCCCTTTCGGTTCGGCGGGGGCGGAGGTCGCACGAAGAGCAGATCGAGGCGAAGCACACGAGCAGTTTACCCAGCTTCGGAGCTCTCTGGAGAGATAATACTCCTACTGCTGCTTGTTTGATTGTATTGTGTTCTTGCTCGAGAGAGAGCTAAGTGTTTTTCTGGCTTCCGAATGATCCGAACCCCCTCTACGTTGCGCATGGGCCTCCTTTTATATGCTAAAGGGGTCACCGACAGGTGGCAACGCAGAGAAGGGTAGAAATGTAAAAAGAGGAGTTGTTGGTATAGCTGCCTGTACAGTGTTTCCTACCTAACCCTGACGGCAGGGGACAAGGGCATTAAATGCCCGTCTGTGTAGCCCAAACAGTGCAGAAAAGGACCGTCAGGGGCGCCACCGCTCGCCACGATGGCGATCTTGTCAGCTTCGCATGCCCCCCGCGCACCGCTGGCTGCACAGTCTCCTACCACGTGTGCCTGGAAAGGCCCCCAGAGCGACACGTTGGTGGATGCGCTGGAGCGTGGGCACAGAGTGGCCCCTTGTCCCGGCAAGTGCCTTGCCGCGGTCGTTGTCTTGTCGGGTCCGGGAGCTTGTCGCTCACTGGGCCTTGCCGGGACGCGCGGCGCGTCGCAGCAAGTTCCTTGAAATGCCTTGGTTGGCCTTCCCGGCAAGCTCCTCTTGCCGGGGCCTTGTCTCCTGGGCTTAAATACTTTGTTCTTGAATGGCTCCAAAGGAACCACGGAGGAATTGGCGGTCGCCCGGGAAACCTTGCCGCGGGGTGCTGCAACTGCCCGTGCACAAGTTCGGGGTACTAGGGTACCCCTATTCTAGTACACCGACAGGTAATTTTACTAGGAGATATATTTTTATTCGTCACATATCATGAGTTTTGCTTGGAGCGTCTTATATTATATGAGTCTTTGCTTGATTTGATTTTTGTTTGTCACAATCTTCTTTAATGGACACACCTATTTGAGAAAGCCATAATGATGCTAAGATTTGTTAGAATTGCTCTATGTGCTTCACTTAAATGTTTTGAGCTATGGAATTGCTCTAGTGCTTCACTTATATCTTCTTTGAGCACGGTGGTGCTTTAATTTTTGAAGAATGATACGTCTCCGCCATATCTACTTTTCCTAAAACTTTTGCTCTTGTTTTGCACTCTAATTTGCATGATTTGAATGAAACTAAGCCAGACTGACGATGTTTTCAGCAGAACTATCATGGTATTGTTTTGTGCAGAAATAAAAGTTCTCCGAATGGAACGAAACTTTTTGGAGAATTATTCTACAATAAATGAAAAATACTAGAACCAAGAACCACCGGAGGGGGCCCCTGGTCAAGCACAAGACACCAGGGCGCCCCCTCTCCAGGCACTCCCTGGTGGGTTGTGCCCACCTCGTGGCCCCAATGACCCTAATTCTGACGCAATAAAATTCTATTTTTCCAGAAAAAAATAGAGAGAAAGTTTCATCGCGTTTTATGATACAGAGCCGTCGCCGCCTCCTATTCTTCATCGGGAGGCCAGATCTGGAGCCCGTTCGGGGCTCCGGAGAGGGGAATCTACGGTCTTCGTCATCATCAACCCTCCTGCATCGCCAATTCCATGATGCTCCCCACCGGGAGTGAGTAATTACTTCGTAGGCTCGCTCGTCGGTGAGGATTTGGATGAGATTGATCATGTACGAGTTATTTTTGTTAGGGCTTGATCCCTAGTATCCACTATGTTCTGAGATTGATGTTGTTATGAATTTGCCGTGCTTAATGCTGGTCACTAGGGCCCGAGTGCCATGATTTCAGATCTCAACCGTTTAAGTTTGGACCATTATATCTATATTCTAGATACAATCTTGCAAGTTATATACACCTGCTACGTGTTATGATCCGTAAACCCCGGGGTGATAGTAATTGGGATACTTTCCGGTGATGACCGTAGTTTGAGGAATTCATGTATTCACTATGTGTTAATGCTTTGTTCCGGTTCTCTATTAACAAGAGGCATTAATATCCCTTAGTTTCTTTATGGACCCCGCTACCACGGGAGGGTCGGACAAAACATGGCATGCAAGTTTTTTTCCATAAGCACGTATGACTATTTACGGAATACATGCCTACATTATATTTATGAACTGGAGCTAGTTCTGTATCGCCCTAGGTTATGACTGTTATATGATGAATATCATCCAACCAATTCACCGATCCAATGCCTATGAGTTTTCCACTTACTGTTCTTACTAAGTTACTACTGTTGTTGCTACTGTCACAACTATTAGAAAATCATTGTTATCACTGTTATCGCTACTATTACTGTTACCACTGCTATCAAAACCATCATATTACTGTGCTACTCGTTATCTTGTTGCAGATATTTAATCTCCAGGTGTGGTTGAATTGACAACTCAACTGCTAATACTTGGAAATATTATTTGGCTCCCCTTGTGTCGAATCTATAAATTTGGGTTGAATAATCTACCCTCGAAAACTATTGTGATCCCCTATACTTGCGGGTTATCAAGACATTTTTCTGGCACCATTGTCGGGGAGCATAGCTATATTTATTGAGTCACTTGGGATTATTATCAATTTATTACGATGAAGAATTTGAAGGATACCAACCAAGATTTCCCCCTCTAAGACAAGGGGAGGTAAGGAACTGCCATCTACCTCTGCACTTGATTCACCTTCTATTTTGAGTAAACTTGCAACACCACCACATGCTATTAATCCTGATATGTCACAAGTTATTGATGATTCTACTTATGCTATGAATGATACTTATGATGATGCTAGTACCTTGCATGAAGATAATGTGCCACTCGGTGAATTTCTTGATAAACAAATTGCTAGAGCTAAAGATAATGTGCCACTTAGAATGAAATGTGATCTAAGTTTGCTACTTCACCTATCTTTGTTACTGATAATGATTATGAATTTTCTGTCGACCCAGAGTTAATTACTTTGGTTGAATATGATCCTTTCCATGGTTATGAAACTGAAACTGTCATGGCACATCTTACCAAGTTAAATGATATAGCCACCCTTTTTGCTCATGATGAGAAAATTTGCTACCATTATATTCTCCAGTTATTTCCGTCCTTATTAAAAGGTGATGCTAAGATATGGTACAATACTCTTGCTCCTGGTTGTGTGCGCAGTCCCCAGGATATGATTTACTACTTCTTTGAAAAATACTTTCCTGCTCTTAAGAAACAAGCTGCCTTGGAAGAGGAGAGTGTCCCCACAAGCTTGGGTGAGGCTTCCCCAATTGCTTAATGCTTTGCCTGATCATCCACTTAAGAAAATTGAAATACTTGATATATTATATAATGGACTAGCCGATGCTTCTAGGGACTTCCTAGATAGTTATGATGGTTGTGTTTTTAGGGAACGAAGTGTTGAACAAGATGGGGAATTATTGAATAATATATTAAAAAATTATGATGATTGGACTCTTCCTGAACCACCGCCTAAACCCACTCCGAAGAAGAGGGTTATCTTATATCTAAGTCCTGAAGATATGCAAGAGGCAAATAAAATATGAAGGAAAATGGTATTAAAGCAGAGAATGTTAAGAATTTACCGCCTATTGAAGAAATACATGGACTTGATACACCACCCTCACAGGTGGTAGAGGTAAAGTCTTTAATGAAATTTGATGGAAGTGACATCCCTTACAATAAACATTCTAGTCAATGCCTTTATGAATTTGATAACTACGTTAGAAAACAAGATCACTTCAATGCCAATGTTAAGAAACAATTGAAATATAATTCTAATATGATTGCTCGCTTGAGTGACTTGTTATTTAGAATCACCAATGATGTTAGAGGTGCAGGCAAACATGCCTCTAGGGTTCAAACCCAGTTAAAACAAGTTGCTAAACCTCAAAGAGAATTTCTTGATGAAATGAATAATAATATGAATGATCATGCTATTAGAGTAGTGACTAGAGGAGCTAGAATGACTCAGGAACCACTTTATCCTGAGGGAAATCCAAAAAGAATTGAACAAGACTCTCAAAGAATTAATACCGATTCACCTAGTGCTTCTAGAAAGAAAAAGAAGAAGAAAATTGATAGGACTTGATACGTCTCCAATGTATCTATAATTTTTGATTGTTCCATGCTGCTATATTATCATTCTTGGATGTTTTACAATCATTTTATAGCCATTTGTATCATTTTTGGTACTAATTTATTGAAATAGTGCCCAAGGCCAGTTGCTATTTTCTGCTTGGTTTTTACATCGTAGGAAATCAATACCAAACGGAGTCCAAATGCAATGAAACTTTTTGTGGAATTTTTTTGGATCAGAAGACATCCAGTGGGCTAAGAAAGTACCTGAGGGGAGCTCCAAGGAGAGCACAACCCACCAGGGCGTGCCTGGGGGCCCAGGCGCACCCAGGTGGATTGTGCCCACCTCGGTGGCCTACATCACCGCCTCTTTGCTCTGTAAAAACCCCAATATTCCAGAAACCCTAGGGGAGTCGACGAAAATCAATTCCAGCTACCACAAGTTCCAGAAACACCAGATCCAATCTAGACACCATCTCGGAGGGGTTCATCATGTCCATTGGTACCTCTTCGATGACGCGTGAGTAGTTCTTTGTAGAGCTACGGGTCCGTAGTTAGAAGTTAGATGGCTTCCTCTCTCTCTCTCTCTCTCTCTCTTGATTCTCAATACAATGGTCTCTTGCAGATCCATATGATGTAAGTCTTTTGCAGTGTGTTTGTTGGGATCCAATGAACTTTGAGTTTATGATTAGATCTATGTTTTTATCCATGAAAGTTATTTGAGTCTTCTTTGATCTCTTATATGCATGATTGATTATAGCCTCGTATTTCTTCTCCGATATTTGGGTTTTGTTTGGCCAACTTGATCTATTTATCTTGCAATGGGAAGAGGTGTTTTGTGATGGGTTCGATCTTACGGTGCTTGATCCCAGTGACAGAAGGGGAAACAACATGTATGTATCGTTGCTATTAAGGATAACAATATGTGGTCTATTTCCACATACATTGATCTTGTCTACATCTTGTCATTGTTCTTGTTGCATTACTCTGTTTTTCGATGAACTTCATACACTAGATGCATGATGGATAGCGGTCGATGTGTGGAGTAATAGTAGTAGATGCAGACAGGAGTCGGTCTACTAATCTTGGACGTGATGCCTATATAATGATTATTGCCTGGATATCGTCATGATTGTTTGAAGTTCTATCAATTGCCCAATAGTAATTGTTTTCCCACCGTTTGCTATTTTTCTCGAGAGAAGCCACTAGTGAAACCTACGGCCCCCGGGTCTCTTTTCATCAAATTTGCCTTTGTGATCTATTTTCCTTTGCTTTTACTTTCAGATCTATTAAACCAAAAATAAAAAAATACCTTGCTGCAATTTATTTATTTTGTGATCTATTTATCCTATCAATCACAACTTTATCATGTCTTCTCGCCAATTTGAGGCATCGTTACCCGAAAGGGATTGACAACCCTTTAACACGCCGGCTTCCGAGTGTTTGTCATTTGTGTGCAGGGGTTGTTTATGTTGTGTTGCTTGGTTATCCTACTGGTCTCATTACTGAGGGAAATATGTACCATCGTTGTGCTACATCGTCCCTTCCTCTTTGAGGAAATACCAATGTAGTTCAAGCAGGCATCAAAAGGAATTTCTGGTGCCATTGCCGGGGAGGATCATCAACATCAACCAGGTTCCTAATCACAAATCTCATCTCCTCGCAATTTACAGTATTTGCCATTTGCCTCTCGTTTTTCTCTCTCACACTTCACAAAAATTTGTTGTTTTATTCGCCTGATAACCCACAAGTGTAGGGGATCGCAACAGCTTTCGAGGGTGAAGTACATCCCAAATTTATTGATTCGACACAAGGGGAGCCAAAGAATATTCTTGAGTATTAGCAGTTGAGTAGTCAATTCAGCCACACCTAGATAACTTAGTATCTGCAGCAAGGTATTTAGTAGCAAAGTAGTATGATAGTAATGGTAATAGTAGCAAAAGTAAAGATAAATGTTTTTGGGTTTTTGTAGCAGTTGTAACAGTAGCAGCAGAAAAGTAAATAAGCGAAGAACAATATATGAAAAGCTCGTAGGAAATGGATCAGTGATGGATAATTATGCCGGATGCAATTCCTCATGTAATAGCTATAACATAGGGTGACACAGAACTAGCTCCAGTTCATCAATGTAATGTAGGCATGTATTCCGTAAATAGTCATACGTGCTTATGGAAAAGAACTTGCATGACATCTTTTGTCCTACCCTCCCTTGGCAGCGGGGTCCTAGCGGAAAATAAGGGATATTAAAGCCTCCTTTTAATAGAGAACCGGACCAAATCATTAACACATAGTGAATACATGAACTCCTCAAACTACGGTCATCACCGAGAAGTATCCCGATTATTGTCACTTCGGGGTTGTCGGATCATAACACATAATAGGTGACTATAGACTTGCAAGATAGGATCAAGAACACTCATATATGCATGAAAACATAATAGGTTCAGATCTGAAATCATGGCACTCGGGCCCTAGTGACAAGCATTAAGCATAGCAAAGTCATAGCAACATCAATCTCAGAACATAGTGGATACTATTGATCAAACCCTAACAAAACTAACTTGATTAAATGATAAATCTCATCCAACCCATCACCGTCCAGCAAGCCTACGATGGAATTACTCACTCACGGCGGTGAGCATCATGAAATTGGTGATGGAGGATGGTTGATGATGACAACAACGACGAATTCCCCTCTCCGGAGCCCTGAACGGACTCCAGATCAGCCCTCGCGAGAGAGATTAGGGCTTGGCGGTGGCTCCGTGTCGAAAAACGCGATGAAACTTTCTCTCTGATTTTTTTCTCCGCGAGACGGAAGATATAGAGTTGGAGTTGAGGTCGGTGGGGGTCCAGGGGGCCCACGAGATAGGGGGCGCACCCTACAGGGGAGGCGCGCCCCCCTGTCTCGTGGATAGGCCCTAGGCCCCCTGGTGTATTTCTTTCACCCGGAAATTCTTATTCATTCCAAAAAGTGCCTCCGTGGATTTTCAGGACATTCCGAGAACTTTTCTTTTCTACACATAAAACAACATCATGGCAGTTCTGTTGAAAACAACATCACTCCGGGTTAGTTTCATTCAAATCATGCAAGTTTGAGTCCAAAACAAGGGCAGAAGTGTTTGGAAAAGTAGGTACGTTGGAGACGTATCAACTCCCCCAAGCTTAAACCTTTGCTTGTCCTCAAGTAATTCAGTTGATAAATTGAAAGTGATAAAGAAAAACTTTTACAAACTCTATTTGCTCTTGTTGTTGTAAACATGAAAAGCCAGCATTCAAGTTTCAACAAATATTATGAACTAACCTTACTCACAATAACACTTAGGTCTCACAATTACTCATATCAATAGCATAATCTGCTAGCGAGCCATAATAATAAAACTCGGATGACAACACTTTCTCAAAACAATCATAACATGATATAATTAGATGGTATCTCGCTAGCCCTTTCTGAGATCACAAAACATAAATGCAGAGCACCTTTAAAGATCAAGGACTGACTAAAAATTGTAATTCATGGTAAAAGAGATCCAGTCAAGTCATACCCAATATAAACCAATAGTAATACACGCAAATAACAATATGCTCTCCAGTGGGTGCTTTTTAATAAGAAGGTGATGACTCAACATAAAAATAAATAGATAGGCCCTTCGCAGAGGGAAGCAGGGATTTGTAGAGGTGCCAGAGCTCAATTTTAAAATAGAGATTGAATAACATTTTGAGCGGCATACTTTTGTTGTCAACGCAACAACTATGAGATGGTTGTATCTTCCATACTACATGCATCATAGGCAGTTCCCACATAGAATGGTAAAAGTTTATACTCCCCCAACCACCAACAAGCATCAATCCATGGCTTGCTCGAAACAATGAGTGCCTCCAACAAACAACAGCCTTGGGGGAGTTTTGTTTAATTATTTTGATTTGCTTTGATCTTTTTGGATCATGGGACTGGGTATCCCGGTTACCGGCCCTTTCTCGTGAATGAGGAGCGGAGTCCACTCCTCTGAGAATAACCCACCTAGCATGGAAGATATAGGCAGCCCTAGTTGTAAGAGCTGCTCGAGCATACAAAACAGAATTTCATTTGAAGGTTTAGAGTTTGGCACATACAAATTTACTTGGAACGGCAGGTAAATACCGCATATAGGAAGGTATAGTGGACTCATATGGAACAACTTTGGGGTTTAAGGAGTTAGGATGCACAAGCATGCATGTTTATGACTGTTGTCGCTCTCTCAGTTGGTCGCTTCCCAGTCTTTTGCTAGCCTTCACCTGTACTAAGCGGGAATATACATGCGTGAACATGTGCCAAGTCGAGTCACTCAATTCATTCAAAGGAGGATACCATCCCATCATACCACATCATAAGCATTCTAATAAAATGTTGGCACACAAGGTAAACCATTATAACTCAAAGCTAATCAAGCATGGAACAAGCAACTATGATCTCTAAATGTCATTGCAAATATGTTTACTTCCTAATAAGCTGACTCAGGAACGATGAACTCATCATATTTACAAAAACAAGAGAGGTCAAGTTCATACTAGCTTTTATCATCCCAATAAGTCCATCATATGTCGTCATTATTGCCTTTCACTTGCACGACCGAACGATGTGTATAATAATAAGAGTGCATGTGCATTGGACTAAGCTGGAATCTGCAAGCATTCAACTCAAAAGAGAAGACAAGTAATACGGGCTCTAAATTAAATAAACAATCATGCATATGAGAGCCACTAAACATTTTCAATAAGGTCTTCTCGACCCTCAAAGGAAACAAAAGAAAACAAAACTATTTACACGGGAAAGCTCCCAACAAGTAGGAAGAAGAACTAGAAATCTTTTTGGGTTTTCATTTTAATTTCTACTACAAGCATGGAAATTAAACTAACTAATTTTTTTGGTTTTTCTCAAGGTTTATCAAACACACGAGAAGAAAACTAGAAAAAGGAATTTAAACTAGCATGGATAGTACAATGAAAGAGTATGAGCACCGACAACTAGTGTGTGAACATGAATGTAAAGTCGGTGAGAAATACGTACTCCCCCAAGCTTAGGCTTTTGGCCTAAGTTGGTGTAAAACCAAGGACCGCCACTACTCTCCCTGGTGTAATGAGAGGTGTAATCAGGATACCACTGGTTGGTCATCTCCGGATCCCACTGGACAGATGATGCACGATAAGGGTCCAGTTCAGGTTCCGGCTCCGGTTCAGATTCTGGAGTAAAAGCTTGAGCTCGATGATTGTTCACCGCTTCCGGTGTGACGAGAAAATTTTCTGCAAGCAAGTCAAACAACAAAGGCACGAGCAAAATAATAATCTCAAAGTGTTTCTTATTGAATCTAAGTTTATACAAGAGCATCCTATCTTTGTTGTCAGCAATAAACTTGTGTGCTACCATGCTTTTGTAATCTAAAATGTGAGGAGGAAATATTGTCTCCCTTTCCTCATGGTGCCTAATGGGTATCTGAAAATGTCTAGCAAGACGTGCAGCATAGATACCTCCAAATATGGGTCCTTTTGTATGATTCAGGGCTAGCCGTTTAGCAACGACGGCACCCATACTAAAAGTATTGTCTCCAAGCAAAGCATGTAGAAGAATGATAATATCAGGAACACTCAAGTTTCCACTATTTCCATGACAATCAAGCATCTACTAGAAAATATGGCAAAGTAGCGTAAAACAGGAAACTATATGCTAGAGACTTTTGCCTCGGAACCCTTCTTTGGCTCGTCTACGGCGATAGTATTAACAAAGCCCACCACATCTTCACGATGGGGTTCCTCTAATTCTCCCACATAAGGTATCTTACATACCGCGCAAAAATGACGTAAAGACATTTCTTTGAACCCATCATATAAATGAAATGATACTGCAGACGGTGACTTCTTAGGATAAAAGTAAAAGTTTTGCATGAAAGTATTAGTGAGTAAGAGATACTGATCGATTCGATCGTTGATGAACCCGGTGAGGCATGCAGTCTCGATTAAAGCATAGAAGTCTTCATGAATTCCAGCCTCTTTCAAGAGATCCTCGCATGGCCATTCACATGACCGTACTTCCGCTAAGCGAGGAAGATTATACTTGGCTTTTTCCTTCTCTTTAGCTTGTTTCTCCTGGGAGCTTTGTCTAGAAGAGCCCCTCAAAAGTTTCCTGAACATTTTTCTGAAAATTTCTGAAATTTTTAGTAACTTCAAAATAAGAGTGCATAAAACTAAACAAGATTGATAGCAACTACTCCTACAAGTGCCTAGAGCCTATATCATGCATTGGAATTGCTTGGGACATTAAAAATTTAACATGCAAGGTCAAGAATAGGGTCACCAAGGCAACAAAGATTTGCAATGAATAAAGCACTAGAACAAAAACTAATTGGACCAATGGAGGAGACACATACCAAGCAACAATCTCCCAAAGCAGTTTTGTGAATGGATCTTTGAGCTAAGAGATCGAAAGTCGCAGCAAAACGAGCTAGAACTCGGGCTTGAGCTGGATGGGGATTTTTTTGGGTGGAAGATGAAGTGTGTGGGTGCTGGCATAAGTGGAGGGGAGCCACCAGGGGCCCTCGAGA